>NC_041392.1:312393991-312569481 GCF_002162155.2 Triticum dicoccoides | reverse complement strand
AGATCAATCGTTCTTTGTCAGAGAAAAGAGAGACATAACTTGTGAGATACGTCGATCGATGGGGGGAATAGTTATAGTCGACCTAGGTATATGTTGGGAGATCGATCGGTATACATGCATGTGTCTGTTAGAAGCAAATGAGGCACGAGGAGAAGGATAGAGAGAGAGAGATGCATCTAGGAGGTGGTGCGAGAGTCATACTATATCGAGGGGGGGAGAAGTGTGTGAGTACGGGATCAATGAAAAGAGTGGTGGGAGTGAGGCATGGATGGTGATAAGAGAAGAGGGCGAGCTTGTGTTTAGTGCTAGGCACACCTGGCTAGAGAGACGACATATCGATCGATGTGTTCCATAAAGAAGGAGCTGGGGGGCCTACACACACCGTGGGTAACCGACCTAAAGTGAAAAGACGGATTTGCACGATGGAGCTAGAGAATGCTGAGGGAGGGTTAGAGGGATGTGGGCGTCTGCATGCATGAGACAAAGTTAGAGCTATCTAGCTACAAAGATAAGAGGATTGTGTGGGTGTAAAAGACGAATAGAGGATCATACTTCATTATAAAAAGCGAATTCGGATATTTGAAGAATTTATCATAGTGTTTTAAACCGATGCATGTGTGAATATATATAATGGTGATACACATGGTGTGGTTATGAACATGCTATACCACATATAATATATTTTATCTCTACTCTTATAAAAAAAGGAGTTGTTGATGATGGTGCCATCCTGCAATATAGGCTGTCCAATTTATATCTGACGGATAGGAAGGAAACTATGGCAATTTTGAAAAAAGATACCCACACCCCTCTCCATATTTGCAAATTAGGCCTCCCCTTGATCATGTTGATGTTTCATGGAACGCATGGGCATCTTGCTAGTACTACGTATAACATATAGAACATTGATCATAATTTGGGCTAACGTGTGGCTTTTGTAGCTTAGGTCTAAATACTTGTCATAATGTAGGGGGCGGGGCACTATACTATGTGTGATAAACACGGTGTACACGTATGGAACATGGTTTAGATTATGAATATATAGTTCATACATCAAATGTACTATTATTTGGAATCAACATCAAGTGTATTCAAAAAATAGAATTCGAGTTCATGTAGTACACAAAGTTCATATCTATCTCTATAGTAATCATGTGGTGTGTTATTAAGGTAATACACGAATGATGGTTGAAGTTGGCTACAATCATGATTGTAGATGTTATTGAAATAGAGAAATGAATTCAAATTCAGTTCGAATTGCAGCGGTAGTATAGACATTTGGAATGCACTAAAATGTTGGTATGAGTAGGTTACATGCATTATAGAGCAAGCGAAAAAATTTAATTGGACATAACATGGATTCATACTACCGAATAGCATTTAATTGCACTAAATTGTTGGTATGGGTATCTTTAAATAGCATTTTTTATAGTAAAACAGGGCAAGACTCTCTCTTTGTGTGGTATGAATAGTTTCATTTTTTTCTTTTTGGTTGAGGGAAGTGCGAATTGATTTGGTACGTACAAGTACAATATTACACGTTAGGCTTGTCCCTAAAATTCAGCCCGCGCCTTGTTATATCCCGAAAATTCGGATATCGTGCTCCCAAAACTGGCGCCTTCACAACCACGCCTTGCTATCCCGAAATTACAACACACGCGAAAACTCCCTCCAGCTGCCAAATCCCGGCACGCGAAATCCCCCTTCTAACCCTGAGCCGAAAGGGCCGCTAGTTCAAATCGATGCAGGGTACTTTTGTAACACACCCTACATTTTGGACAAGCGCGTCCCTAAGTCATGGTTCACCCCCCCATCGCCTCCTTTTTGCCATTCGAAATCCCAGGCCGCCAAAACCTCTCTGCTCCAGCCGTGAAACCCCACCCTCCTCCGTCCACCACCTCACCACTGCCCAACCGGAGCCTCTTCCCCAACGACATCGTCCACCGCAACAGCTCGATGTCCCTCGTCCACCTCCCCGGATGAGGATTCGTCATCCATCTCGTTGGCCCGTCGGTTCAGCCGCCCTGTCCTCCACCTCCAAGGAGCTCCTCTGACAATCGCCTCGTCTATCGCGGCTGCTCCATCCCCACAGCACCGCCTTAACCTGCTCCACCGGAACCGCAGCATCCTCACCGACTCCTAGGACGAAGCCGAGGCCTACTCGGCGCCACCAAAGAGGTTGTGCACTCATCGCATTGCACCTTCTCCTTAGCTTGACCTCCCGGTGCCGACGGTGCCCAATCCCACACCCCCATGGAGCGGCTACCTTGGAGCCGGCGCCGCGGGCGACATCTCCACGGCGGCTCTCCCCAAGTGTGAGGCCCCTTCGGAGGCGGCGTCCATACCAGCTGGATCTGCTGCTGCTCCGGCTCTCGCTTGCGCTGCTGCTGCTGTTCTCCCCCTCTCTCGTGCTGCTGCTCTGCTTCGATTTAGCTACACTTCAGTCAACTGAATCGACTTTTGGGTTAGTCGATTTTCAGGGGGTGGGGGGCTCGACGGAGTTAAGGAAGAACCACCCGCAGCGGGGACGGGGGCTCGCCGGGGAGGTGCCCCACCATCTATCTTAGGTTTTATGGTGGGCGGGGGGGAGGGGGCTATAGGGCTGGCCGGGGCGGCGCTGGGGCCGGCGGTTCGGCCGGTGGTGGCTGGCGGCTCAAGGGTGTGCAGGTTGAAGATGAACTGCAGGACCTCCCTAAACTACATGTCAAGTGCCTCTCTGCTACCATTGCATTCAGTTTCAACAGTAACATTCAGATTCCACAGTAAATTTCAGTTTCGACAGTTAAGTTCAGAGTCAATAGTTTTTACCTCATTTGTTGTAGTTAGGTGGTTTTTGGTGATGTAAATTTTACATCTATTTTACATCATCTATTGGAGATGCTATTAGAATCCCACTTGATATTGATGATGTCTGTCGGATGTGGGGTTCCGGCAAACCCTTATGGTTCGAACACTGGGGTGCGCGCGAAGTCTTTTCTTCCTACCGATCTACGCCCTAGCTCGCTAAGATCTCGCGGACGAACTCGCAACTCAGAAAGATATGAGGTTTATACTGGTTCGGGCCACTGTTGTGGTGTAATACCCTACTCCAGTGTGGTGGTGGTGGATTGCCTCTACGGCAGATGATGAATAGTGCAAGGGAAGAACAGCCTCCTGAGGTTGAGGTGTTCTTGTGAGTAGGCTCTCGATCGGGTTGGATTAAGCTAAGATGAGATTCCTCTACTATGGTGGCTAGCTCTACTTATATAGGCCCTGGTCCTCTTCCCTAATATCGAGCGGGAAGGGAGCCAACAACGGCGGGCCAATTTGAAGGGGGACAACTGGTACAAGCTATCCTGGCAAAAGTGGTCTTCGCCTGCGAAAAGCTCTGGCGGTGACGCTGTCTTGGGCTCCACGATGACCTTCGTCTTGCCGTCCTCCTTGTCTTGGTCTCGTTGCACCAATATAGAAACCTTTGCCTGATGCCTCGGTACTCTTCGCATGCGCTGGCCTCCTTAGCACCAAAGATGAAACAAGGACGCTGCGCGCGCTGGCGCCCGCCTGGTGTCGTGCGTCATGGCTCATGTCACGAGGGCCTCAGGAGGTTTGCCCCGCCTTGATATCTCCGCTCCTCGTGAGCCTACCTAGCTAGGCCACTCCAGAGGAGGCCTTGCGTCGCCCGCCTCGCGAGGCTTGGACCCTCGCGAGGGTCTTGGATGCCTTGTTGGTGAAGATGGGACGTACGGCCTTCTGGCTCAGCCACGCCGCGGGCTGCAGGCAGGCAAGTCTAGGGACCCCCGTTCCCAGAATGCCGACAGTAGCCCCCGGGCCCAAGGTGCACTTGGGCTTGGCTTCGCGGCGAAGCCAAGGGCCAAGTATGGAGCGCTGCGGGCCCCCAAAGCATGTTGCCTCGATTGACGTGTGGTGGTTGATTGGACGTGGGCGTCTCCACTTCCCCACGCTGCCCTTGAATCCGCCTGGCTGTGCGGCCCCGCCTCTTACATAGTTATTCTTCCTTCGCCACGCCCGGCTCTTCCAATCTCCCTGTTGCCTCGATGCCCTGCTCCGCCTTCTCAATCCGACCCGTGCTCCGCCCGCTTCACCGCCATGGCACCGAAACAAGCCGAAAAGGGGAAGAAACCTATGTCCTCGCCAACTGTGCCTCCATCCTTCGAGCCGACGCTCAGCCGACCTCGGGTGCTAAACGACGAGGCCATGGACAAGGTGCGCCCCATGCTTGCTTCCAGTTTCAATGAACGGGGAGATACGCCGGCTTGGCCCGCGTCTCGCACCAGCATGGCTTGGGTAGTTACCGAGGTTCTGATCTTCATTGATGCCCTCTGGGCTGGCCTGATTTCTCCCTGCTTTGCCTTCTTCAACGCGGTGCTCGATCACTATCACATCAACATGCTCCATCTTGATCCTCAGGATGTGACCCTTCTCGCCATCTTCACCTTCGTGTGCGAGGGCATGGTGGGCATCGCCCCCTCCATGGCACTCCTCCGCCAATTCTTCTCGTTGCATCTCACCGGTCCCCGGCAGAGCTCAGGGTGCATGGGTTTCCGGTCGTGGCTGCGATGGCAGGCGCGGGGATCGACTTTGAGCTCCCTTCATCCATGAGTGAGTTCCATACGCAATTGGTGTTTGTTGATGCAGGCATGCTCAACCCTCTACTCCAAGCTCTGGTGGGGCTTGCTATTCCAAACTCCGGCTGGGGTCATCAGAAGCTCACGAGCCCCTGCCTTGCCCCCATCTGGGCCAGGCTGAGGTGGTTGAAGGACCTTGGCGTGACTGCACCCATGGTGGTGAGGGAGTTCGTCAGGCGTGGAGTTTCTGCACTCCAACGCCATTCTCGCCCGATGTGGGACTTGCTCAGCAGACATGATAACATGAGGTTTCAAGAGGAGGGGCTTCCTCTTGCTGCACGGCAGACTGTGCTCACGGTCCTATCAGGTGTCCCTCTGCCAGACGAGATGCCCAGGAATAGCTTCATGTTGTACCGCTACGAGAACAAAGTCACATTTTCCGCGAACATGCCTTCCTTTGATGAGTGGGGGCTGCGCCCAGTCGGCTTGGTGGGGCCCCATGAGAACCCTCTCATCATGGTCCCCTTCTTTGCCGCCGGTGCCGGGCTCGCCCCAGGTGACGGTGCGGGGGAGCGAGCTGCGACGGGGGCCGGCGACTCAAGTGCAGAGGAGCACATGTTGGGTGGTGATCCGGGGGCGTCATCCTCGATGGCCTTCGACCCCCCTCCTAAGGCGTCGGTTGCCGAGGAGATGCGGCATCTGGCTCCCGAGGCTGAGGCTCTAGGAGACTCGGGAGGTCGCAGTGGGAAGGAGTTGGGCTCTTCGCCTCAGCCGGGCTCCCCTGAGGCCATCCCTCTTGGGTCTTCTTCGGCTCCGCCACGCAGCGGCCGTCACGTCCAGCGTGTCGGTCGCCTTTGTGTGGACTTCGAGGAGCTCCGCAAGAGGAAGGGATCCCCCAGCTGCAGCAACATCTTCGGGCCGTTGAAGCGACAGAAGTACATCACTATTGATGCGTAAGTACCTTGTCGCCGTGGCTTTTGTGTGTGGTCTTCTTATCCTGACGCCTGTCCTCCAGGGCTCCTTCTGCTGAAGCTGTTGTGTCTTCCGAGAGGTGGCCTCCTCCTTCATCAACTCTCCCGTCGGCATTGAGCGTTCCTGGCCCGCTTGCCGCCCCTAGAGCAGGGTCGGTCGGAGGACCGTCCCCGCCTTCGGGACATGCTGAGTCCGTGGTTTGGTCGCCCCTCGCCCATGGTCTGGCGTGGAGCTTGGTGGGCGTGCCCAAGACTCCTCCTCTGCTCATGAGCAGTCGCTGGGTGACCTCGGTCTTCGATTCCTCTTCAAGCAGCGAGCCTCGATCAACTTGGGCTCCTCGCGAGGATGGGTGACGTCAGGCATGGCGCCAGCCCCCAGCCCCCAACCCCCAACCGGGAGGTGGCGCGCCACTTGATGGTCCACCCGCCGCCCCCGACGTGGAAGACAAAGCGGGTCGAGCGTTCGAGCTCGAGCGCGTGCGCAACATAGTCCGTCACGAGCTCTTCCAGGAAACGATGGGTGCGATGAGCCGCCTTGGTGAAGAGCTTGCTGGTGTCGACTCGTGTCTTGAGGCTGAAGGTCTTCGGTTGGTGGAGGAGCGGCGCAAGCTGCGAGTGGCCATCAACCTTGGTCGCTATCAGCGTGACCTCGAGAACACGAAGGCCGAGGCGTCCCTCAAGATTGCCAATGAGCCCCACTCGCGAGTTTTGGAAGAAGCTCGCGAGGCCGATCGCTGCCGTGAGGCTGCGGAGGAGCGCGCGTGGGGGCTTCAGGACTGGAGCGCATCCCTTGAGCAGTAGGTGGACGCACGCGGGGCCGCTCTTGCATCGCTCAGGGGGACGCCTGCGGAGGAAGAGGAGGTCCGGCAGCGCGAGGAGACGCTGGCCCTGGAAGCCGTGGAGCGCAGCCTTGAGCTCGAGCGATTGGAGACAAGGGAGCGTCAAGTCGCTCAAGCAGAAGATGCCGTCTGGGCCCGCGAGGTCGGAGCCGAGGAGGAGATCAATCACCGGGTGGCCGAGGTTCGCGCAGATCTGGATGGCAGGTACGACTTGAAGCTCAAGTTCGCCGGTCTGGAGGGTGCGGGAAGGGCCGCTGCCCTCAGGCCCAGGTTGGACAAGGCCGAGAGGCATGCGGAGGCCACAGCCGCTGCCCTGGTTACGGAGCAGGCTGACTTGGCCTCCGCCCGTGCCAAGCTGCTTTCCCTCCGGAGACAAGTTGACGATGTCGAGGCCGTCGCACGGCAAAACAGGGAGGAAGTGCTCCAATGCCGAACGCTGGAGCGCGAGCATGCTCCTATGCTTCAAGACCTTCGGAACAAGGCCAACACCGCCCTGGGTTACATCTACGACGAAAACGCCCCGGCCCCTCACTCGAATGACTACGCCAGCCACCTGACCTTCTTCACCGAGGTGGTGACGCGCCTGGAAGCTCAATCTGCCAGAGCTCGACAGCTTGTGGAGGAGAGGGATCGGGGCCTGCTTCAGCGCGCCTTCTCCCGTGTCTTCAGCCACCTTCTGAATGCCAACCCCAACTTCGACTTCGATGCCGCCATGGCCTCCGTACCCATGGCCGTCCGGGGCGACCTGGCGCGTTGGGTAGAGGACCATGTCGATGCGTGGGTTAGGGCCTTCACCTCGGAGGATGACGCAGTGGTGGTCATCGCAGATGAAGGTGACGTGGTCAATGACGGTGGCGGGGGCGTCGCCGACGGCGGTGGCGATACCGACGAAGATGACGATGACGCGAGTGATGTGTCCGCGGGTGATGTAGGGAGTGATATATCTGTCTGATCCCATGTTCGCCTGTTGTTTCATCTTGCACGCAAAACTCGGGCATGGCCCTTGGAAGACTTTGTAAGAGCATTTTGAGAGGGGGATCCCGTCGTGTAAGCAAATTGCAGTTTTTACTTTCCTATGTGATGTGGGTATGTGTCCTCGTGAGCTCATGATGCTGGGGGTGAGCTCCCCGACGTGGTTTACCTTAGCCAGCCCCAGCTTAGGGTTGGGTCGTGAGGCGACGAGTTCCTGAGAATCCTGCAGAGGTTAACGCCCCATTTGAGGGGCCCCATAAGAGTTGAGCACCAGGCACAGTGCTAGCGCGTCCTTTGACGAGCGTGTGATTTGCGCGGTCCGGCTCGCGAGGAGCTTTGCGAGGGAAAGGCGATGGACATGAGTCCCAAACCAAATGAGATCCAGAAGGCAAAAAACGGCTCGAACGAGAAATGGCACCCCCGCGCGCATTGATAAAAATTTAGCTTCAACTTAAGTCCAGATCCAGAAAGCAAAGCCACAGAAAGAGAGATCCAAAGCAAAAGGCCACGTCCGGCACCTAGTCTAGTCTTCGGGTCTTCAAGTCTTCTCACCAGCGCGGAGCTAAGTGCTGCCACTAGGCGTGGGAGGGAGCCCCAGGGCCTGAGGCCGGCGCTCCTGAGACTGCGGGGCGTGTACAGCCCCAAGTCATTATTATGTGAGAGTGTCACGGGCGGCGAGTTTCACAGGCACCGGGCCTTCTTCACAGGTACCGGCCTTGCTTCATATCGCCAGACGAGGGCCCTGCCTTGCGCCACCCTCGACCTCCTTTGAGCCGACCGCTCACTAGGACGACACAAAAGAGGGAAAGGGGACGCCAGTGATTTCCTCGGCTACCACGGGTCCTCTACCGAGGGAAGGGTTGTCGAAGCCACCCCGGCAGAGGGCCTACCTCCGGGTGTCCCCTGGTTTCACGTGCCTTGGGGAGGGGCCTTGCTCCTGGCTCTATCTCGGCGGCCCCCAGTGTGTCTCCCTTGTTGGAACGGGTGCCGCCATGCCAGGGTCGTCGATCGACGCTGCAACCTGATTCATCTGCAGCCCATGGTTAGCATAAGCCTGTTCTTGAGAGATTAGCGGTACCCTGTAGTTGTCGTTGTCGACGCAATCATTGTGGTTCTCCGTTGGTTCATGGAAGGCATCGACTCCTAGCGCCCCCTCTCCCCAATCTTCTCCAATGAACGAGCCAGGGTCATCATCTGGTGCGTACCCTTGGTCCATCATACGGGGCACGTAGGCTTCCGGGGCCATCACCCAAAACACCTCGCCGTGGTGCCCCATGCTCCATGTTGCTCGACCCATGGTGGCGCCCTGGGGATGACAGCACGACATCCGGTTGGGACTGTGAGGGGCGACGCTTGCGCCCGCGCCCGCCGCGAGCGGCATGGGGGAGTCGGAGCCCCCTACGCCGCTGGCCGTGCTGATGTTGATGAAGCCCCCGGGCGTAGTTGATGGCGCGCGGATGTGGTGAGGTTCGTCGCGCGGCCCTGTAGTGGCCTGAGGAGGAAGTCGATAGTAGAAGGGTGGTGCTCCCGACGCTGCTGCATCCAGAAGCTCAGCAACACGCCCCAGCAGTGTGTCCAGACCGCTTTCCATCAGCCTGCACCGCAGCAGCTCCCTTGCCACATGAGCACTGCCCGCATGTTTGCTTGCTCCCGCCGTGAGTGCGGCGCTATTGTTGCGGCATGGCTCGCCACTCTTGCGATGGCCCGTACCTGCCGTGGTATGAGGGTGGAAGACGCCTGGCCATGTTGCCCACGCTCGACGGAGTTTGGCGGCGCCCGTGCTGCCTGGAGTGCGGGGTCGAGACCTTCATGGGCAGGCGACGCTACCCGGGCTGGCCGGGTTGCCCAGCGGTTGGAGCCGGCCCTTGAGTCGCCGGACATCGTGGATGAGGAGCATCGACGAGCTTGCCGGTGGAGGAGGAGCTCCGGCGCACCCCTACCTGGCGCGCCAAATGTCGGATGTGGGGTTCCGGCAAACCCTTAAGGTTCGAACACTGGGGTGCGCACAAAGTCTTTCCTTCCTACCAATCTACGCCCTAGCTCGCTAAGATCTCGTGGACGAACACGCAACTCAGAAAGATACGAGGTTTATACTGGTTTGGGCCACTGTTGTGGTGTAATACCCTACTCAAGTGTGGTGGTGGTGGATTGCCTCTAAGGCAGATGATGAATAGTGCAAGGGAAGAACAGCCTCCTGAGGTTGAGGTGTTCTTGTGAGTAGGCTCTCTATCGGGTTCGATTAAGCTAAGATGAGATTCCTCTACTATGGTGGCTAGCTCTACTTATATAGGCCCTGGTCCTCTTCCCAAATATCGAGCGGGAAGGGAGCCAACAATGGCAGGCCAATTTGAAGGGGGACAGCTGGTACAAGCTATCCTGGCAAAAGTGGTCTTCGCCTGCGAAAAGCTCTAGCGGTGACGCTGTCTTGGGATCCACGATGACCTTCGTCTTGCCGTCCTCCTGGTCTTGGTCTCATTGCACCAATATAGAAACCTTTGCCTGATGCCTCGGTACTCTTCGCATGCGCTGGCCTCCTTAGCACCAAAGATGAAACAAGGACGTTGCGCGCGCTGGCGCCCGCCTGGTGTCGTGCGTCATGGCTCACGTCACGAGGGCCTTAGGAGGTTTGCCCCGCCTTGATATCTCCGCTCCTCGTGAGGCTGCCTAGCTAGGCCACTCCAGAGGAGGCCTTGCGTCGCCCGCCTCGCGAGGCTTGGACCCTCGCGAGGGTCTTGGATGCCTTGTTGGTGAAGATGGGACGTACGGCCTGCTGGCTCAGCCACGCCGCGGGCCGCAGGCAGGCAAGTCTGGGGACCCCCGTTCCCAGAATGCCGACAGTAGCCCCCGGGCCCAAGGTGCACTTGGGCTTGGCTTCGCAGCGAAGCCAAGGGCCAAGTACGGAGCGCCGCGGGCCCCCAAAGCATGTTGCCTCGATTTACGCGTGGTGGTTGATTGGACGTGGGCGTCTCCGCTTCCCCACGCTGCCCTTGAATCCGCCTGGCTGTGCGGCCCCACCTCTTACACAGTTATTCTTCCTTCGCCACGCTCGGCTCTTCCAATCTCCCTGTTGCCTCGATGCCCTGCTCCGCCTTCTCAATCCGACCCGTGCTCCGCCCGCTTCACCGCCATGGCACCGAAACAAGCCGAAAAGGGGAAGAAACCTATGTCCTCGCCAACTGCGCCTCCATCCTTCGAGCCGACGCTCAGCCGACCTCGGGTGCTAAACGACGAGGCCATGGACAAGGTGCGCCCCATGCTTGCTTCCAGTTTCAATGAACGGGGAGAGACGCCGGCTTGGCCCGCGTCTCGCACCAGCATGGCTTGGGCAGTTACCGAGGTTCTGATCTTCATTGATGCCCTCTGGGCTGGTGTCAGGACCCCGACTCGATGTCACATCGATCTAGCCGGTAACACCTCATATCACTTTGCGGCCTCACGCACGGTATCCCCACGGGTGTCGCCTTACCTTTGCCCGGGACCGTTTGCGCCTTTTGGCTCACGTATATGATAGTGTCGCTAGCATCCATATGATAAGGAGCCCGGGCTGACATGACTAGTCGTAAACCCAAAGTGGCACAGACTTACAGGGACAGGCATCCATGACCCAGCTTCGAACGTGTCGGTCATCAGCAAGTGGGTCCGGGCTGTAGCACTGGGCTAGCAGGACTCCGGTAAACCGGGCTGTAGCGGGCTAATAGGACTCCGGTACTCAAAGCGTGACATTTCCCCGAAGGGACAGACACAGGAACGAAGAAGGACACATGCCGGCCAGCCTAAGTGTTCCAGAGCAGTAGCAAGCTACCATGGCTCAGCGGTAACACTAGGAGACATTTCCCGGTAAGAGAGGCTACTAAAGATAAACAACTAGATAGTCAGATCCCACACATACCAAGCATTTCAATCATACACACAATATGCTCGATATGTGCAAATACAACGAAGCATCACAACATGACTCTACGACACAAGTGCTTTATTTAAGGCTCAGGGAGCCATACATAACATACACAAAGGTACGGGTCACACGACCCAACATTCAAGTCATACAGTCATACAAACCAGCAGCGGAAGTAACTTGTCTGAGTACAGACAACTAGTAAAATAAAAGAGGCTTGGAAAGCCTAGCTATACTACGTGGTCCTTCACAAGCTCAGGGTCACCACCTGGGCCTTTAGCCTACTCGTTGATGTCAATGTCTACATAGAACCCATCAGAAGGGGTTGCAGCGTCTTCTGTAAAAATGTAAATTATAGCAACATGAGTACAAAGGTACTCAGCAAGACTTACATCAGATCCTACATACATGCATATTATCAAGAAGGGTTGGTGGAGTTATTGCAGCAAGCCAGCTTTGACTCTTGGCTAGACTATCCTACGATACTTCAACTTGAAATGGTTTTGCGCACACGAGTCCACTACTCACCAATTCAATACACTACCGAGGATCCGCCTCCGTCTTCCTACGGAAGAGCCATCCTCGGCACTCACACTTATCTTGAGGCTTTTAGTAGTTTCCATTTACTTGTCTATGAACTGTATAGGCAACCAAGTAGTCCTTTACCGCGGACGCGGCTATTCGAATAGATCATGTTAACCCTGCAGGGGTGTACTTCTTCATACACGCTCTCACCACTTACCGTCGTTTACACGAATGTACTCGGCAACCTTCAAGCGGAAGCCCAACGTGGGTGTCGGCCACGACCTACCTAACCACCTAAGCCTCCAGTCCAGGTTTATCGCCTATCCAGGTTCCATCCGCAGGGAGTCCGGCCGAGGTTTCCCATACGGCCCCGAACGATGTGAACAGGGTTCCCGAGATACCTAACGGGTATTCGGTACACCCGGCCACGTACCTACCGCATCACAGCCCACCCCTACGGTCAGCGCTGTCCACGGCCTCCAGTAGGCTACAAACACCAGAAACTACTTGCAACTCCTGGACGGAGAACTAGGGTGAATAAGAAGCCGAGAGGGTCCATTGGTTTCGGGCCCAATGCATGGTAGTAGTTGTATCTTAAATCACACATACAGATCTCAGTGCTTAAGGTCGGCTTCAATGAAACAACCCACCATGTACTCCTACATGGCCTCTCATCGATACCTTTACCAAATCGTGTTCACCACACCACTCTCATTACCGACATAATCATTTCACTCTAGCCCATCACCCAGATGAACCAGACCTGACACGACTCTAAGCATAGCAGGCATAGCAAGGTAGGAACAACACATACATATGGCTCAATCAACTCCTACACATGCTAGTGGGTTTCATCTAGTTACTGTGGCAATGACAGGTCATGCAGAGGAAGTGGGTTCAACTACCGTAGCACACAGCAGTTTGAAACGCGTTGTCTTAATGCAGTAAAAGAGAGCAGGAGCGAGAACATGGGATTGTATCGATATCATCAAATGGTTGGTTGCTTGCCTGATGGTTCGATGCACTGATACGGTTCTTCGTTAGCGTAATCATGATACTCCTCGGAGGCAGATCCTGCCGCAAAGAACACCGATACACAACCATCACCAAACAATGTGCAACAATATGATGTATGCATGAAACATAGCAATATGAGTGTGTTGGGCTAATGCAGCTAAGACCAGAAGGGTTTGAACCAATTTGAATCAAAGATTCAAATTTCAAACTCAAACATGGCCCTTTAAAGTGTTTTTCCTTGTTCTGCATTAAACATCAAGTTAACTTGTTTAATCATGCATGAAAATAGTACAGATGGATAGATTGGATTTTTCTGATCATTTTTCATATATAATTTGTCTGATTTGGAGTTACAGAATAAAAGTTATGAATTTTTAAAGTTTAAACTATATTCTGGAATTTCCTATATTAGATTAATTCCAGAAAATCAATTATTGCGTCAGCCTGACGTCAGTGTGACGTCAGCAGGTCAACGGAACATGTCCAGGTCAAACCTGACAGTGGGTCCCGCGTGTCAGGGTGATTAATTTAATTAAAGTTTAAATAAAACTAAACCTGTTTAATTAACAGGGCTGGGCCCCACCTGTCATTGACTCAGGGGAGTCAACCAGGGCCCACCCGTGGTCAAACCCGGGTCGGCTGCACCGGCGTTTAGCCGCCGGCGAGCCCGACGTGGCGGCGGAAGTGGTTTTGGCTGTTTCGGCCACCAAATGGGTCGCGGAGACCACCGGAGTGGAGCTGAGGACGAGCCGCAGCTCTTGGTGGAGTCCGTTGGGGCCGGGGTGGCCGGAGTTGGCGCCGGCGACGACTTTGGCGGCCACCGGGGTTCGGCCGAAGACGAACTTGACGCTAGAGGGGTCAGTGAGGCGCGGGGAGTAGCTGGCTAGGTGCTACGTGACACGGTGAGTATGATGGACACCGTGGAGTGGTCGGAGGGTGACCGGGAGCACGTCAGCAATGAGCTCCACGGCGGTGGGTGCGGTTGAGCTCCGGGAGGTCGCTACACGGCTCGGGAGCAAACAAAGGAAGGGGGGAAAGATGGCTAAGCTCACAGTGAGTGTGACGAAGCCCTTGGTGCGGCCGGAGATGGACCGGAGCAACGACGGCGTTGAAGGGGATCTCCGGCGATGGCGGTTCGGGCGAGGTCGTTGCGGTGGACTCGGGCGTTGCGAGCGCTCGGGGCTCGGCTTGCTCGATGGAGTGGACAGCGGCGGAGCTCCTGGACACGATGAGAGGACGCACGGGCGGCGGGAAGCACGGCTACGACGAAGGCACGGCGATGGTGGCGTCGGTCATGGCGGGGGAGCGCGAGGGGGAGGAGCTGGAGAGAGGAGGGGGTGTCTGGGGAGTTCGGGGGAGCGAGGGAGGCTGATCCACGACGTCACCGGGCGCGGGGAGCGGCGAGGCGGCGAGCAGGTGCGTGGCGCGCGCTGCGGTCGCCGTCGGGCACCTGCCTGCCTGCCTGGCCGGCAAGCAGCTCGCTGGAGCGGCGCTGGGCTGGGCCGGCAGGTGGGCCGGGAGCAGGCGTCAGGTAAGTTTTTCCATTTCTTTCTGTTTTCTGTTTTTTTAATACTTCTGCAACTTTGTTGAATTAAATAAAATACTTAGGCAACTCCTAAAATCACCAAACTACTCCTGGTCCATAGTTGGATTATTTCCAACATGAAACATTTTAGTTTGGAGATATTTGAGCATTTAAATATTTTATATAATTTTAAATGCCCAAATTCAAATATTTATGATTTAATTCAAAAACCCTAGGATGGCCTAGGAAAATGTGCACCACTTTTGGCAGAGGTTCTGAACCAAGACAAAAATGATGGGCATTTTAGAAGGGCATTTCAGGTTCATTGAAAAAGTTTTTAACAAACCCTAATTGGATTCAGAGGGGACTGGGGGTTCTGTCATCCCCATTTCAGGTTTCTGATGAAGGAGTAAACATGATGCAACACTCTAATGCATGGCTAACTAGGATGTGACAACTCACCCCCACTCAAAAGAATCTCGTCCCGAGATTTGGGTTCCTCCGGAAAGAAGGCGGGATACTCAAGTCGAAGACGATCCTCCCTTTCCCAAGTTGCTTCATCCTCAGAATGGTGCGACCATTGTACTTTGAGAAACTTGATATTATGACGTCGAGTGGTACGCTCGGCCTGATCGAGGATACGAATGGGGTACTCTCGATATGTAAGATTATCTTGGAGATCAAGCGTTTCGTAGTCCACTCCACGGATAGGATCCGAGAAGCAACGCCTGAGTTGAGAAACGTGGAAGACATCGTGGACTCTGGAGAGGTGCGGAGGTAGTTCCAACTGGTAGGCAACTTCTCCTCGTTTGGCGAGAATGCGAAAAGGTCCAATGTAACGAGGAGCCAATTTGCCTTTGATACCGAAACGATGGGTTCCCTTCAGAGGGGTGATCCGAAGATAAGCCTTCTCGTCAACCTCGAAAGTCATAGCCTTATGTTTTCGGTCATATTGACTCTTTTGACGAGATTGGGCTGTTTTCAACTTTTCACGAACGATGCGAACTTGTTCTTCTGCTTCCTGAATCATATCCGGGCCAAAGAATTGTCTTTCCCCGGTCTCTGACCAGTTAAGGGGTGTTCGACACCGTCGTCCATAGAGAACTTCAAAAGGGGCTTTACCCAAGCTAGATTGATAGCTGTTGTTGTAAGCGAATTCGGCAAATGGAAGGCACTTCTCCCAATCCATTTCGAATGAGATAACAGAGGCTCGAAGCATGTCTTCTAGAATCTGGTTGACGCGTTCCACTTGACCACTCGACTGAGGGTGGAAAGCGGTGCTAAAGGAGAGACGGGTTCCCATAGCATTTTGGAAACTTTCCCAAAATCGAGAGGTGAAAATACTTCCTCGATCCGAGTTAATTTCCAAAGGAACACCATGGAGAGACACTATCCGGGAGATGTATAAGTCTGCCAATTGACTAGCGGTTATACTCTCACGAACAGGTAGGAAATGGGCTACTTTGGAAAGACGATCGACAACGACGAAGATAGCATTATTCCCTCTCTTGGTCCTGGGAAAACCGGTAATGAAATCCATACCAATTTTATCCCATTTCCATTCAGGAATAGCTAAGGGTTGAAGGGTGCCAGCAGGCCGTTGATGTTCTGCTTTTACACGACGGCAAACGTCGCAG
The DNA here is from genome assembly GCF_002162155.2 of Triticum dicoccoides. Classification (NCBI taxonomy): domain Eukaryota; kingdom Viridiplantae; phylum Streptophyta; class Magnoliopsida; order Poales; family Poaceae; genus Triticum; species Triticum dicoccoides. The sequence continues at coordinate 312,553,535 of NC_041392.1, read as the reverse complement.
TTAGCAACATACTGAGCAATTTCTCTCTTCATCCTAGTCCACCAGAACCTCTGGCATAGGTCCTGATACATCTTAGTACTACCGGGATGAATGGTGAGAGGAGATTCATGAGCCTCCTTAAGGATCAATCGCCTCAGGTTTCGCACTTTGGGAACCACTAGTCGATTCCCGAAGTATACGACCCCTTGATCATTAATGGAGAAACAATTCGCAATTCCTTTCTTGATGTTTCTCTTGATGCGGGAGATTCCCGGATCTACCTTCTGTGCCTTGACGATCTGGTCCGTAAGGGTAGGTTTCGCCACCAAGGTGGAAAGAAAACCTTGAGGAACAATGTGAAGGTTAAGCTTCCGAAATTCCTCATGGAGAAGCGGTTGACTTTGTTGTAACATTAGGTTGTTACAATAAGATTTACGACTTAGCGCATCAGCCATGACGTTGGCTTTCCCTGGGGTGTAAGTTATTCCTAGGTCGAAATCTGTGATCAACTCAACCCAACGTCTTTGCCTGAGATTCAAATCCGGTTGGGTGAAAATGTACTTCAGACTTTGGTGATCAGTGAATATTTCGCAACGGTTACCGAGGAGGTAATGTCGCCAGGTCTTAAGTGCATAGACTACGGCTGCAAGCTCTAGATCATGAGTAGGATAATTCTCCTCATGTGGATGCAATTGCCGTGAAGCGTAAGCAATTACATGTCGATCTTGCATGAGAATGCAACCTAGTCCTTGTCGCGAGGCGTCGCAGTAGATAACAAAGTCCTTGGAGAAGTCTGGCGGTACCAGTACGGGAGCAGAAGTCAGGCGTCTTTTCAGTTCCTGAAAGCTGTGCTCACATTGTGGAGTCCATTCAAACTTTTTATCTTTCTTGAGGAGTTCGGTTAGAGGTTTAGCAACCTTGGAGAAGTTCTCGACAAAGCGACGACAATAGCTCGCTAAGCCCAGAAAACTCCGAACTTGCTTGACCGATTCAGGTGGAGTCCAATTAAGGACGGCTTGAACTCGCTCAGGGTTAACAGCAATACCTTTACCAGATATTACATGACCCAGATAGGTCACTTCCGACAACCAGAATTCACATTTGGAAAACTTGGCATAAAGGCGGTGCTCTCGAAGTTTCTTCAACACTAGCCTTAGATGTTCGGCATGTTCCTCCTCGTTCTTGGAGTAGATGAGTATATCATCGAGATAAACTACGACGAATTTATCCAAATACTCCATGAAGATTGAGTTCATTAACCGAGAAAAGGTGGCTGGAGCGTTGGTTAAACCGAAGGACATGACGGTGTACTCGTATTGGCCATAACGAGTAACAAAGGCCGTTTTAGGAATGTCCCCGTTTCTGATTTTGATTTGATGGTAGCCCAACCTCAAATCCATCTTGGAGAAGACTGAGGATCCAGCGAGCTGATCATACAGGTCGTTGATCCTGGGGAGCGGATATTTGTTCTTGATTGTGACCAAATTGACAGGTCGATAATCTACAACCATCCGGTCCATACCATCCTTCTTCTTGACGAATAGGACGGGGCAAGCCCATGGAGATGAACTAGGTCGGATGAAACCCTTTTTCAAGGACTCATCGAGTTGTTTCTTAAGCTCGGCTAGTTCTAGTGGTGCCATCTTATAGGGTCTTCTAGCAATCGGAACGGTTCCTGGGATGAGGTCTATTACGAACTCAACATCCCTGTCAGGTGGAACACCTGGCAATTCCTCTGGGAAGACATCCGGGAAGTCACGGACTACCGGAACTTCCTCAATGTCTGGCAAAGGGCTGGCGTTAAGAGAATATAATTGTCGCTTGGCTAATCGGGTCAAGACATTGACTATCTTCCCCGAAGGATGAGTGAGTTGAACAGTCCTAGAGAAGCAATCAATTTTGGCATGATGAGCTGACATCCAGTCCATACCCAAAATGATATTAATATCTGAAAATTTGAGAGCTATCAAAGATGCAAGGAAAACAAGTCTGTCGACTTGGATTTCATTTCCATAACTTACCCTGGAGGTCTGCCATCTAGAACCAGGAGATTTCCATAGTGGATGGCATGTCACAGAATGCGGTGTTATGCAAACGAGCATAGTTCTCGGATATAAATGAATGAGAGGCTCCTGTATCGAAAAGAACAGATGCCGGGTGGCAATTAACAAGGAGCGTACCGAGAATGACGTTGGGATCCTCTTGAGCTTCTTCGGCAGAGATACAGTTGACATGGCCACGTGTAGCGGTGGCTGGCTTGGCGTGGAACACTTTCCCTGTCGGCTTGCCACGGCCAACAGCTTTAGCAGATTGGTTGGGGTTGGTCTGGGGACACTCACGCATATAGTGGCCAGATTCCCCACACTTGAAACAAGTCACGGAACTGGTACGTGGAGGAGCATTGTTGGTTGGACCCCCATAGGGCTTGGCTGGTGCAAACTGTTGAACGGGGCGAGGCGCCTAGAAGGATGGCCTCGGTGTGAACCTAGGTGGCAGGGCAGTGTTGGGCACCCACACGCGGCGCTTCTGAGGACCCGCACCGGATGAGGAACCCATGTCAGGGCCATGCTTGCGTGTTGCGTCATAGTCAGTCTGACCAGTCTCAGCACTAATGGCCTTGTTAACAAGTTTCTGAAAAGATGTGCACTCATTCAGACGGAGGTCGCGGCGAAGCTCAGGACTAAGTCCCTTACGGAACCTTGCTTGCTTCTTGGCATCAGTAGAAACTTCCTCAGTTGCATATCGTGCGAGGTTACCGAACTCCCTGCTGTAAGCATCCACAGAGAGTCGGCCCTGAGTGAAACTGCAAAATTCCTCACATTTACGGTCCATGAGACCCTCCGAAATGTGATGTTCACGGAAAGCCTCGCTGAATTCAGCCCAAGTAGTGACATGGCCCGCTGGTCGCATAGCTCCATAATTCTCCCACCATAGACTGGCGGGGCCTTCAAGATGATATGCAGCAAAGGTGACCTTGTCAGCCTCAGCTACCAGCGCGGAACGCAGCTTGTGGGAGATACTGCGAAGCCAGTCATCAGCGTCGAGAGGCTCGACGGAGTGGTGGAACGTGGGTGGATGTAACTTGATAAAATCACTGAGTGACACCACGTTAGTCCTCTGATGGTGTGCTGTGTTCTGTTCAATACGCTCCAACAAACGGTTGGTCTCCCGCTTGTTTCTTTCGGCTTCCATCATAACCTCGGCTAGGGAAGGAGGATGAGGCAGATTTGCATTCCTGACTTCACTGCCTTCGGCCTGCTCTTGAGGAGCAGGGTTGGTGCGCGTGTTGACCATCCTAGGTAAACAAGACAATGATTTAGTCAGGATGATAAAATTCCGACATAGGATACAGAATGTAAGGAATAACTCGGAATGCAAGATGATCATCCGTATGACATGGTAGATACAGAAACTGCTTCTTTATTCCATCATCATACACACCATACATGGTTTAGTACAAGACCAAACAAAGTACTATTACGGTGAAAAGAGGATTACATCTCATCGGAGGCATTCCCAGCTCCTATACGTTATTTTTCTACACCTCCGGAAGGCGATACAGCTAGGTCATATCCCACGAGTCACGCAGGACGATAAACAACACAGCTAACACTAACTAGTGATACTACCACTAACTCAGACCGATCCGTAGTAGTCCTCGTAGAAGTCACCTCCATAGCCTGGAAGCTCAACATGATCATCCGGAAACAGACGATCTCGCGGAGCTTGTGGACCATAGGGGCTAGGATGAGGTCTTGGACCAATAGACGGTGGCCTGCGGGGACCGCGAGGTGGGGTGATGCCTCCTACATCACGCCAACCCATCATGTCTGGCAGAGCAGATCTCACAGGATAGAGATCGCGCATATCCGAATATCCAGCTTGCACCGCCGGTGCAAACCGAGTCAATGTGGCCCAGTGGTCAGCACGGGTATTGAAGAGCTCTAACCTCAAGGCCCGATTTTCACGGTCCTTATCCTCGAGCATCTCAGCACGGTGCGAGTCCGTGAATCCTCCTGGGTGGGGTCAGCATAGATAGCCTGGAGATACCCTTGTGCTCCCGGAAGTGATCCTGGCATATACCGGAAATCAGAGTCCCGAAATAGGCCAGACCTGACTCGCATGATGGTCATCATAGAGTAGGCAGCGTCCTGCACAGCCATCTCAATAGTAACCCCGAGTCCATAGGAGCAGTGAAGGGGCTCGGTGGACCCAGGATAAGATGGAAATATCCTGACAGTGCAGAGATACTGGCTTTGATTAAAGTCTCGGAATTGCTCTTCGACCGTGTACTCAGGATACCAACGGTATCCAGCCTCAGTCATTACCCTGACCAACATGGCAGTATGGCCGGGTACATCTAGGCATCGAGTCAGGCGAACCACTTGATTGAGGTCGCGAGTGGCCATCTGAAAGCACAATCATAATGCAAAGGCATTAGAATTTCTAGCAAAATTTCGGCAGCATAACAGCTGTAAATGCTCAAGAAGGATTTTGAGACATTTGACAAAGGATTTCATACACACTCAACATCATCATATCAAGTTCTGAGTCCATCCTAGCAACATAATGTGGTAGTAGAATTGAACTAGGCTTGTATCCATCAGCCCTATAAGGTACTACTGATTAGTAACACGTGATCCTGATAGAGAGAATAGATCCTAATTCCTTAACCCCCGGTGGAAGAATAGACTGACTCAGATCAGAATGTCATAAGATAAAGGAGTAAAAAGAGCCTTACGTTCCAACCCACAAACAATTCCCCTACATATAACTAAAGAATTTCTAGACTCAACATCGACCAGTTTGGCTTGGAGAACCTACAGGCAGTCCGGCTCTGATGCCAACGCTGTCAGGACCCCGACTCGATGTCACATCGATCTAGCCGGTAACACCTCATATCACTTTGCGGCCTCACGCACGGTATCCCCACGGGTGTCGCCTTACCTTTGCCCGGGACCGTTTGCGCCTTTTGGCTCACGTATATGATAGTGTCGCTAGCATCCATATGATAAGGAGCCCGGGCTGACATGACTAGTCGTAAACCCAAAGTGGCATAGACTTACAGGGACAGGCATCCATGACCCAGCTTCGAACGTGTCGGTCATCAGCAAGTGGGTCCGGGCTGTAGCACTGGGCTAGCAGGACTCCGGTAAACTAGGCTGTAGCGGGCTAACAGGACTCCGGTACTCAATGCGTGACATTTCCCCGAAGGGACAGACACCGGAACAAAGAAGGACACATGCCGGCCAGCCTAAGTGTTCCAGAGCAGTAGCAAGCTACCATGGCTCAGCGGTAACACTAGGAGACATTTCCCGGTAAGAGAGGCTACTAAAGATAAACAACTAGATAGTCAGATCCCACACATACCAAGCATTTCAATCATACACACAATATGCTCGATATGTGCAAATACAACAAGGCATCACAACATGACTCTACGACACAAGTACTTTATTTAAGGCTCAGAGAGCCATACATAACATACACAAAGGTACGGGTCACACGACCCAGCATTCAAGTCATACAGTCATACAAACTAGCAGCGGAAGTAACTTGTCTGAGTACAGACAACTAGTAAAATAAAAGAGGCTTGGAAAGCCTAGCTATACTACGTGGTCCTTCACAAGCTCAGGATCACCACCTGGGCCTTAGCCTACTCATTGATGTCAACGTCTACGTAGAACCCATCAGAAGGGGTTGCAGCGTCTTCTGTAAAAATGTAAATTATAGCAACATGAGTACAAAGGTACTCAGCAAGACTTACATCAGATCCTACATACATGCATATTATCAAGAAGGGTTGGTGGAGTTATTGCAGCAAGCCAGCTTTGACTCTTGGCTAGACTATCCTACGAGACTCCAACTTGAAATGGTTTTGCGTACACGAGTCCACTACTCACCACTTCAATACACTACCGAGGATCCACCTCCGTCTTCCTACGGAAGAGCCATCCTCGGCACTCACACTTATCTTGAGGCTTTTAGTAGTTTCCATTTACTTGTCTATGAACTGTATAGGCAACCAAGTAGTCCTTTACCGTGGACGCGGCTATTCGAATAGATCATGATAACCCTGCAGGGGTGTACTTCTTCATACATGTTTCCACCACTTAGCGTCTGCACACGACATGTGCTCGGCAGACTTCAAGCGAAAGCCGACGTGGGTGTAGACCACGACCTACCTAAACACTTAAGCCTCTAGTCCAGGTTTATCGCCTATCCAGGTTCCATCCACAGGGAGTCCGGCCGAGGTTTCCCATACGGCCCCGAACGATGTGAACAGGGTTCCCGAGATACCTAACGGGTATTCGGTACACCCGGCCACGTACCTACCGCATCACAGCCCACCCCTACGGTCAGCGCTGTCCACGGCCTCCAGTAGGCTACAAACACCAGAAACTACTTGCAACTCCTGGACGGAGAACTAGGGTGAATAAGAAGCCGAGAGGGTCCATTGGTTTCGGGCCCAATGCATGGTAGTAGCTGATTCTTAAATCACACATACAGATCTCAGTGCTTAAGGTCGGCTTCAATGAAACAACCCACCATGTACTCCTACATGGCCTCTCATCAATACCTTTACCAAATCGTGTTCACCACACCACTCTCATTACCGACATAATCATTTCACTCTAGCCCATCACCCAGATGAACCAGACCTGACACGACTCTAAGCATAGCAGGCATAGCAAGGTAGGAACAACACATACATATGGCTCAATCAACTCCTACACATGCTAGTGGGTTTCATCTAGTTACTGTGGCAATGACAGGTCATGCAGAGGAAGTGGGTTCAACTACCGTAGCACACAGCAGTTTGAAACGCGTTGTCTTAATGCAGTGAAAGAGAGCAGGAGCGAGAACATGGGATTGTATCAATATGATCAAATGGTTGGTTGCTTGCCTGATGGTTCGATGCACTGATACGGTTCTTCGTTAGCGTAATCATGATACTCCTCGGAGGCAGATCCTGCCGCAAAGAACACCGATACACAACCATCACCAAACAATGTGCAACAATATGATGTATGCATGAAACATAGCAATATGAGTGTGTTGGGCTAATGCAGCTAAGACCAGAAGGGTTTGAACCAATTTGAATCAAAGATTCAAATTTCAAACTCAAACATGGCCCTTTAAAGTGTTTTTCCTTGTTCTGCATTAAACATCAAGTTAACTTGTTTAATCATGCATGAAAATAGTACAGATGGATAGATTGGATTTTTCTGATCATTTTTCATATATAATTTGTCTGATTTGGAGTTACAGAATAAAAGTTATGAATTTTTAAAGTTTAAACTATATTCTGGAATTTCCTATATTAGATTAATTCCAGAAAATCAATTATTGCGTCAGCCTGACGTCAGTGTGACGTCAGCAGGTCAACGGAACATGTCCAGGTCAAACCTGACAGTGGGTCCCGCGTGTCAGGGTGATTAATTTAATTAAAGTTTAAATAAAACTAAACCTGTTTAATTAACAGGGCTGGGCCCCACCTGTCATTGACTCAGGGGAGTCAACCAGGGCCCACCCGTGGTCAAACCCGGGTCGGCTGCACCGGTGTTTAGCCGCCGGCGAGCCCGACGCGGCGGCGGAAGTGGTTTTGGCTGTTTCAGCCACCAAATGGGTCGCGGAGACCACCGGAGTGGAGCTGAGGACGAGCCGCAGCTCTTGGTGGAGTCCGTTGGGGCCGGGGTGGCCGGAGTTGGCGCCGGCGACGACTTTGGCGGCCACCGGGGTTCGGCCGAAGACGAACTTGACGCTAGAGGGGTCAGTGAGGCGCGGGGAGTAGCTGGCTAGGTGCTACGTGACACGGTGAGTATGATGGACACCGTGGAGTGGTCGGAGGGTGACCGGGAGCACGTCGGCGACGAGCTCCACGGCGGTGGGTGCGGTTGAGCTCCGGGAGGTCGCTACACGGCTCGGGAGCAAGCAAAGGAAGGGGGGAAAGATGGCTAAGCTCACAGTGAGTGCGACGAAGCCCTTGGTGCGGCCGGAGATGGACCGGAGCGACGACGGCGTTGAAGGGGATCTCCGGCGACGGCGGTTCGGGCGAGGTCATTGCGGTGGACTCGGGCGTTGCGAGCGCTCGGGGCTCGGCTTGCTCGATGGAGTGGACAGCGGCGGAGCTCCTGGACACGATGAGAGGACGCACGGGCGGCGGGAAGCACGGCTACGACGAAGGCACGGCGATGGTGGCGTCGGTCATGGCGGGGGAGCCCGAGGGGGAGGAGCTGGAGAGAGGAGGGGGTGTCTGGGGGGTTCGGGGGAGCGAGGGAGGCTGATCCACGACGTCACCGGGCGAGGGGAGCGGCGAGGCGGCGAGCAGGTGCGTGGCGCGCACTGCGGTCGCCGTCGGGCACCTGCCTGCCTGCCTGGCCGGCAAGCAGCTCGCTGGAGCGGCGCTGGGCTGGGCCGGCAGGTGGGCCGGGAGCAGGCGCCAGGTAAGTTTTTCCATTTCTTTCTGTTTTCTGTTTTTTTAATACTTCTGCAACTTTGTTGAATTAAATAAAATACTTAGGCAACTCCTAAAATCATCAAACTACTCCTGGTCCATAGTTGGATTATTTCCAACATGAAACATTTTAGTTTGGAGATATTTGAGCATTTAAATATTTTATATAATTTTAAATGCCCAAATTCAAATATTTATGATTTAATTCAAAAACCCTAAGATGGCCTAGGAAAATGTGCATCACTTTTGGCAGAGGTTCTGAACCAAGACAAAAATGATGGGCATTTTAGAAGGGCATTTCAGGTTCATTGAAAAAGTTTTTTAGTAAACCCTAATTGGTTTCAGAGGGGACTGGGGGTTCTGTCATCCCCATTTCAGGTTTCTGATGAAAGAGTAAACATGATGCAACACTCTAATGCATGGCTAACTAGGATGTGACAGCTGGCCTGATTTCTCCCTTCTTTGCCTTCTTCAACGCGGTGCTCGAGCACTATCACATCAACATGCTCCATCTCGATCCTCAGGATGTGACCCTTCTCGCCATCTTCGCCTTCGTGTGCGAGGCCATGGTGGGCATCGCCCCCTGCATGGCACTCCTCCGCCAATTCTTCTCGTTGCATCTCACCGGTCCCCGGCAAAGCTCAGGGTGCGCGGGTTTCCGGTCGTGGCTGCGATGGCAGGCGCAGGGATCGACTTCGAGCTCCCTTCATCCATGAGCGAGTTCCATACGCAATTGGTGTTTGTTGACGCAGGCATGCTCAACCCTCTACTCCAAGCTCTGGTGGGGCTTGCTATTCCAAACTCCGGCTGGGGTCATCAGAAGCTCACGAGCCCCTGCCTTGCCCCCATCTAGGCCAGGCTGAGGTGGTTGAAGGACCTTGGCATGACTGCACCCATGGTGGTGAGGGAGTTCGTCAGGCGTCGAGTTTCTGCACTCCAACGCCATTCTCGCCCGATGTGGGATTTGCTCAGCAGACATGATAACATGAGGTTTCAAGAGGAGGGGCTTCCTCTTGCTGCGCGGCAGACTATGCTCACGGTCCTATCAGGTGTCCCTCTACCAGACGAGATGCCTAGGAATAGCTTCATGTTGTACCGCTGCGAGAACAAAGTCACATTTTCCGTGAACATGCCTTCCTTTGATGAGTGGGGGCTGCGCCCAGTCGGCTTGGTGGGGCCCCGTGAGAACCCTCTCATCATGGTCCCCTTCTTCGCCACCGGTGCCGGGCTCGCCCCAGGTGATGGTGCGGGGGAGCGAGCTGCGACAGGGGCTGGCGACTCAAGTGCTAAGGAGCACATGTTGGGTGGTGATCCGGGGGCGTCATCCTCGGTGGCCTTCGACCCCGCTCCTAAGGCGTCGGTTGCCGAGGAGATGCGGCATGCGGCTCCCGAGGCTGAGGCTCCAGGAGCCTCGGGAGGTCGCAGTGGGAAGGAGCTGGGCTGTTCACCTCAGCCGGGCTCCCCTGAGGCCATCCCTCTTGGGTCTTCTTCGGCTCCGCCACGCAGCGGCCATCACGTCCAGCGTGTCGGTCGCCTTTGTGTGGACTTCGAGGAGCTCCGCAAGAGGAAGGGATCCCCCAGCTACAGCAACATCTTCGGGCCGTTGAAGCGATGGAAGTACATCACTATTGATCCATAAGTACCTTGTCCCCGTGGCTTTTGTGTGTGGTCTTCTTATCCTGACGCCTGTCCTCCAGGGCTCCTTCTGCTGAAGCTGTTGTGTCTTCCGAGAGGTGGCCTCCTCCTTCATCAACTCTCCCGTCGGCATTGAGCGTTCCTGGCCCGCTTGCCGCCCCTAGAGCAGGGTCGGTCGGAGGACTGTCCCCGCCTTCGGGACATGCTGAGTCCGTGGTTTGGTCGCCCCTCGCCCATGGTCTGGCGTGGAGCTTGGTGGGCGTGCCCAAGACTCCTCCTCTGCTCATGAGCAGTCGCTGGGTGACCTCGGTCTTTGATTCCTCTTCAAGCAGCGAGCCTCGATCAATTTGGGCTCCTCGCGAGGATGGGCTGACGTCAGGCACGGCGCCAGCCCCCAACCCCCAACCCCCAACCGGGAGGTGGCGCGCCACTTGATGGTCCACCCGCCGCCCCCGAGGTGGAGGACGAAGCGGGTCGAGCGTTCGAGCTCGAGCGCGTGCGCAACATAGTCCGTCACGAGCTCTTCCAGGAGACGATGGGTGCGATGAGCCGTCTTGGTGAAAAGCTTGCTGGTGTCGACTCATGTCTTGAGGCTGAAGGTCTTCGGTTGGTGGAGGAGCGGCGCAAGCTGCAAGTGGCCATCAACCTTGGTCGCTATCAGCGCGATCTCGAGAACACGAAGGCCGAGGCATCCCTCAAGATTGCCAATGAGTCCCGCTCGCGAGCTTTGGAAGAAGCTCGCGAGGCCGATCGCTGCCGTGAGGTTGCGGAGGAGCGCGCGTGGGGGCTTCAGGCCTGGAGCGCATCCCTTGAGCAGCAGGTGGAGGCACGTGGGGCCGCTCTTGCGTCGCTGAGGGGGACGCCTGTGGAGGAAGAGGAGGTCCGGCAGCGCGAGGAGACACTGGCCCTGGAAGCCTTGGAGCGCAGCCTCGAGCTCGAGCGATTGGAGACAAGGGAGCGTCAAGTCGCTCAAGCAGAAGATGCCGTCTAGGCCCGCGAGGTCGGAGCCGAGGAGGAGATCAATCACCGGGTGGCCGAGGTTCACGCAGATCTGGAGGGCAGGTACGACTTGAAGCTCAAGTTCGCCAGTCTTGAGGGTGCGGGAAGGGCCGCTGCCCTCAGGCCCAGGTTGGACAAGGCCGAGAGGCATGCGGAGGCCACAGCCGCCGCCCTGGTTACGGCGCAGGCTGACTTGGCCTCCGCCCGTGCCAAGCTGCTTTCCCTCCGGAGACAAGTTGACGATGCCGAGGCCGTCGCATGGCAAAACAGGGAGGAAGTGCTCCAATGCCGAACGCTGGAGCGCGAGCATGCTCCTATGCTTCAAGACCTTCGGAACAAGGCCAACACCGCCCTGGGTTACATCTACGACGAAAACGCCCCGGCCCCTCACTCGAATGACTACGCCAGCCACCTGACCTTCTTCACCGAGGTGGTGATGCACCTAGAAGCTCAATCTGCTAGAGCTCGACAGCTTGTGGAGGAGAGGGATCGGGCCTGCTTCAGCACGCCTTCTCCGTGTCTTCAGCCACCTTCTGAATGCCAACCCCAACTTCGACTTCGACGCCACCATGGCCCCCATACCCATGCCGTCCGGGGCGACCTGGCGCGTTAGGTAGAGGACCATGTCGATGCGTTGGTCAGGGCCTTCACCTCGGAGGATGGCGCAGTGGTGGTCATCGCAGATGAAGGTGACGTGGTCAATGACGGTGGTGGGGGCGTCGCCGACGGCAGTGGCGATACCGACGAAGATGACGACGACGCGAGTGATGTGTCCGCGGGTGATGTAGGGAGTGATATCTCTGTCTGATCCCATGTTCGCCTGTTGTTTCATCTTGCACGCAAAACTCGGGAATGGCCCTTGGAAGACTTTGTAAGAGCATTTTGAGAGGGGGAGCCCCTCGTGTAAGCAAATTGCAGTTTTTACTTTCCTATGCGATGTGGGTATGTGTCCTTGTGAGCTCATGATGCTGGGGGTGAGTTCCCCGACGTGGTTTACCTTAGCCAGCCCCAGCTTAGGGTTGGGTCGTGAGGCGACGAGTTCCTGAGAATCCTGCGGAGGTTAACGCCCCATTTGAGGGGGCCCCATAAGAGTTGAGCACCAGGCGCAGTGCTGGCGCGTGCTTTGACGAGCGTGTGCTTTGCGCGGTCCGGCTCGCGAGGAGTTTGCGAGGGAAAGGCGATGGACATGAGTCCCAAACCAAATGAGATCCAGAAGGCAAGAAACGGCTTGAACGAGAAATGGCACCCCCGCGCGCATTGATAAAAATTTAGCTTCAACTTAAGTCCAGATCCAGAAAGCAAAGCCACAGAAAGAGAGATCCAAAGCAAAAGGCCGCGTCCGGCACCTAGTCTAGTCTTCGGGTCTTCAATTCTTCTCACCAGCGCGGAGCTAAGTGCTGCCACTAGGCGTGGGAGGGAGCCCCAGGGCCTGAGGCCGGCGCTCCTGAGACTGCGGGGCGTGTACAGCCCCAAGTCATTATTATGTGAGAGTGTCACGGGCGGCGAGCTTCATAGGCACCGGGCCTTCTTCACAGGTACCGGCCTTGCTTCATATCGCCAGATGAGGGCCCTGCCTTGCGCCACCCTCGACCTCCTTTGAGCCGACCGCTCACTAGGACGAAACAAAAGAGGGAAAGGGGACGCCAGCGGTTTCCTCGGCGACCACGGGTCCTCTGCCGAGGGAAGGGTTGTCGAAGCCACCCCGGCAGAGGGCCTACCTCCGGGTGTCCCCTGCTTTCGCGTGCCTTGGGGAGGGGCCTTGCTCCTGGCTCTATCCCGGCGGCCCCCGGTGTGTCTCCCTTGTTGGAACGAGTGCCACCATGCCAGGGTCGTCGATCGACGTTGCAACCTGATTCATCTGTAGCCCATGGTTACCATAAGCCTGTTCTTGAGAGATTAGCGGTACCCTGTAGTTGTCGTTGTCGACGCGATCATTGTGGTTCTCCGTTGGTTCTTGGAAGGCATCGACTCCTAGCGCCCCCTCTCCCCAATCTTCTGCGATGAACGAGCCAGGGTCATCCTCTGGTGCGTACCCTTGGTCCATCATGCGGGGCACGTAGGCTTCCGGGGCCATCACCCAAAACACCTCGCCGTGGTGCCCCACGGTCCATGTTGCTCGACCCATGGTGGCGCCCTGGGGATGATAGCACGGCATCCGGCTGGGACTGTGAGGGGCGACGCTTGCGCCCGCGCCCGCCGCGGGCGGCATGGGGGAGTCGGAGCCCCCTACGCCGCTGGCCGTGCTGATGTTGATGAAGCCCCCGGGCGTAGTTGATGGCGTGCGGATGTGGTGAGGTTCGTCGCACGGCCCTATAGTGGCCTGGGGAGGAAGTCGATAGCAGAAGGGTGGTGCTCCCGACGCCGCTGCATCCAGAAGCTCAGCAACACGCCCCAGCAGTGTGTCTAGACCGCTTTCCATCAGCCTGCACCGCAGCAGTTCCCTTGCCACATGAGCGCTGCCCGCATGTTTGCTTGCTCCCGCCATGAGTGCGGCGCTGTTGCTGCGGCATGGCTCGCCGCTCTTGCGGTGGCCCGTACCTGCCGTGGGATGAGGGTGGAAGACGCCTGGCCATGTTGCCCACGCCCGGCGGAGTTTGGCGGCGCCCGTGCTGCCTGGAGTGCGGGGTCGAGACCTTCATGGGCAGGTGGCGCTGCCCGGGTTGCCCGGGTTGCCCAGTGGTTGGAGCCGGCCCTTGAGTCGCCGGACATCGTGGATGAGGAGCATCGACGAGCTTGCCGGTGGAGGAGGAGCTCCGGCGCACCCCTACCTGGCGCGCCAAATGTCGGATGTGGGGTTCCGGCAAACCGTTAAGGTTCGAACACTGGGGTGCGCGCGAAGTCTTTCCTTCCTACCGATCTACGCCCTAGCTCGCTAAGATCTCGCGGACGAACTCGACGAACTCGCAACTCAGAAAGACACGAGGTTTATATTGGTTCGGGCCACCGTTGTGGTGTAATCCCCTACTCCAGTGTGGTGGTGGTGGATTGCCTCTAGGCAGATGATGAACAGTACAAGGGAAGAACAGCCTCCTGAGGTTGAGGTGTTCTTGTGAGTAGGCTCTCGATCAGGTTGGATCAAGCTAAGATGAGATGCCTCTACTATGGTGGCTCGCTCTACTTATATAGGCCCTGGTCCTCTTCCCAAATATCAAGCGAGAAGGGAGCCAACAATAGCAGGCCAATTTGAAGGGGGACAACTAGTACAAGCTATCCTGGCAAAAGTGGTCTTCGCCTGCGAAAAGCTCTGGTGGTGACGCCATCTTGGGCTCCACGATGACTTTCGTCTTGCCGTCCTCCTGGACTTGGTCTCGTTGCACGAATATAGCAACCTTTGCCTGATGCCTCAGTACTCTTCACCTGCGTTGGCCTCCTTATAACCAAAGAGGAAACAAGGACACTGCATGCGCTGGCGCCCGCCTAGTGTCATGCGTCATGGCTCACATCACGAGGGCCATGTGAGGTTTGCCCCGCCTTGATATCTCCGCTCCTCGTGAGCCTGCCTAGCTAGGCCACTCCAGAGGAGGCCTTGCATCGCGCGCCTCATGAGGCTTTGAGCCTCGTGAGGGTCTTGGATGCCTTGTTGGTGAAGATGGGCCGTACGGCCTGCTGGCTCAGCCACGCCGCGGGCCACAGGCAGGCAAGTCTGGGGACCCTAGTTCCTAGAACGCCGACAATGTCTGTCTTGTGCTGCTTCATCCTTGACGTCTTATGGCTCACCGGGGCTGCTCCAACGACGGAAAGATCCATCACAATAGAGTAGTGCCCTGGACGCCATCTACAGATTCATCAGATCTTCCTCCACACCTCCAACAGCCACCTCTGCCTCAACTGCTTCAGCAACCAAACCAATGATGCTAAGGTCGACACGGCTATGGCAAAGAGGTTGTACACTTGTTGCATCACTTATTACTATACATTCATGTCGATCCATTAGGGCTATTTTGGTTCAACGGAAAAACATAACAATAGGGAATTTTCCAATGGCACTCTACTATTCAATTATTCATGCATTTTGTTGAAAGGAATGAAGCAAAACATCCACATGGACCTACTTTTCAAAATCCTACGCATGAAAACAAGACCAAGTGCATTAGTGGCAGAATAACATTCTAACTGTAGACGCTTTCATATGGTTTCACTTTATTTTGGCCATGTTTCTTTGCATTCCTCTGCCCTTCCAATTCCTGTAAACCAAACACCCAAGTTAACAGAAATCCTGTGTTTACAAATGCTCTGTTTACCATGTGCATTCTTGTCCTATTCTGGTGTTTTTCTTATCCCTGTGTTTTTAGAATCATGCAAGCCAAATGAGCCCTTACAGAATTACTTCAGTTACAGGTAGGTGTCGAAGGGAACTTTGTGTGGTTTGTCCTACTCCCGCCGCGACGTCGTCCACCTCAACTGAGCTGCTCCATTGAAAGAGACATCCACCAAACCAGACATCCCGACTCCCGACCGTCTTTGACCGCCTCAGATCTCCTTCCCTGCCACCGGCACCCACCGCAACGGCATCACCATCATCGACTCAGCAGATGAACCTGAGGAGTACATGGGTCCACAAGAGAGGTCGCACTCTTTTGTTTATGCTTATGTTATGCATTACCTGCTACTTTATCATCTTGTTCACCTCTTGGACTCCAAGTCAGGTCCAAATTAATGTTCAAACTTGAGTTCTAAATTAGTTGTGGGGCACATATCGAGGAAGCAATGAATAGTATCTCTGTCTAATATCTGGTTCACCTAGGGTATGCCTATGTTGTTCATCTTGGGTGGGAAACAAATAGTAAAGCAATCGTCATATGTCTTTTTATTAAATTAAAGCAATCATCAGCCTGCTATCATTATTTTTGGATCCATCCACTGGTTGTTACCATCACTCTAAATTTCTGCATGCTCTCCTTACATAATCTCACCATATTTTTTTCATATGCATGTCAGATATTTTACACAGTCATGCTGAACATGTAGAGAAAAAGAGAAGAGTTTTGTGCGGCAATACAATGTCATGCAGACATCGCTCCATGGTGGGTTCAATGGAAAACACTCCCCACCCCTCTCCAGATTGTAATCCAAAGGAAGATATATGTTCTGAGGCAGATTCAGACGCCGCTGACAACTCCTATTTACCCCCCAAGGTGTTTGCTCTACCTTGGCATGATCATGTTAGTCATATCATGCATATGTTGCCTTGTAGTGCCTACTTTTGACATCATATATGTCATCTGCTTAGTTTAGACATGTTCTGTAATGCCACCTGTTTAGTTTCTATATCATATATGGGAATTGTGTAGTCTCATGTCTTTTAGCCAGCCATAATATACGTGAAATGTGCAACGCCATCCTGTTTAACCAGGCATCATATATTTGAATGATATCTTGCCCATCCTTTTCTTCATTACATTTCCATTTGTCGACAATGTTTGTACATTAAACTACTCTTCCTGTGAATCAGCCATTTGGGTGGGATATTGAAAAATCTGGTGTGAAAACAAGGCCTTCAACGCAGACAGTGCTACCTGTCGAAGCAGATCTCTTGTTGGGTCCCGATAGCTCCTCAGAGATAGATGCAGAGACAGATGACCAGTCCTATTCCCCCACCGAGGTGTATGCTCTAACTTGGAACGGTTATACTGCTCATATCATGCATATGGAGTCTTGCATTGCATAGATTAGACATCTTATACACAATATTTAACACCATATTCTTAGTTCAGACATCATATCTAATGCCCTTTGTTTAGCATATAAATCACATATGTGAATTAAATGATGCGATCCTGATTACTTAGATAGCATGTAGGTGAATTATGTCACGCCATCCTGTTTAGTTATTCATCATATCTTTGAATTATGTTATGCTATGCTATCAAGTTTGGATAGACATCATATATGTGAAATTATGTCATGCTATCCGTTTTAGTTAAACAATGTACATGTCAACTATTTCATGCCCTCTTTTTTCCACACTATCTATTGCATCTGTCTCTCATACAATGACATTCAACTATGTTTCCTGTTTATCAACCATTCGAATTGGAGCGGGTGATGCCAGCATCTAGCGGACTAAAAACATGGTCTTAAAATAAAACAGTACTACCTCTTGGTGGAGATAACACCCCGATTGTACATGCACGAGAACCAGCCCTACCACAC
This sequence comes from Triticum dicoccoides, assembly GCF_002162155.2. NCBI lineage: Eukaryota > Viridiplantae > Streptophyta > Magnoliopsida > Poales > Poaceae > Triticum > Triticum dicoccoides. The sequence goes on along the minus strand of NC_041392.1, from coordinate 312,536,311 downwards.
ATAACCCAAACTCTCGCAAATTGTGCCCCTACTGCGATGGACAGAGAACCCGCTTCACCCAATCTAACCCCAACCCCAACAGATAGTAACCCAATTCCTATTGATACAACACCATCTCCACCATAGAGCTCCCAAACAAGAGCAGTTAGTAAGGCAGCTCCAGTGCCCAAAGGGCCAGTACTACCACGGCAAACCCCAACTCCACCAGTTAATATGCCTATTCCTGTGGAGGAAGCACAACCAGCTAGTCGTTGTTTAGCATCTATCGCATTTGATGTTGTTAAATCGTATGTGTGTATCTTCCCATCTTGGAAATATTGTACTAAAGATGAAGGAAAATGCCAGTTGCAGGTGTTTGTCCAGGAGTTATGTGTAAGTAATGTTATTCATGGCAATTACTTTGCTTTGTCCCATACATCCTACCTCCATGATGGTTATAATACAACAAAAATTCCCATTTTTTTCTATTGAGAAGGACCGATTTGGAAACTCAGGATGAGGTAACCTGTGCTAATACCTCTGCTATTGTCGGTGTCAAAATCGGCGGATCTCGGGTAGGGGGTCCCGAACTATGCGTCTAAGGCGGATGGTAACAGGAGGCAGGGGACACGATGTTTTAACCAGGTTCAGGCCCTCTTCATGGAGGTAAAACCCTACGTCCTGCTTGATTTATTCTTGATGATATGAGTATTACAAGAGTTGATCTACCACGAGATCGGAGAGGCTAAACCCTAGAAGTTAGCCTATGGTATGATTGTATGTTGTCCTACGGACTAGAACCCTCCGGTTTATATAGACACTAGAAGGGGTTAGGGTTACACATGGTCGGTTACAAAGGAGGAGATACACATATCTGTATTGCCTAGCTTGCCTTCCACGCCAAGTAGAGTCCCATCCGGACACGAGACGAAGTCTTCAATCTTGTATCTTCATAGTCCAACAGTCCGGCCAAAGGATACAATCGGGCTGTCCGCAGACCCCCTAATCCAGGACTCCCTCAGTAGCCCGTGAACCAGGCTTCAATGACGATGAGTCCAGCATGCAATATTGTCTTCGGCATTGCAAGGCGGGTTCCTCCTCCGAATACACCACGGAAGAATTTGAATACAACGATAGTGTCCGACCCTGCAAAATAAGTTCCACATACCACCGTAGAGAGAATAATATTTCCACAAATCTAATCTGCTGACATGTTTTGGCAACATGACATTATTCCATGGCCCGGTGATTATTCGAACCGTTTCCTTTAACTAGCCCTGCACATAACGCGAAGCAGTTTCTTGACACGTCTTGTCAAAGCAGAGATCGTGTCCCCCTTATTACGGGATTCTCATCAATACGGGCGTGGGTAACCCAACCGCGCCATAGATTATGGCGCTTGGGGCATAAGCGAGTTTTACCAGGCTAGTGGGGGCACATAGTTTCGGCCGCCCTTATAAAGCGACAAGGTTTAACCTTTTTCTACCCACGCCTTCTTCCTCCTTGCTCATCCATTCTTGGGCACTCGAGCTCCAACGCCCGAGTCCACATCCTTCACCTCAACCTTCTCCAATCATGTCCGGAGCGGGAGACAAATGGATGGCTTCCTCCATTATGGAGGGACACATCAAGAAGTTGCGCGGAGTTGGATACTTAGCTGCGAATATTGCGCATCGGCTACCCGCTGCGGGGCAGATCGTTCCTACCCCTGAATCACACGAGAGGGTAGTTTTCCTCCACCGCTTCCTCCGCGGACTGGGGTTTCCCCTCCATCCATTCGTCCGTGGTCTCATGTTCTACTACGGGCTGGACTTCCATGATCTGGCCCTGAACTTCATCCTCAACATTTCGGCGTTCGTCGTCGTGTGTGAGGCTTTCCTCCGCATCCGGCCCCACTTCGGCCTATGGCTGAAGACCTTCAATATCAAGCCGAAGGTGGTGGGAGGCCAACAAGTAGAATGCGGTGGAGCTATGGTGGGCAAGATGCCCAATGTTATATGGCTCGAAGGCTCCTTCGTGGAGACTATAAAGGGGTGGCAATCGGCGTGGTTCTACATCACCAAGCCACGCGACGCCAACTGGGTGGCGGCCCCCGAGTTTCGATCCGGAATCCCCACGTGGCTCACCTCCTGGAAAGAGAAGGGCCTATCCGGGGGTTCATCGGTGGAGCTGTACGGACTCCAGAAGTGTATCCGGAATATGGCAAGCAAAAAGCTCAAGCTTGTCAACATAGTCCAGGTCATGCTCATCCGCCGGATCCTCCCGTGTCCACAACGGGATTTCAACTTGTGGGAGTTCGACCCGGCCCAGCACCAGACTCTGAGCGAGCTCTTCGACACGATGCACAAGGACGTCTGGAGGGTGTTGTTCAAGGGCGCCGAGGTCCCTCCCTCTCTCACCAAGGACCATGGGCTAAGCGCAAAGCGCCCAGCGCATTCGGTGAGTTCTATACATCCGTAGGATACTTTATTTCCCCTAGCTTAATTATGGGCTGGGTCTGAGCTCCATGCCTTTGACAGGACTGGGTGGAGACGTCGGGGCAGATTAACTCTCCAGCCCCTCTGCCCGAAGACACTGCGGATGCTCTCCTGACGGAGTTGCTGACTCCAGCTCCTTACAAGGTGCCGGAGAAGAACAAGGAGGCCAAGGGAACCCAAAAGATTTCCTGACGCCAGGTGTTGTCGGACTCATCGTCCGATAACTCGGCGACGCACTCCTCCCCCGAAGACGAGGAGGAAGATGAAGATGCCCCCCCTCCAGTCGGGGGAGACAAGAAAAGGAAGGCTGCTCCAACCGGGGGGCGAAGGGTCCAAGAAGGGAAGGACTCTCCTTCTGGACTACTCCACCACCGCCGCTGAAGGCGAAGACAAGTGCCTGCTCAGGGCCAAGCCCCTGGCGAAGTCGCAAGTATTCGGATGCCAGAGTATCTTTCAGCTTGTAGTTGAGACTCAAGAAACCGAACTGATTCAGACAGTGAGTTTGAATAGCTTGTGCAAGCGGTAGTGGCCAGTAACTCCAGCACTAAACCAAGACAGGACTTTGGGGTTGTCTCACTATCTTCGAGATAGTCTTCCTTAGCTGTTTTATCAGCTTTGTTGGAGACCAACAAGGATGTGTCACTATCCTAAACCTTATCTGCATTAATTCCTTTACCATTGCTTAATAAGGAACTCTTCCCCAATATTCTATCAGCATTCTAAAAGAAGAAACAAGCAGACACATAACAGTTTAGCATGTACTAGTATATTAAACTCATTTCGGTGAACCAGTTCATTAGTAAGGTGGACAAGATTAAACTACCAAGTCTTCTATTGCTAGGTACTAGTACATAATAAAAGCATCAAACCAACATATATCTATGTCCTATGGTCACTGCATTGTCTTGCCAAATCAAAATAGAGACATGGTTCAAATCATATCAGTTCAAGACAAAGGAGCAGTGAAAGAATACAAAGCGTGGGAAACTACACGGCACGATAAGATTTCAGATGGGTACCATGGGTCTACATGTACAACCACACTATTGGATCTATTGTGATGCTAGTAATGTGCATGATATGAGAAGTCAATTGTATACCCAATTGATATTGAAATCAATAGAGCTATTGATAAGAGCAAGCACATTAAAGAAACATGCGTGAACATAACTGCTGTGCCATTGAAGTTTCGATTGGATCCTTCAATTTAAAAATAAGTTTGTATGAGTAAATACAGTGATACAAGATCAAAGCAGTATGCACGATAGCAATCATAGTTAAAAAAAGGCGCGCCTAAGCGAGCGCTTAAGCACACCTAGGCTCTAGTCATTGGCGAAACGCATTGCGCATAACTACGCTTAATCTGTGCATAACTGCACATAAGCATGCGCTTTGGTCAGTAAAGCGCAAGGCGGTGGCAAAACGCACAATTAATGCCTAGCGCTTTTTCGAACTATGATAGCAATGGAATCTTAAATTAGAACAGTTATTCTTCAGGTTTAGGCACTTGTTCTACATGAACAGAGTCTAGTAAGACGTAAGAATATAGTACTTAAAAATAGAAAATGAGCTCATAGACCTTACCACATTCTTGGTTCGGGACCAGTACAGAACATGGCGTTCCCAGTCATCGTCCAATAAATATGTCTTAGGAGAACGTAAGGGAATTTGATGAGTTTCTTTGCCGGTGAAGTACGTTTTCTTCAGGTAATTCCAATACTGCCACCACACATTCTTGAAGATAGCTGAGGGAGTCCTGGATTAGGGGGTCTCCGGACAGCCAGACTATATCCTTTGGCCGGACTGTTGGACTATAAAGATACAAGATTGAAGACTTCGTCTCGTGTCCGGATGGGACTCTACTTGGCGTGGAAGGCAAGCTAGGCAATACGGATATGTGTATCTCCTCCTTTGTAACCGACCTTGTGTAACCCTAGCCCCCTCCGGTGTCTATATAAACCAGAGGGTTTTAGTCCGTAGGAAAACATACAATCATACCATAGGCTAGCTTCTAGGGTTTAGCCTCTCCGATCTCGTGGTAGATCAACTCTTGTAATACTCATATCATCAAGAATAAATCAAGCAGGACGTAGGATTTTACCTCCATCAAGAGGGCCCGAACCTGGGTAAAACATCATGTCCCCTGCCTCCTGTTACCATCCGCCTTAGACGCACAGTTCGGGACCCCCTACCCGAGATCCGCCGGTTTTGACACCGACATTGTTGCTTTCATTGAGAGTTCCTCCGTGTCGTCGCTGTTAGGCTTGATGGATCCTACGATCATCGATAGCGATGCAGTCCAGGGTGAGACCTTTCTCCCCGGACAGATCTTTGTGTTCGACGGCTTCGCACTACGGGCCAACTCGCTTGGCCATCTGGAGCAGATCAAAAGTTACGCCCCTGGCCACCAGGTCAGGTTTGGAAGCTTAAACTACACGGCCGATATCCGCGGAGACTTGATCTTCAACGGATTCGAGCCCCTACCTTGTGCGCCGCGCGGTCACGATGAGTACGATTTAGCTCTACCATCAGACCGTATTCAGGAGATCGCACCGACAGCCGCTTCGAGCCTCAATTTGGAGCCAGTTGCGCCATCCATGGACGAGTGGATGGACCCCGTCACGGAGGCCGTATCCTCAGCAGCGATCGAGCCGAATATCGACCTTACCCTTCACGAGAGCCGTGTTGCCAAACTGCCGGATCCTTCTCCGGCCATGGACTCTGAACCGCCTGCGCCCGTTCCTGTCGAATCCGATTGGGCTCCGATCATGGAGTTTACCTCTGCGGATATTTTTCAGCACTCGCCCTTTGGTGACATACTGAAATCATTAAGGTCTCTCTCCTTGTCAGGAGGATCCTGGCCAAACTATGTCCGGTAGGATTGGGATGCGAATGACGAAGAAATTCACCGCCCACCCACCACCCACTTAGTAGCCACTGTCGATGACTTAACCGACATGCTCGACTTCGACTCTGAAGACATCGACGGTATGGACGACGATGCGGGAGTCAAAGAGGAACCACTGCCCACAAGGCACTGGACAGCCACCTCATCATACGATATATACATGGTGCACACACCCAAAGAAGGCAATGGCGACGAGACAACGGAGGATGACCCCTCCAAGAAGCAACCCAAGCGCCAGCGTCAGCGGCGCCGCTCTAAGTCCCGCCAAGGCAAAAGTGGTGATACCGGCACCGGAGATAATAGCACTCCAGATAGTGCCGAAGACAACAACAATCCCCTCCAGCAAGATTTAGAGCAGGAGGATGGAGGAGCCAGCCCTCCTGAGAGAGCGGCAGATGGAGAGGCGGAGGATGATAATTACATGCCTCCCTCTGAAGATGAGGCATGCCTCGGCGATGACGAATTCGTCGTGCCATAGGATCCCGTCGAACAAGAGCGCTTCAAGCACCGGCTTATAGCCACGACAAATATCCTTAAGAAAAAGCAGCAGAAGCTTCAAGCTGATCAAGATTTGCTAGCCGATAGATGGACTGAAATCCTGGCGGCCGAGGAATATAAACTCGAACGCCCCTCCAAGAGTTACCCAAAGTGCAGGTTGCTACCCCGACTGGAGGAGGAAGCACCGAAACCTACATCCTCGGCGTATGACGCGGCTGATAGGCCACCTCGTGGCCACGAGAGAGAAACATTCCAGCCAAAAGCTCAGCCCGCACCCCGACGCCATTCAAATAAAAAGCCATGGGAAAATACGCCAGACCTGCGAGACATATTGGAGGACAAAGAAAAACATGCAAGATCAATCTACGGATCACGAGGGAGCGCCACTATGCGAGACAATAATCCTCACGCCGGATACAGTAAAAGTAAGTCCGGCCGGGCCGAACACAGCGGGCAAGACTCATTTGAGCTGCGTCGCGACATAGCCCAGTACAGAGGCGCCGCACACCCCCTATGCTTCACAGACTAAGTAATGGATCATCAAATCCCAGAGGGTTTCAAACTCGTAAATATTGAATCATACGACGCCACAACAGATCTTGCGGTACGGATCGAGGATTTCCTCCTGCACATCCACATGGCCCGCGGTGATGACCTACACGCTATCAAATACCTCCCACTAAAACTCAAAGGACCAGCTCGGCATTGGCTCAACAGCTTGCCAACAAAGTCCATTGGCTGTTGGGAAGATTTGGAAGCCGCATTCCTCGACAACTTTCAGGGCATTTATGTGCGACCACCAGATGCCGATGACTTGAGCCACATAATTCAACAGCCAGAGGAATCGGCCAGGCAACTCTGAACATGACTCCTAACAAAGAAAAATCAAATCATCGACTGTATGGATGCAGCGGCCCTAGCAGCTTTCAAGCACAACACCCGCGACGAGTGGCTAGCCCGGCACCTTGGTCAGGAAAAGCCGAAATCTATGGCAGCCCTCACGACACTCATGACCCGCTTTTGTGTGGGAGAAGACAGCTGGCTGGCCCGCAGTAATAACATATCAAAGAACCATGGTACTTCGGATACCAAGGACGGCAACGGCAGGTCACGTCGCAACAAACATAAGCGCCGCATTAACAGCGACAATACCGAGGATACGACAGTCAATGCCGGATTCAAAGGCTCTAAACCTGGTCAGCGGAAAAAACCATTCAAAAGAAGAACTCCGTGGCCGTCTAGTTTGGACCGTATACTCGATTGCTCGTGTCAAATACACAGCACCCCCGACAAGCCAGCCAACCACACCAACAGGGATTGTTGGGTGTTCAAGCAGGCCGGCAAGTTAAATGTCGAAAACAAAGATAATGGGTCACATAGCGATGACGAGGAGGAGCCCCGGTAGCTGAACACCGGAGGACAGAAGAGGTTCCCCCCACAAGTGTGGACGGTTAACATGATATACGCAACCCACATCCCCAAGAGGGAGCGGAAGCGTGCGCTCAGGGATGTATATGCGTTGGAGCCAGTCGCCCCAAAGTTCAACCCATGGTCCTCCTGTTCGATCACCTTTGATCGCAAGGACCACCCCACTAGTATCCGTGATGGCGGATTTGCCGCACTCATCCTAGACCCAATCATCGACGGATTTCACCTCACTCGAGTCCTAATGGACGGCGGCAGCAGCCTGAACCTGCTTTATCAGGACACAGTGCGCAAAATGGGTATAGACCCCTCAAGAATCAAACCCACAAAAACGACCTTTAAAGGTGTCATACCAGGTGTAGAGGCCCATTGCACAGGCTCAGTCACACTGGAAGTGGTCTTCGGATCCCCGGATAACTTCCGAAGCGAAGAGTTAATCTTCGACATAGTCCCGTTCCACATTGGCTACCATGCACTGCTCGGGCAAACCGCATTCGCAAGATTCAATGCGGTACCGCATTATGCATATCTTAAGCTCAAGATGCCAGGACCTCGGGGGGTCATCACAGTCAATTTAAACACAGAGCGCTCTCTCCGCACGGAGGAGCACACTGTGGCACTCACAGCAAAAGCACAAAGCAGCCTCTTAAGGCAAACCACTAGTTCGGTGATTAAGGACCCGAACACCTTCAAGCGCGCCCGGAGTAATCGGCAACAGGACCGCCTGGCACATTTCGAGCTCGCATAGCAATGCGTCCCCCATGCCGGTCCCAGCCAAACGGCGAAATCCATGCCACGCGTACATAATTACGCATTAAAAATACCATGGGCACAGGTGGGGAGGGGGCACGACTGCGGCACGCTCCAAGTCGCGGCTTAAACTGCAGTAGGGGCTTCCCGCTTTATTATTTTTCTCTTTTAAGACTATAATCTCTGGAAACCTTGTCCGGCAGTATGATTGCCGAACACATGATGCAGCAACCAAGGAGGCAGAAAGCTACGTCACACCACGGAAATCCCAGGTGGATTACGATAACGAGTGAAATATTTGCTTTAATACTATTCCTCAGCTTGCCCTTGGCAGGGACATGTCAAACAGTCCTACTTTTTGCTTATCACACTACTTGTATCATTCTACTTTAACGCACCTTGTGTTCATTCACGACATCTAACACCCGTACACTCTAGTACGGCCAATACGCTAGGGGCTTAAGCATACCCCATAATACGGCGTGAGAAGTCCGAACACTTTCGACAGTGCGGCACCCCGAATTTATAGAATTATATGCATCAGCTCCGAATCATGTCTTGGGTCAATAGTTGGGTTTGCCCGGCTCCCATGTTTTGGTACCTTACGTTCGCTATATCGACTAAGGTAGCACTGGGAGAACTACCGCGATTGTGCCCCGGTTCTGCTGGGCTAAGCACCTTAGTAGAGAAAGCTAAAACTGACTGTCATGATAAGGCGAGAGACTGGTCGCTGTTCGAGAGGTTTCAAGTCCCTAAAGACTTATGCCGCTTAGAGCGAGGAGTTGGCCCTGTCCGGCCTAAGGCATGTATCGCGCCCTGAATTTGGCCTTCCGAATACTAGGGGCTTCGCCGAAATATAAAATTATAGAATTCTATGGCTAAGTGAGAGTGATAACGCATTATGGTCCGATTGCCTTGTTCGTTGTGTTGAGCACCTCCCTCGAAGGACCCAACAATGGGAACAAGAGTGCTCAGGTTTATCCCGAACACCCCAGCACTCGTGGCGTGGGGGCAGAAGCTGACGACTAGCCATCTCTCATATTTGATAAACTGCCGAACAAAAGGTAATATTTTAAATTCAGACAAGCATTGCATAGCGCATATGAACAAGTTTTCATAATACAGGATCACACGAGCAAGTTTACTCAAATATTACATCGTTCATACACTCGTCCGCTACGAGACGGCACCCTTCAGGACACCCTCATAGTACATCTCGGGGTGGCGATGCTCCTTGCCCTGCGGCGGCCCTTCCTTCACCAGCTTCACGTCGTCCATCTTGGCGCATTGCACCTTCACACGGGCGAAAGCCCGGCGTGCACCTTCGATGCAGACGGACCGCTTGATGACTTCCACCTGTGGCAGGCATGCACAAGCCGCCTCACCAGGCCGAAGTAGCTATTGGGAAGGGCGTCGCCAGGCCACATCCGGACTATAAAGCCCTTCATGGCCTGTTCGGCCGCCTTGTGTAGCTCGACCAGTTGCTTCAGCTGGTCGCTCAGAGGCATCGGGTGTTCAGTCCCAGTATACTAAGACCAGAACAGCTTCTCCATTGAGCTTCCCTCCTCGGCCTGGTAAAACTATGCGGCATCCGACACGCTGCGGGGCAAATCTGTGAATGCTCCTGGAGAGCTCCGGATTCTGGTAAGTAACAAGTAATTTACTTTCACAGGCTTGCTTTGCATATAGAATACCTTACCCGCCACTATCTTCTTCATCGCATCAATCTCTTGGAGGGCCTTTTGGGCTTTGGCCTTGGCAATCTTTGGGCTCTCGAGGGCCGCGGCAAGCTCAGACTCTCGCCTCTTCAAGTCAAGATCCAATGCCTCGTGCTTCATCACGAGAGCGTGGAGCTCTTGCTGCACCTCGCCCACCCGAGCCTCCTGCCTTTCCCGCTCGGTGCGCTCCTTGGCCGCTTTGTTTTCGGCCTCGGATAGCGCTTGCTTCAGGGTCTCCACCTCAGTTGTGGCCCCTGGCAAATTTACGATGATCCTGTCATTTTGCAATTGCATTCTTTTTATATATATCCATAGACTAGGTACTACTTACCTTTGTTCTCCTCGAGATGCCTCTTGGCAAGGCCGAGCTCTTCCTTGGACCCTTCGAGGTCCTGCTTCAGTGCGGCGACCTCCGCAGTCAGTGCGGCAGAGGCCAGCAGCGAAGCCTGCATACGCATATAGACATACTTATATTAGACTCCTATGATATTGTTTGATCCTCTGTTCGGCTTTTCTTTGTGAACACCGATCAGCTGTGCTGCGACAAGAAGCGGAAGGACTGCGAAAGTCCCTAGAGCATTCAGATGCATACTCTCTGGTGCAACAGCAAGTGTTGGAGGATTTTAGCGCCAAACAGGACAAAGTTAATAATCTTGCTAAGCTTATTGCCAGCATGGTGGATACCACGTTTCATGAGCTCTTCTAAAGTTGTTTCAGTTATGCTCTTGTTTTGCTGCCGCGTTTATTTGCACTGGTGGCCAATTTTGACGGCCAGTGTATGTAATATGCTACTTTGTTCCCTATATTTGCACTGGTGGCAAACTTTGATGCCCAATGGATGTAATTTGTGTAATAGCGGTAATAGGCTAGCGTTAATTGCTTGCTTATTTATTTCCTTATTGTCTTGTTTAGTTGTTTTCTTGTAGTCATTACAGTTCTTTTTCTGTGTTTTTCTAGTGGCCACAATAACCTATTTTTGGAAACTAGGCCAAAATAATCATGTCAACACACATACTGTTGTAACCATGGGCCTCCTGCGGGCCGTATGATCCATGGGCCTTCTACGGGCCGTAGGATCCATTGGCCTTCTGTACAAGCCATAGGATCCATGGGCCTTCTATGGGCCGTACGATCCATGGGCCTTTTACGGGCCGTAGGATCCATGGGCCTTCTACGGGGCGTATCATCATTTCGCCAATCATGGGTCGTACTATTCGTGGACAATAACGGGCCGTTTATTGGCCGTATTTTATAACTCTATGAAAACAGCCCAACAGGTTTTTTTCGACATGAAAACGACCCAACATATTAACGAGCCACAAACGGGCCGACTGTAACCACGGGCTGAATTTTCCCCACAAGCAGAAAATGACAGTAACGGGCTGTAAGTAACCGAATGCTGGAAATGAGCCCAAGACTAAATGGGCCCTGAGAAGGCCGAAAGATATCATGGGCTGGAAACGGCCCAACAGAATAATGGGCCGTTAATGGGTATAAAGTGATACATTGTTCATGACAGGCCAGTTTTACCACGGGCCGTTAAGGGGCCGAGGGTTACTAAGGGCCTCATATGGGCTGAAAGACGTCGTGGGCCATACATGGGCCGGAAGTTAAAACGAGCTGGAATTATATTGGACGACCCAGATGACGCTACTGGGCCTAACTCAGATAGGCCGTAAACGGGCCCTGGGCGGGCTGTAAATGGGCTCTATGCGAACCAGCCGTTAACAGGCTTGCCATGGGCCGGCCTGCCACCTTTTTACCAAGTCAAACAGGCCGGCCTTTTCACAGGAATGGGCCTCTGTTGGGCCGTGCCATGTGTCGGCGTATCATAGGTGCTTTGGGTCCAATGAGTGGATGACATCTGTCCCAACGGTGAGCCAACACGTGTGTCCTCCAGCCAATGATGATTTTACACGTGGAAAATCCCCATTGGGTCGGGGCTGTTAACGGGTTATCGGATCCAAAATCGGACCCGATAGCTTAACGGTGTTCCATTACGGTGGATGCCACGTGTTGGTCACCCTTGACGAAAGCACTTTTGTGACGTGCGATTTATCGTCATGGAAGTGGACACTTCCGTGATGATAATTTTGGTAATGTCATGGAACACTTCTATGACATCACATGTATGACTATCTTGATTCTGTCATAAATTTGTCATGGATGTACATGCATGACAGAAAACGTGACCTACTGTGACAAACACGTATCATCACGGAAGTGTATTTTTTTTGTAGTGTAGTTATGTGTCACCCTATGTTATAACTATAGCATGAGGAATCGCATCCGACATAATTATCCATCACTGATCCATTGCCTACGAGCTTTTCACATATTGATCTCTGCTCAGTTACTTTACCGTTGCCACTATTACAATCACTACAAAACCAAAACTATTACTTTTGCTAGCATTACTGCTACTATCATACTACTTTGCTACTAAATACTTTGTTGCAGATATTAAGTTTTCCAAGTGTGGTTGAGAATATTCTAATACTTGAGAATATTCTTTGGCTCCCCTTGTGTCGAACCAATAAATTTGGGTTGAATACTCTACACTTGAAAACTGTTGCGATCCCCTATACTTGTGGGTCATCATGTACACAAAATAGGAACATATATATTACATGATTTGACCGATAGCATATGGTTCCTCAGCGTTGACGTTTTCGTTTTTGAGGGAGCTTCTTTCCCTTCTTGTCTGTTGAAGAATAATTGAGCCCCTCATTACTGACTTTTCCTTTTCCATGGAGTACGATCTTTCTTAGGTAATGTAGTATTGATTCTTCTTTTGACGTATACTTCATTTTCATCGTCATCTTCCCTCATTGGGTTGTCGTACTAGTTGTAGTCTTCCTCATTGGCGACTCCATCCATTCCAATGATGTTCCTTTTGCCTCTCCTCACGGCAACACAGCTGGGATTGCACGGGTCGGTTATGAAGAAGCATTGTGTCACGTGCTTAGCGTGTACCCATGGCTCATTTTTTGCGATAGCATTCACGGTAGAGCTCTTGGCGTCGGGTATAGTCATGGTAGTGAAATACCAGTTTTCTCTTTCGACATTCTTAGCCCATCTGACACGGAACACCATCGCATGGTGCAGCCCAGAGTAGTCAAGCTCCCATATCTCCTCGACCCTTCCGTAAAATCTCTTAGTTGCACCATTGTTGCTACCGGTCATGCATTCTATCGTCACCCCTGATTTCTGATCATCACTGTCCATATCTTTGGCCTCCGTGTAGAACGTGTATCCGTTGATATCATATGCCTGATAGGTGTTAAGGTTGGGTGAGGGGGCATGTGCTAAAGCATATATGAGCAATATGTCCTTAGAGCCCTCTTCCGGGGGATTAGCAATAATATGCTCTTTGAACCAATGCAGGAAAGTGGAGTTCTGCTCTCTCGTAACTTCAGTGTCTGTCCTGCATACCCCTCGGTCACGATACTTCTTTGCGATAATTTCTTTGTGCAGTGCCACGAAAGGATCTACCTCATCTAGGTGTTGTAGCACTACCAAGTTTGCTCTGTCAAAGTCGTGCATTTCCCTGCGACCGTTAGAGTGACCTTCTCCTTCAAGCCTCCCATCGTGCTCGTTAACTGGCAAACCCACACCAACACCAGGTGGATGGTCTGCGCCATATAGAAAATTCTCGCAGAAAGAGATGCACTCTTGTGTGAGATAGCCCTGGACGATGCTTCCATCCGGACGGGACATGTTATGAACAAATCCTTTTATGATCCCATTCATCCTCTCAAACGGCATCACGTTGTGCAGGAATGACGGCCCCAGGTCTATTATGTCGTCCACAATGTGGACACACAGATGCACCATGATGTCAAAGAACGCAGGCGGGAAGTACATCTCAAGCTCATTCAGTATCACAATGATCTCTTCCTGTAGCCTTCGGAGCTGCTTCACACTGATCGACTTTCGAGAGATGACATCAAAAAAGTTGCAGAGACCAATAAGTGTGTCATGGACGTGCTTGTCCATTATCCCTCTAAGGGCAACAGGTAGTATCCGCGTCATCATCACATGACAGTCATGGGACTTCATCCCGCTGAACCTTTTCTTGTCCATGTATAGATATCTGCTTATCTTGCCATAGTAAAGGGAACTAACTCTGACTCCGGTAAGGCACTTAAAGAATTGATTGATCTCAGCCTGACTTAAGGTAAAGCAAGAAGGGGGGCAATAATCCTCTACCCTTACTTTTTTGCCCTTCTTCTCCCGTGCCTCTATCTTCGTCTCTGTCTCGTCTGACTTTTTACGGGGCGGCATGTTCAGATCTTCCCTGGTTTTCAAATATTGCAAGTCTTTTCTTGCCTTCGGCCCATCCTTGGTCTTATCCTACATGTTCATTAGTGTCGCGAGCAAGCTCTCAAGGACATTTTTACAGATATGCATTTGATCAAGGCATTGAGGTGTGTGGAGTTTGTGCCAGTACTCCAAGTCCCAGAACATAGACCTCGTCATCCATACCTTCAGGAACGGCTCTAGCGCCTTTTTCATCGTCTTTCCCGGCGGGGGGCACTGTTCCCTGTTTTTCAACAGCTCATCGATTTTGGCACCGCTCCACTTATGTGGACGTCCTCGATGCTCAGCGTGACCATTGAATATATCTCAATGGTTTCTCCACGGGATCGCCCTGATCGAGCCATCTTCGATGCCCCATGTACACGATTTTCCCAAACCCGCCATCTTTCCTTGACGTTAGCTGTTGAGACATCGTATCATCCATGCACCATGTGCATCTGCAATATCCATGGCACACCTGGCCTGCGGCATATCCGTAACCGAGATAATCATGCACCATCGTGATCAGCGCGACTCTCATGTAGAAATACTCGCCTTTGCTGGCGTCCCATGTCTTGGCCGGTGTTTTCCATAACGTGTCTAACTCCTCTTGAAGTAGCCCCAGATATAGATTAATATTATTTCCTGGTTATTTCGGCCCTTGAATCAACATGCTCATGTGAATGTACTTCGACTTCATGCACAACCAGGGGGGAGGTTGTACATCCATACAAACACGGGCCATGTGCTATGGTTGGTGTTCTGGTTGCCAAACGGATTGATGCCATCGGTACACGCGCCGAGCACGATGTTCCTTGCATCACATTCGAAATACCGATAGAAGCCGTTCAATGCTCTCCACTGCTTCCATCCTTGACGTGTCTCAGCTTCGGATCATCTCCATCGTCGGGCTTCTTCCTCTCCGCGTGCCAGCGCATGAGTTTGCTTCCTTGGGATCTACGAAATACCGCTGGAGACGGGGAGTGATCGGTAAGTACCATACAACTTTCTAGGGAGATTTCTTCCCGGCCTTCTTGTATCAAGAAGCATTGCACACTGGACAACTTGTTTTTTTCGCATGCTCCTTCTGATAAATTATGCAATCGTTGATGCATGCATGGTATCTAACATGTGGCAGATCAAGAGGGCACACGATCTTCTTCGCCTCATCCACACTAGTAGGACATAGATTCCCCACGGGGAGAACATCCTTTAGGTACTTGAGATGCTCATCGAGGCTAGTGTCGGTCCATTTGTTTTTAGCCTTCGTCTTCAGAAGTTGGAGCGTGAAACTCAAGCGGGTCACCTTAGGATTGCAACCATCATACAATGGAGTGTTCGAGTCTACCACCAGTTGCTGCAGCTTAGCCTCCTCTCTAGAAGAAGCTCTCTCAATACTCGTCTCCTTGCGAAGAAGAGCTTGAACATGAGGGTCCCGCACGCTTGAACTTAGTACCGATGAACTCTATGGCGTGGAGTCCATGTTCTCTCCGCCGCCATGTCCGGCCCCTTCTCCGCCGCCATGTTTGGCCTCTTCCCCGCCGCCATTATCGATCATCTCCTTGTCTTGCCCCGTGTCGTCATTGCCTGCCCCGTCGGTGTCCTCAACATCATCATCCTCATCTTCAATTATCCATCGAGTATAGCCATCCATGAAACCAGTCATGAGTAGGTGCACTTCGACATGACCATCATCATAGGGGTCGAGCCAAACTATTCCTTTGCATCTTTGACACGGACATAAAACCTCTGTCAGGTTATTTTCTTTCATGTCCTACACCACCGACCGCAACCACCTATCCACCATCGTTTCACCGACCATCATGAACGCCTGCACGGTAATAATAGATAAATTGATTATAAAAATGCGTGCATGCATCAAAGTCATACAAAAATTCGGAATGACCTTCCCTAAAAATAGGACATATAGATCTAGAGTATGCCCGGAATTCACCGAAATGGAAATAAATCGACATTTCAGCGAAACATAGGCAGCTCCCAAGCAGAATTCAGCGTCAAATCATGCCACACACACAATTTCCATCATATCGCCCCATTATGTCATATCGCACACACATACACATATTTCCATTCTTGCAAAAGCATGATTTTTTAATCACATATCTCTTGAGATCAAGCACACGCGGTGGAGATGGATGCATGTAGTAGGGAGATCAAAAGTGGACAAAGCTCTTCTTGACAAGGCCAGATCTAGTTAGGGGGTACATAGGTCACTTCACTAAATGCTGCATCTACCTAGCTAGCTAATTTGGGAGGAGACAACTTCAACTAGTGACGGAGGAAGGAAAAAGAGAAAGGATATGCATTAATGGAGGTGGTGTAGTTAGCTAGGAGTAATAAAGAGAGAGAAATGTAGGTAGAAGAGGGAGAGTAATGGGGGATAAGTATTGAGGGAGAAGCAAAGTGAGGGAGAGAGGAGGTGGGAGGTAGGGGAAAGTTAGGAAGAGAGGATGGGGGAGGGGAGGGAAAAGGTGGTATTATGCTGAGTCTTAGCAGTAGCGCGGGCCGTAAAGCATGCTACTGCTAAGAACATAGCAGCAGCGCGCTTCCAGCACACGTGCTGCTACTAAGCGGGGCCCGCCATGTGGCCAGTTTAAAAATTAGAAGTAGCGACGAGCAAAAAAGTGCGCTACTACTATTACTTTAGCAGTAGCGCGAGTCGTAGGAGCGCGCTGCTGCTAAACCTAGGTTGGTGGGTACTGTCGGTCTATTTTAGTAGCAGCACAGTTCCACTGGGCCGCGCTACTGCTAACTGAGTAGCAGTAGCACTTGTTTTGCACCCGCAAAACTGATAATTAGCAGTAGCGCCTCTTTTTGTACCCCGCTGCTGCTAAGATTCTGTGTATAAGGTTTTCCCTAGTAGTGAGGAGATTAATTTTCATTTTCAGTAGAAGCATGATAAAATACTGATTCTTTTTGCAGAAGATTAATAAACAAATTTCTTAGGTTGTCCTAATGTTTCAGAATTTTTGGAGTCACATAAGTATTCAGAATCTCCAAATTGATATAGACTATTCTATTTTTGACGGATTCTGTTTTCTTTGTATTGTTTGCCTATTTTGATGAATCTATGGCTAGTATCGGGGGTATGAACCGTAGAAAAGTTGGAATACAATAGATATTACACCAATATAAATAAAGAATGACTTCACAACAATACCAAAAGTGGTTATTTATTTTCTTATACTAACGGAGCTTATGAGATTTTCTGTTGAGTTTTGTGTTGTGAAGTTTTTAAGTTTTGTGTAAAGGATTTGATGGACTATGGAATAAGGAGTGGCAAGAGCCTAAGCTTGGAGATTCCCAAGGCATCCCAAGGTAATATTCAAGGATAGCCAAGAGCCTAAGCTTGGGGACGCCCAGGAAGGCATCCCCTCTTTCATCTTCGTCTATCGGTAACTTTACTTTAGGCTATATTTTTATTCACCACATGATATGTGTTTTGCTTGGAGCGTCTTGTATGATTTGAGTCTTTACCTTTTAGTTTTCCACAATAATCCTTGCTGTACACACCTTTTGAGACAGACATGCATGAATCATGATTTATTAGAATACTCTATGTGCTTCACTTATATCTTTTGAGCTAGGCAATATTGCTCTAGTGTTTCACTTATACCTTTTAGAGCATGGCGGTGGCTTTATTTTATAGAAATTGATGAACTCTCGTGCTTCACTTATATTATTTTGAGATTCTCTAAGCAGCATGGTAACTTTCTTTGGTTATAAATTTAGTCCTAATATGATAGGCATCCAAGAGGGATATAATAAAAACTTTCATATAAAGTGCATTCAATACTATGAGAAGTTTGATTCCTCATGATTGTTTTGAGATATCAAGATGGTGATATTAAAGTCATGCTAGTAAGTAATGATGAATTTGAGAAATACTTGTGTTAAAGTTTGTGATTCCCGTTGTCGGTGTCAAAATCGGTCGATCTCGGGTAGGGGGTCTCGAATTGTGCGTCTGAGGATCGAGGCAACAAGGGACAAGTGGGAAACAATGTTTACCTAGGTTCGGGCCCTCTTGATGGAGGTAAAACCCTACATCGTGCTTGATTGTATTTGATGAGTATAAGGGTCACAAGAGTTGATCTACCTCGAGATTGTAATGGCTAAACCCTAGCTGTCTAGCCTATGAGAATTCTAATAGCCTCTACGGACTAAACCCTCTGGTTTATATACACACCGGAGGGACCTAGGGTTGTACATAGTCAGTTTTGGGGGAAGGTAATAACATATCCGAACACGCATAGGGGATTCCTACCCGGACACAGGGGGGGGGGAGTCTTCTGCTTGTATCTTCACGACCCATCAGCCCGGCTCATATCAAATAGCCCAGACACCCGAGGACCCCCTAATCCTAGACTCCCTCGGTAGCCCCCGAGCTGCCCTTCAAATGACGATGCAGTATCCGGCTTATGTCTTCGGCTTTTACAAGGTTGGTTCTTCATCATACCTTGGACGGATAATAGTCTGGCCCTGACCTCCGCGTTCTACCTTTATGACCCCTTCCCTATCGTTACCTCAATTTCCACGCGCTGGGCGAATGTGAACGGTCCATAATAATTTTTACCAAAAAGAAAACCCCTGGACACACAGGGAAGACGCTTATATAAAGAGGTTAGATCCCTAAGCGCCATCCGCATCATGCCGAGAACACCAGGACTAGCCACGAAAAACAAAACATGGCCAGTGCCCCAGGCTCTTCTTTGCCCCCCCATGGACCTCAAGAGGATGATTGGGAGAGCTGTTCAGTGTCTCATCTTCAGTTGAGTCGACTCCAGACGCAAGAATATCTCCCCCTCGCTGACCGTACGAGTGGGATTGGATTCAATTGGCAATGATGTACTAGCTGAAAATTTCCCCAACCCCAATAAGGAGGAGAGGGCGTGCTTCGTTTTGTTTCTCTTGCGGGGCTTAGGACTTCCGATCCATCCCTTTTCCCAGGGGTCCGTTGGAGTTTTACGGCATCCAGCTGCACAACCTCACCCCAGGTTCGATTCTGCACATCTCAGGCTTTGTCACTCTCTGCGAACTATTTCTAGGCTGTGAGGCTCATTTTGATCTATGGAAAAAGTTCTTTTGCCTCATCCCTCGCCAACAAAGGGGCTCCATATTTGAAGTGGGCGGCGCCGAAGTATGGCGCATAGCCGGATCAGGCTACCCTATTGGAACTCCCAAAGAGGTATCCCTAGAATGGTCTTTGGAGTGGTTTTATATTGATGATGTCCCACTTCCCGACCCAGTTCAGCGCGGCCTCCTGATACGTCTCCAACGTATCTATAATTTTTGATTGTTCCATGCTATTATATTACCTGTTTTGGATGTTTATGGGCTTTATTATACACTTTTATATTATTTTTGGGACTAACCTATTAACAGGAGGCCTAGCCCAAAATATTGTTTTATTGCCTATTTCAGTGTTTCAAAGAAAAAGAATATCAAACGGAGTCTAAATGGAATGAAACCTTCGGGCTAGTTATTTTTGGAATGGAAGCAATCCAGGAGACTTGGAGTAGACGTCAAGGAAGCTTCGAGGAAGCCACGAGGCAGGGAGGCGCGCCCTACCACCTGGGCGCACCCCCACCCTTGTGGGCCCTCGTGGCTCCCCTGACCGACTTCTTTCGCCTATATATGTCCATATACCCTAAAAACATCGAGGAACCGAATAGATCGGGAGTTCCGCCGCCAGAAGCCTCTGTAGACACATAAAACCAATCTAGACCCGTCCCGACACCCTGTCGGAGGGGGAATCCCTCTTCCGTGGCCATCTTCATCATCCCGGCACTCTCCATGACGAGTAGGGAGTAGTCCACCCTCGGGGGTGAGGGTATGTACCAGTAGCTATGTGTTTGATCTCTCTCTCTCGTGTTCTTGAGGTGGTATGATCTTGATGTATCGCGAGCTTTGCTATTATAGTTGGATCTTATGATGTTTCTCCCCCTCTACTCTCTTGTAATGGATTGAGTTTTCCCTTTGAAGTTATCTTATCGGATTTGAGAACACTTGATGTATGTCTTGCATGTGCTTATCTGTGGTGACAATGGGATATCACATGATCCACTTGATGTATGTTTTGGTGATCAACTTGCGAGTTTCGTGACCTCGTGAACTTATGCATAGGGGTTGGCACACATTTTCATCTTGACTCTCCGGTAGAAACTTTGGGGCACTCTTTGAAGTACTTTGTGTTGGTTGAATAGATGAATCTGAGATTGTGTGATGCATATCATATAATCATACCCACGGATACTTGAAGTGACATTGGAGTATCTAGATGACATTAGGGTTTTGGTTGATTTGTGTCTTAAGGTGTTATTCTAGTACAAACTCTATGATAGATCGAACTGAAATAATAGCTTCATGTTATTTTACTACGGACTCTTGAACAGATCGATCAGAAAGGATAACTTTGAGGTGGTTTCGTACCCTACAATAATCTCTTCGTTTGTTCTCCGCTATTAGTGACTTTGGAGTGACTCTTTGTTGCATGTTGAGGGATAGTTATATGATCCAATTATGTTATTATTGTTGAGAGAACTTGCACTAGTGAAAGTATGAACCCTAGGCCTTGTTTCCTAGCATTGCAACACCGTTTGTGCTCATTTTTATCGATAGTTACCTTGCTGTTTTTACATTTTCAGATTACAAAAACCATTATCTACTATACATATTGCACTTGTATCACCATCTCTTCGTCGAACTAGTGCACCTATACAATTTACCATTGTATTGGGTGTGTTGGGGACACAAGAGACACTTTGTTATTTGGTTGCAGGGTTGTGTGAGAGAGACCATCTTCATCCTACGCCTCCCATGGATTGATAAACCTTAGGTCATCCACTTGAGGGAAATTTGCTATTGTCCTACAAACCTCTACACTTGGAGGACCAACAATGTCCACAAGAAGAAGGTTGTGTAGTAGACATCAAGCTCTTTTCTGGTGTCGTTGCCGGGGAGGTGAGTGCTTGAAGGTATATCTTTAGATCTTGCAATAGAATCTTTTTGTTTCTTGTTTTATCACTAGTTTAGTCTACAAAAGAAAATTACAAAAAATGGAATTGAGGGTACCTCATATGCTTCATCTTTTTAATGTCTTTCATGAAAATAAGGATTCCGATAATTGTGCCAAAGTGTTAGAAGAAGAATGCATTAGAATGTTTGGCACTAAATCTTTGAATGATGAGCATGATTGCAATGTTCTTAGCATAAACTCCTTGAATATCCATAGTACTAATGATGATTGCACTAGTCATGATGAAAATGCCTCTTATAAGCATGTCAACTTTTGTGGAGTGCATAGAGTTTGCAAGTACACACCAAATAGGGACGATAGATTTTGCAAGAGGCATAAGTATTTAGAAACCAAATGGTTGCAAGAGAGGCTAGATGTTTGTGCTGAAAAATTAAAATTTCTTCGCCATACTTGTGAACTTTGCAATGAACATGGTCTTTTAAATCTCCAATGAAAATTGTTTCATGTTCGTATCATGTCCAAAAATTGTGATGATTTGATTTCCCTTGCACATCATAATGAACTTAGTTTGCTTTTGGGTTATGAAGAAATGAAACGTATAACTAAGCATATTTCAGAATATAACCTTGAGAAATTCCTTGATATTGATCTAGAAGAAATTTTTATGTATTGTGCGGTGAATTGCATTGAAAATCCTTATATCGCCAATTACATAACGAAAACAAAACAAATAGAGGATGAAGAGAATACTAATGAAAGGGAAGAGGCTTCCCAATATCCTCCTATTATTCTTATGATGAATCAGGTAACGAGGAGGAGCCTTCTATTCAACCAATCTCATTAATAAGGAGCTCCAAAAAGAGGATTGCGCCCACACATAATGTGAAGAAGAAAAAGATAAGATGGAGGAGCAAAGGTGAAAAGGTATCCCCCCAAATGATGTTGCTCCTATTACTCATTGTGATGATGATAGTTGCTATACTATTGGTGCTATCCATACTATTAATGATGAGAGTGATTATGCTTATGATATGAAAAGGCCCAAGCTTGGGGATGCTATGTTTGATGAGAATGACATGTTTGAAAATGTATTTGCTGCAATTGATGTTTGTCCCAAGCTTGGGGATGCTATGTTTAATGAAGATGATATTTGTAGTCTTCCAAGTTTTGATATGCAAATTTATTATGATGATAGCATGCCTCCTACTTATGATGATTTTATTGATGAAAGTGGGTTTGGATGAGTGTCAACTTTAGGAAGTAATGATCCCACTATTTTGGGGGGTGTTGAATCTTATTGTGACAATTATGAAAGTGGATTTGGAGAGGTCATGACTTTATTTAGTAATGATTCCACTATCTTGGAAGAGGTTTCAATTGATTATGATGAGAACAAAGTTGCTACTTATGATGATTATTGCGATGACATGTATGCTATAAAAAGTAGTGATGATTATATTTATAAAAATTGTCATGATTATGATTACCCTTTTTCTGAACTTTATTCTTTCAACGTGGAAACAATTTATAGTATTCGAGTCTCTTATGATACTCCCACTATTCCGAACGAGAAGAATTTTGCTTATGTGGAGAGTAATAAAATTTCTATGCTTGTAGATCCTGAAAAGAATGCTTTATGTGATAGTTATATTGTTGAATTCATTCATGACGCTACTGAAAATTATTATGAGGGAGGAACATGTGCTTGTAGGAATTGCAATAATATCAAGTTTCCTCTCTATGTGCTTAAAGTTTTGAAGTTATGCTTGTTTTACTTTTCTATGCAAATTGATTATGGTTCGCACAAGTTGTTTGCTCACAAAATCGCAATGCATAGGAATTGGTTAGACTTAAATGTTCGAGTCATATTCTTCAGGATGCTCTCTTTATGTTTTAATTCTTATCTTTTATGTGAGCATCATTGAAAGCATCATGCCTAGCTAGGGGCGTTAAACGATAGTGCTTGTTGGGAGGCAACCCAACTTCTGTTTTATTCTTTGCTTTTTGCTCCTGTTTAGTAATAAATAATTTATCTAGCCTCTGTTATAATTGAGTTATTATGCTTTTAATTAGTGTTTGTGACAAGTAGAACCTTTGGGTAGACTTGGGTGAAGTCTTTGTGATCTTACTGTAAAAAACAGAAAGTTTAGCACTCACGATATTAGCTGCCAATTTTTACTGGAGAGTGAGATTAAGTTGATTCGTTTTGCAGATGATTAATAGACAAATTCCTCACGTCCACCAATTTATTTCAGAATTTTACGAGTAATTGAAGTATACGTTTGATACAAATTACTACAGACTGTTCTGTTTTTCACAGATTCTGTTTTCTATGTATTGTTTGCTTATTTTGATAAATCTATGAGTAGTATCGGAGGGTATGAACCATAGAGAAGTTGGAATACAGTAGATATTACACCAATATAATAAATAATGAGTTCACAAAAGTACCTAAGTGGTGATTTATTTTCTTATACTAACGGAGCTTACGAGTTTTCTGTTATGTTTTGTGTTGTGAAGTTTTCAAGTTTTGGGTAAAGATTCGATGGACTATGGAATAAGGAGTGGCAAGAGCCTAATCTTGGGGATGCCCAAGGCACCCCAAGGTAATATTCAAGGACAACCAAGAGCCTAAGCTTGGGGATGCCCCGTAAGGCATCCCCTCTTTCATCTTTGTCTATCGGTAACTTTTCTTGGAGCTATATTTTATTCACCACATGATATGTGTTTTGCTTGGAGCGTCATTTTATTTTCTTTTGTTTTGCTTGCTGTTTGAATAAAATACCAAGATCTGAAATTCTTAAATGTTAAAGAGTATCCAAACAGTTACATAATTATTCAACTACTCTTTGATCTTCAGTTATATCTTTCGGAGTAGTTTGTCATTTGCTCTAGTGCTTCACTTATATCCTTTTAGAGCACGGTGGTGGTTTTATTCAACTACTCTCGTGCTTCACTTATATTATTTTGAGAGTCCTAAACAGCATGGTAATTTGCTTTGGTTATGAATTTAGTCCTAATATGATGGGCATCCAAGATGGGTATACTAAAAACTTTCATATAAAGTGCATTGAATACTATGAGAAGTTTGATTACTTATGATTGTTTTGAGATATGAAGATGGTGATATTAGAGTCATGCTAGTTGAGTAGTTGTGAATTTGAGAGATACTTGTGTTAAAGTTTGTGATTCCCGTAGCATGCACGTATGGTGAACCGTTATGTGATGAAGTCGGAGCATGATTTATTTATTGATTGTCTTCCATATGAGTGGCGGTTGGGTACGAGCGATGGTCTTTTCCTACCAATCTATCCCCCTAGGAGCATGCACGCAGTACTTTGTTTCGATAACTAATAGATTTTTGCAATAAGTATGTGAGTTCTTTATGACTAATGTTGAGTCCATGGATTATACGCACTCTCACCCTTCCACCATTGCTAGCCTCTCTAATACCGCGCACCTTTCGCCGGTATCATACACCCACCATATACCTTCCTCAAAACAACCACCATACCTACCTATTATGGCATTTCCATAGCCATTCCGAGATATATTTCCATGCAATTTCCCACCATACTGTTTATTATGACACGCTTCATCATTGTCATATTGCTTTGCATGATCATGTAGTTGACATCGTATCTGTGGCAAAGCCACCGTTCATAATTCTTTCATACATGTCACTCATGAGTCATTGCACATCCCGGTACACCGCTGGAGGCATTCATATAGAGTCATATTTTGTTCCAAGTATCGAGTTGTAATTCTTGAGTTGTAAGTAAACAAAAGTGTGATGATCATCATTATTAGATCATTGTCCCATGTGAGGAAAGGATGATGGAGACTATGATTCCCCCACAAGTCGGGAAGAGACTCCGGACGAAAAATAAAAAAGGGAGAAAAAAAGAGCCCAAAAAAAGAAGACCCCAAAAAACAAAAAAACGAGAGAAAAAGAGATAAGGGGCAACGCTACTATCCTTTTACCACACTTGTGCTTCAAAGTAGCACCATGATCTTCATGATAGAGAGTCTCATACTTTGTCACTTTCATATACTAGTGGGAATCTTTCATTATAGAACTTGGCTTTTATATTCCAATGATGGGCTTCCTCAAAATGCCCTAGGTCTTCGTGAGCAAGCGAGTTGGATGCACAGCCACTTAGTTTCTTTTTGAGCTTTCATACACTTATAGCTCTAGTGCATCCGTTGCATGGCAATCTGTAGCGACCCGACCTCAAACGGTCAAGTCTCTGTGCTTCAGTGTCATCCGTTGATCGGTAATGCTGACACATACAGTACTCGAATGATTTATAACAGAGTAACAATCACACACTTATTACATCGAACGTCTCAAAAGAGAACTTATTACAATAAATATGGCTTAAGGCCATCTAAAACGATAACAGCGGAAGGCTTGGAAGATAAAGTGAGACCATCAACTCCAACGGCATAGCTGAGTGCATGACAAATGAACTTTTGCGTCTTACTCCTCATCTGAAAAGTCTGCAACATGATATGTTGCAGCCCAAAAACGGGTCAGCACATGGAATATGCTGGCAATCTAACACAGTAGAGCAATGAATAGATAAATGCTATCACTACATGCATATATGGCTAGTGGAGGCTCTATGGTTATATTGTTTTTGCGAAAAGCCATTTTTTCCCTACAACAAAGAAATATATTTTATTTAACTATCATGGTAGTTGAAACATTGAGAATGGTACCCCCATCTCAATCCCAACTAAAAGTAATTATCACCCCAACAAATTAAATTAGAGTGATGAGATATAGTAGGATAATCCAAGTACTAGATACTCAAGATGTCCATAATTAGGGACACGGCTAACCATGATTAGTTTGTACACTCTCCAGAGGTTTGCGCACTTTTCCCCACAAGACTCGATCTCCTCCGTTGTATTTCTCGCACTGCACGGTGTTTGAGAAACAGATGACCGAGACATAGTCTTTCAGAAGCATTAACTCATTACTTCGGGTGGACAGTTACACCTACTTTCCCTCTACATCTGCTAGCCGACCACTGAAAGAGGTCACACAACATACTCAACTATGCCAGAGCCCATAATGGCTTGTGGCTGCACACGGAAGTTTCTAGCATGAATAATCTTTTGATCCCTTTGTGCCTGGGTGGCGGACCGTAGGAGGATCACACGGTATATCCCCGAGATCTCCTAGGACACCACTGGTATATCCCCAGGTTCCCAAAACAAGCAATCCACCCAGATGTGTATTAAAGTTGCCACCTTAAGTTGAACCATTAATTAACAATCTCACATCTGTCATGGGTACACTCAAACCCAATCCACGTCTATGAGCATAGCATAGCAATATAAGCATAACATAGAAGTAACTCCCAGGGTTTGATATTAAAACGGGGCAATGGTTCTACCTCATCATCTACTTCCCAATACCCACAAGTTAATCACATCCTAATCATGCAATGTTTGGGGATTGGAACTAATGCGTAAAAACTGGGTATGAAAGAAGTATGATCAATGTGTTACTCGCCTTGCTGATGATCCGCAAAACCTAGAGACTCGTAGTAGCACGCTTCACACTCTGGGTGTTCTATCTCAAACAAACAATAGCATACATAAGAAATCAAGCAAAGATGCACGGGTAAATCTCAAATAAGAAGATCTAACCAGAAATTTCAACTAAAGAACTCCGGTTTGCAAAAATAATCAAATCAAATGGAGCAACAAAACACAAACCACGAAAGAAACAAGATATGATTACTAATCTAGACTAAAGTCAAATTTTACAATACCAAAATCTTGTTCAAGTTGGTTAAACAGAAGGAGGGCTTCGAGACGAAGATCTAGGCGCTTGAATAGCCTCATTCTGATAAACGAGCGAAAAGATAAACTAAAACAAAAATTAGGGCAGAAATCGCGATCAGAAATAGTCGCGGAAAACCATGGAAAAACAAAAAATTGACGAACAGGCTAACGAATGAACGTTCGCTGTCTGTGAAAAATGGGTGCACGGCATTCGTTAAAATGACCGTACAGACGAACATCTCCTACTTAACTAAACCACAGAAAACCGGAATAAAATTGATCTAAAGAAAAAAACGATCTTAGGGTTTCTATAAAAAAAACGACCGGTCAACGGTCAACGGCGGCGGTTAGGCGAAGTCCGGTGACTGCAGCGGCGGCTCCGGTGAGGCGGCGGGGCACGGCGGCGGGACGGCTAGCGCGGGTGGTGGCGCATCTAGGGTTAGGGCGGGACGCGGGCACGTGGTGGGCTGGGGCGGCCTCGGCGGCTTATAAGGCCGGCCGGGGGGAGGAGTCCGGGCCGAAACCGGCCCGTTAAGTTGGTTGCCTCTTTTTTTAAAAATAAGTCCTGACACAGAAAAACAAAGAAAGGAAATACTAAACGGACTCTAAAAATGCTGAAATAAAATTTCCCTGTCCTCTAAAAATATGTCGGACAAGGTGAACATTTATTTGGGCCTATAATGCAATTTTGAAAAACGCGTATTTTTTCCTAATTCGAATAAAATTGCAATAAAATCCAAATAAAAATCATTTATTTGATTTTAATATTTTCCTCCAATATTTCATTTATTTTGAAGAAGTCATATTATGTCCTCTAATATATTTTAATTTCGAAATATGTCCGGAGAGAAAAATCATTAAAACCAAAATGATCCTTGTTTCAAAATTTGATAGAAATTCAAATATGAAAATCGTGAAATCCCCAACTCTCTCCGTGGGTCGTTGAGTTTCTTAGGATTTCGAGGATCATGAAACAAAAATGCAATAAAATATGATAGGCATGAATGACCTATGTATAACATTCCAAATTGAAAATTTGGGTTGTTACAAATCGACCCCCCTTAAGATGAATCTCGCCCTCGAGATTCGGGTTGGCTAGAAAATAGATGCGGGTGGTCTTTGCGTAGATCATCCTCTCGTTCCCAGGTGGCTTCATCCTCGGTATGGTGGCTCCACTGAACTTTGCAAAACTTGATAACCTTATTGCGAGTAACTCGGCTAGCAAACTCGAGAATCTTGACAAGTTTCTACTCACATGTCAAATCATTATCCAATTGTATTGCTTCCAGAGGCACTGCATCCCTCAGAGGAATATCGGCCATCTCTGCATGACACTTCTTCAACTGAGAAACGTGAAACACATCATGAACTCCCGACAATCCTTCGGGTAATTCCAACTTGTAAGCAACATCTCCCATGCGTTCCAAGACACGGTACGGTCCCACAAATCTCGGGGCTATCTTTCCCTTAACTCCAAAACTCCGAACTCCTCAAAGTGGTGACACTCTCAGATACGCCCTGTCTTCGATTTCATAGACTACCTCCTTGCATTTTGAGTCTCCATAACTCTTCTGCCTGGACTGAGCTACCTTCAGTCTATCTTGAATCAGTTTAACTTTCTCTTCAGACTCATTAATCAAATCCGGTCCAAACAACTGGCGGTCTCCAACTTCATCCCACATCAACGGTGTTCTGCACCTTCTTCCGTACAGGGCCTCTTACGGTGCCATCTTCAAACTGGCCTGGTAGCTGTTGTTGCATGAGAATTTTGTGTAAGGAAGATTATCATCCCAACTAGATCCATAGTCTAGTGCACAAGCTCTCAACATGTCCTCTAGAATCTGATTGACTCTCTCTATCTGTCCATCTGTCTGCGGGTGAAAAGTTGTACTGAACTCCAACCTAGTTCCCAAAGTCTGATGCAGCTGGTGCCAAAACTTTGAAGTAAATTGTGTTCCTCTATCTGATACGATGGTCCTCAGAACTCCGTGCAGACATACGATCCTGGTCATATATATCTTGGCCAACTTCGCACTTGTATAAGTGGTTTTCACTGGGATAAAGTGAGCTACTTTGGTCAAGCGATCCACTACTACCCAGATTGAGTCATATCCTGATCGGGTCCTAGGCAATCCGGTGATAAAATCCATGCCAAGCTTATCCCACTTCCATTCAGGTATCGAAATAGGCTGTATTAATCCTGCTGGCTTCTGATGTTCTGCCTTCACTCTCTGACATACATCACATACGGCTACATACTCGGCAATATCCTTCTTCATACCAGTCCACCAGAAACTTTCCTTCAAATCCAAATACATCTTGGTGTTTCCAGGGTGTATCGAGTATGGCGAGTCATGAGCTTCCTGTAATATCAACTTTCTGATCTCGGCATTATTGGGCACAAATATACGGTCCTCAAACCACAAGGTGTCGTGATCATCCACACGAAAACCTTTGGCTTTGCCTTCACTCATCTTCTCCTTTATCTCGGCAATTTCTTTGTCATCCTTCTGAGCTGCTCGAATCTTTTCCAACAATGTCGACTGAACCTCCAATGCTGCAACAAAACCT
Source organism: Triticum dicoccoides (assembly GCF_002162155.2). NCBI lineage: Eukaryota > Viridiplantae > Streptophyta > Magnoliopsida > Poales > Poaceae > Triticum > Triticum dicoccoides. Next base: position 312,506,884 of record NC_041392.1, on the reverse strand, counting down.
TTAGGAACTATCTCCAAACATAGCTCCCTAAGATCTTCTACCAACTCCTTTGGCATTCCTCCGCTTACGAGGGTGTTGACGTAAGTCTTCCAGCTCAAAGCATCTGCTACGACATTATCCTTGCCTGGATGATAGTGTAACTTCATATCATAATCCTTTATGAGCTCCAACCATCTCCTCTGCCTGAGGGTCAACTCCTTCTGAGTAAAAATGTACTTCAAACTCTTGTGATCCGTGCACACATCACAATGATCTCCAATAAGAAAATGTCTCCAGGTCTTGAGTGCATTCACTACAGCTGCCAACTCCAAATCATGCGTGGCATAATTCAATTCATGCGGTTTAAGTTGTCGTGAGGCATACAAAACAACTCTTCCGTCTTGCATAAGTACTCCTCCAAGTCCTAAGCGAGAGGCATCGCAATACACTTGGAAATCCTTGTGTATATCCGGCAGAATTAGCACTGGGGCTGTAGTCAAACGTTTCTTCAACTCCTGGAAACTTGCTTCACATTCTTCAGTACAATGGAACTTGTTGTCCTTCTTCAACAATGCCGTCATGGGCTTAGCAATCTTAGAAAAATTCTCAATAAATCTCCGATAGTAGCCCGCGAGTCCAAGAAAACTACGGATCTTTCCAACCAAGGTGGGTGCCAACCACTCAGTGACTGATTTAACCTTGGTAGGGTCCACTGCTATAACTTCTCCTGATATAACATGTCCAAGAAATCCAACTTCCTTCAACCAAAACTCACATTTGCTGAACTTGGCATATAACTGATGTTCCCTGAGCTTCTCAAGAACTAACCGCAAATGCTCCTTATGTTCCTCTTCATTCTTTGAGTATACTAAAATATCATCAAACCACCACGACAAACTTATCCAAGAACTCCATGAACACCTTGTTCATCATACTCATGAAATAGGCGGGGGTGTTAGTCAATCCAAATGACATAACCGTATACTCATATAGCCCATACATTGTGGTGAACACTGTTTTGGGTATATCTTCTTCCCTAATATTCAGCTGGTGGTAACCTGATCGTAGGTCGATCTTCGAAAACACCTTTGCTCCTTGCAGCTGGTCAAACAAATCATTGATCATCGATAGTGGGTACTTATTCTTGATAGTCACTTCATTAAATGCCCGATAATCAACAACCATTCTTAGGGACTTATCCTTCTTCTCAACCAACAGCACTGGGGCTCCCCATGGTGATGAGCTCCGTCGAATGTAACCTTTCTCCAATAACTCCTTAATTTGTTTCTTGATCTCCTCCAGATCATTTATGGGCATCCGGTATGGTCTCTTTGATATTGGCCCGGTGCCTGGCAACAACTCTATCAAGAACTCTATGTCTCGATCTGGCGGCATGCCTGGCAACTCCTCTGGAAATACATCTGGGTAATTCTTCACGACAGGCACTTCCTCCTGAACAACTCCCGTGAGAGAATGTACTTGGGTTCTCCTTGGTGAATGCCTGGATACATACTTGATCCTTTTTCCCTTCGGGGTGGTGAGAAAAATCGACTTACTCGCGCAATCGATGTTTCCCCCATACATCGATAGCCAATCCATTCCTAGTATCACATCCAATCCTTGTGACTACAAATTATCAGGTGTGAGGGGAAAACATGGCTTCCAATGGTCAATGGCATCTGAAAACATCCTTGACTTGCCATATACTCGGCTCCTGGTGAACTTACTAGCATGGGTGTCCTAAGTACCTTAGTGGGCAACTTATACTTATACATGAATCCCCTTGATATGTATGAATGCGATGCACCAGTATCGAAAATAACAATTGCAGTAAATGACTTAACCAAAAACTTACCGATAACTACATCAGGATGCTCCTCAACTTCCTCCACGTTCACATGGTTCACTTGTCCCCTATTGAAAGGGTTGGGCTTCTTCCCGACGCTTCCATTGCCATTGCCGTTCTTCAATTCCGAACAATCATTGGCGTAGTGCCCAGTCTTCCCGCACTTGAAACAAGTAATGTGACCTTGATCCTTCTTGGCGCGTGTGGCTGGGTTAGGGCAGTTCTGATTGTTGCTTGCTCCATTCCCATTCCCATTCCTTGGACCATTATGATTATGGGAACTTCCTCCATTGTGAGTGTGGCCTCCATGGTTATGGACAAGTCCTCCCGACTTCGGGTTGAGACGAGGCTTCTGCTGAGCTCCAGAATTGTGCTTCCCCTATCCATACTTCCTCTTGTGATTCTCAATCTGCTGGTGCTTCCCTTCAATCATAAGAGCCTTGTCTACCAACTCCTGGTAGTTGTTCAATGTTTCCACCATCAACTGCATGCTCATCTCATCATTTAGCCCTTCCATAAACTTCTCCTGCTTCGCGACATCTGTGGCCACATCATCAGGGGCATAACGAGATAGCTTACTAAACTCATCTACGTACTGAGCCACATTACGATTTCCCTAGCGCAAGTTGTGAAACTCATGCTTCTTCATGCTCATAGCTCCAGTGGATACGTGGGCTGTGCGGAATGCTTTGCTGAAACTGCTCCCAAGTGACATTGGCTATAGGAAAAGTGGCTGTGTAATTCTCCCACCATGCGGATGCTAGTCCATTCAATTGGTGTGCGGCAAAATGCACCTTCTCCGCATCTGTGCAACCTGCGGTTGTCAATTCCCTTCCTATCCTGCGCAACCAATCATCAGCAGCTATGGGCTCGGTGCTAATGGAAAACATCAGCGGCTGCAGCCTCAGAAAATGGGCTAAGTTGTCAACTGGAGATGGTGGCGGTGGGTTATTGTTGTTGTTGTTGCCTTGGTTCTGAACTAACATCTGCATCAAGGTATTCTACTGCTGGATCAACTGAGTGAGCTCCGGTGGGAAAGGAAAACCGGGATCATGTCTCGGAGGCATCTGATGGGTTTAGGGGCAAGAGTTTAGAATAGAATGAGGTCTAGTGAGAAAGCACTACCCATATGCACATGAGACAAACACAATCATATCATATCACTCAAACAACCAAGCAAGGGCATACAAACGGTCTAGAACTATCGTTAAAAGTGCTCAGACTATTACTATATACATGGGGAAAAACTACTAGTCATATGGTGGTCATCTAGAAATATTGCTTGGTGGAAGACTCCATGATATCCGCTCCAGCTTGGTCTTCATAGTCATCATCACTATCATCGGGGTCGGAGTCGGTGTCGTCGATGATGATGTAGTTCACCGGACAAGTGGAATCATCATCCTCTCCTCCTAGCGCGGGGTCTCCCATGAAAAATCCTAGCTTCCTTGTTAGGTCGCCATTCTTCTCCAATAGTACAATGATTTCCTCCTCATAATCGTCGCGTGTAGACTTGAGTTCCTCTTCTAGCTCAACGATCCTGGTCATTGCCTTCTTCAAATCTATCATGCTTGCGCACATCTGGTTCTCCTGGCGATGAATGTGTTCGTTTAATTCCTGGATGAATGCTCCAATGGACCGGTCCTTCCTGGTGCTAATCATCTCCCATTGCTCATCTCGGCGCCCACATATCTGGTAGATAGTGTCCTTAAGCTCTTGTTTGTAGACTTCTCCAATACGTCCTATAGCAATGTGGGCTGCCATACTCTTGCCTAGACTCCAGGTGGGTGCATGAAAGGAAAACTCTATAGGATCCATAACTGGCGTGAATGTCCTTCCTGGAACTTGAACTCGAATCATCCAGCACTCCTCTTCTGGTAAAGTGGCGTTGTAGGTCCCGGTGAAGCTTGGTATTCCAATGTTCAGGTACCTAGTGACTTCCTTCAAGTGTCGTCCAAAAGGCGTGTCTTCATCTGGTTGTGCAAACTTGTTCCTTGTGTCCGCCATCCTAAAGAGTAGAAAATGGAGAGGAGTCAGAAATGAGTAGAGAAGAATGACCTATGGCTTTTCTTAGTGGTCATCTCCTACATTCAGCGTGTGCTCTGATACCATCTTGTAGCGACCCGACCTCAAACGGTCAAGTCTCTGTACTTTAGTGTCATCCCTGGATCAGTAATGCAGACACACAGTACTCGAAGGATTTATAACAGAGTAGCAATCACACACTTATTACATTGAATGTCTCGAAAGAGAACTTATTACAATAAATATGGCTTAAGGCCATCTAAAACGCTAATAGCGGAAGGCTTGGAAGATAAAGTGAGTCCATCAACTCCAACGGCATAGCTGAGTGCATGACAAACGACCTATCGCGTCTTACTCCTCGTCTGAAAAGTCTGCAACATGATACGTTGCAGCCCGAAAACGGGTTAGCACATGGAATATGCTGGCAATGTAACACAGTAGAGCAATGAATAGATAAATGCTATCAGTACATGCATATATGGCTGGTGGAGGCTCTATGGTTATATGCTTTTTGCAAAAAGCCAATTTTTTCCTACAACAAAGGAATATATTTTATTTAACTATCATGGTAGTTGAAACATTGAGAATGGTACCCCCATATCAATCCCAATTAAAAGTAATTATCACCCCAACAAATTAAATTAGAGTGATGAGATACAATAGGATAATCCAAGTACTAGATACTCAAGATGTCCATAACCGGGGACACGACTAACCATGATTAGTTTGTACACTTTGCAGAGGTTTGCGCACTTTTCCCCACAAGACTTGATCTCCTCCGTTGTATTTCTCGCACTGCATGGTGTTTGAGAAACGGATGATCGAGACACAGTGTCGGTGTCAAAACCGGCGGATCTCGGGTAGGGGGTCCCGAACTGTGCGTCTAAGGCGGATGGTAACAGGAGGCGGTAGACATGATGTTTTACCCAGGTATGGGCCCTCGTGATGGAGGTAAAACCCTACTTCCTGCTTGATTATTCTTGATAATATGAGTAGTACAAGAGTTGATCTACCACGATATTGGAGAGGCTAAACCCTAGAAGCTAGCCTATGGTATGATTGTATGTTGTCCTACGGACTAAAACCCTCTGGTTTATATAGATAGCGGAGGGGGCTAGGGTTACACAAGGTTGGTTACAAAGGAGGAGATATACATATCCGTATTGCCTAGCTTGCCTTCCACGCCAAGTAGAGTCCCATCCGGACACAGGATGAAGTCTTCAATCTTGTATCTTCATAGTCCAACAGTCCGGCCAAAGGATATAGTCCGGCTGTCTGGATACCCCCTAATCCAGGACTCCCTCAGTAGCCCCTGAACCAGGCTTCAATGACGATGAGTCCGGCGCGCAGTTTTGTCTTCGGCATCGCAAGGCGGGTTCTTCTCCAAATTTCGAATGTTTGTTAAGAAGTGTCCGACCTCATAAATGTAGGACCTCTTGGCTTCTGCACCCAATAAGGGCTATCTTCCACGCGTCGAATGAATACGAGGCGGCAGGGTGTTTTTACATTCGCCCCCCTAGCCAGATAAATAAATTATCTATTAAAGGGATGGGGATTCTTAGATCCAATCCATATCATTCTCCCCCAGCGAGAATCCACCGGAGCGTGCTTCGGAAAAATCCACTCCAGCATGGCCGACCTCCGCAGCTCCTCCTCCCGCCCTCGTAGCCCTAAGCCCGACGATTGGGAGAGGTGTTCTGTCCCACACAGTCGATTAGTCGAACTGCATACTAAGGGATTTCTCCCTCCAGCGTATATGGTTCCCGTCTAAGCAAGCGGAGAGCTTCCCCAGCCCCTCTACGGGGGATCGGGTATGCCTTGTTCCTTACTTATTAAGGGGACTCAGATTTCCAATTCATCCGTTCCTCCACGGGCTCCTGGAGTTTAACGGCCTCCAACTACATAATTTCACCCCTGCTTCCATTTTACACATCGCCGGCTATGTTGCCCTCTGCGAGTTATTCCTGGGCCGCGAGGCTCATTTTGAGCTGTGGAAAAGGTTATTTTGCCTCGTCCCCCGCACACAGAAGGGGTCACTTTATGAAGTGGGCGGAGCCGAAATATGGCGCATCACTGAAACTGGATACATGTCCGGTACTCCGAAGAAGACATCTGAAGACTGGCCATCGGAATGGTTTTATATGGAGGACGTCCCCCTTCCAGACCCTGTTCGGCGGGGCCTTCCTGAGTTCAACAATGCTCCTCTAAAGAAACGCCGAAGTTGGCGCCCACGAAGCCCCCAGGAGGAAGACAACGGAGAAGTCCTTTACCTGATGAACCAGATTAAAGCGCCGGCTCAATCAGGATTGTCAGTAATCGATGTTATGTCAATATGCATAATGCGGGGAGTGCAGCCACTTAAATATCGAGGGCATCCCCTGTGGTGTTTTAACGGGGAAGATGATGCCACCCGTTTGGGGCGGAAGGGTCCGAACAACGCTGCTGCTTTAGCAAAAATTCTGTCTGAGTTGTTCAAGGGAGAGGAAGAGGAGTTCATCCGCATCAAGCCACGGGATGGATTCTCCATGTACAACCCTCCAAGCTGGGTGAGTTATATCTCCTTACTCCCATTCTTCCCGCACTCTTTGTCGTAGGTACTCACCTGCCATTTTGCGGCAGGAACTGCGAAAAGCCATAAGGGAGGTCAACAGCCCATCTCCACAACCAGAGGACCCTGACCAGGCCCTCGGTCCCGAACACGAAGAAGATCCGGACATATTCGTGGAGCTGATAGACCGACATTTCTATCAATTAAGCTGTGATAACGCCATGGTGGCCATTACGGCCGACTATCCCGGATTGCTTCCTGCGTCGCACGTAAGAAAAACCAAAAATCCCAATTCCAAAAACTAGGATCCCCTTTTAGACACTTCACCTACCACATACATATGGTGTTTTACAGGGAAGGCCTTCGGGACGCCGTGCCGAACCCGCAGCAACTCGCTAACAAGAGGCACCGAGGCCGGGTAGGCCAAAAAGGAAGGCGGCCAGGATGGAGACGCTGGCGCAGAGGTATGACAAAAACCCCGCTCCGTGGTTGTCGTCTTTCTCAAAATGTAATGACGTCCATGTTTCTTTAACAGAAAAAACGCTCGCCGGAATATGTCCGATGAGGCTGCCGATCATGCTTCCACCAGTCGGGCTCCAGGACCGGACATAGAGGCGGAAGCCGACATGGGGCGGACGCTGGATACTCCCCCTACAAAGGATGCGGATAGACTATCCGCTACAAATTCAGAAGTGGAGAGCGCCATGAATCATAGGCGTCGCCGAGCCGTACTCCGTGATGCTTGCTTCTCCCGAGAGGCATTTGATGCCTTCAATTCTGGAGACGCGTACCTCCGTGCTTCTCAAAAAAGTCTAGCCAGGGCCACGGACCAGTATGTAAGGGATGTACGGGTAAGAAAATCAGACGATTATATGTATTAGTAGCCCCTAAGACTTGAAACAGTTAGAAGAACTGATTTAAGGATCATCGATTGTGCAGCTTCTTACAGAGAAGAATACTCGACTGTCACAGGAGCTAGAGGAATGCAAGACCCAACTTCGGGCCGCCGTTGCTGCATTGAAGGAACCTAAAAAGTCCCCAGCTGGTAACATTTGTTTCAAAGAATGATGGGTACCATATAGTGTGCGGCGTGGCTGCAGATCTAACAATAGATATTGCAGATGAATCCGGAGAGAATCCGGAGGACCAGCACGCCGTACGACATCTAAAGGTTGGAAAACGCGTGCTGACTGAGGTCAGGCAGGAGAAAAACAATCTCCAAGATGCCAATACCAAGCTGAGCGTGGAACTAAAAGATGTTCGAGCCCATCTTGCGGACCCCGAGAAGGAGAATAAGCGGCTTCGATGCGACATTTTCAGTAAGTGCTTGAACGAACCCTAAAAAAGGGGACGGCGGAGAAGCCGGCTAACAGAGTTATGTCTGCAGGTATGCTGACGGGTCGTCCTGCGGAGGAGATGCCTGGGTCTGCGGGTGATCTTCTATTCGAGCTCTCACTACTGCACGAACGAGTTCGGAAGGTGATGCAAGGTATTGCCCAGGCCTTGTGGCCATTAGTATCCCTGCCAGAAGGCATTGGAGTCCTTGCGGAGAAGCTCAAGGGAGCACGGCGGCGCTTCCGATTATGTAAGATATCGGCCTGCCGTCAAGGTGCCAGGGAAGCCTGGGCCATGGTGAAGACGCAGTATACAAAGGCTGACTCGAACCACATGGCCAAGGTCGGACCTGTGGGGCCTGATGGGAAAGAGATCCCCATTAGCTTAGTCTATGGACAAGTAGAATTAGCCGCAAAGTATTCCCAACAGGATTGTAGGCTAGACCGCCTGTTGGATGGTATAGAAGAGGAATTTAGTCAGTCTACATGACTATGTAATTAAAGTGACATGTATAATGCCTTCTAGCCGGATTGTAGATCATTTGTCATGGCGGACCTTTTTGCTTCAACCTCGGGGCCCGATAGTCCGGAGTGTGTCCGAATACCCACTCAGTTATATAAGAACCGGGGTATGCGTGGAAACCAGGCGTAAGGGTCATTAGTGCTTAAACAGACAAGTGCCCAACTAGTTATGTTATATTACATGGGTAGTAAGAAACATCTTCCAGGAAGAATAGTTCCGTCAGGGGTTCCTTTCCCTGGGTATGCATGCCCTAAAGTGCATGTCCGGACTGCGAGCGGAGACGCAGGCAAAAACATCTGGGGCATATATGGAAAATAAATAAAAATCATCTTTTGTTCACCAACCGAATATTCCCTTAAGAACGCTAGCTTTCGGCTTCACCGAGTCTGAGGTACACATCCAGCTGACCCGGCAGTAACAATCGTGGAGGTGCTCCCCTTATGCCCTAGCCGAATTAACGGGAACATAGGGCATAAATACAAAAGCTAGGCAACCCAGCTTGGCCAAAACTTAAGTCGTATCGATGCATATAATGGCGAAGAAAAGGTACATGCGGAAGAATAACACATGTGCGGGGCATGAAGCCCAGATAGATAATTAAGCTTCTGTGTAAGAAGCCCCCAGGTATAATGAGCGCGGCTAGTGCGTATATAGTGTGCAAGCGAGGCACAAGTTGGCCCTTGAAGGCCTTGAGGAAGAATAAAATAAAGAAAGAGAAAAAAGACAGATAATGTATATGCAAAAAATGGACAGAGGAAGGAGACGAACATAGAGTCCGGTGCTAGGCGTAGAATCTTCGGAGCCCGGCTGCGTTCCATGGGTTCGGCTCAAGTCGATTATTCGATGCATCCCGCAGACGGTACGCTCCACCGGTCAGAACTTGGTCAATAATGAAGGGACCTTCCCATTTGGGCTCGAGCTTGGTCTTTTTCTTCTCCGGCAGGCGTAGAACTAACTCGCCAACGTTATAAGTTTTGGCCAGTACTTCTCTGCTTTGGTATCTGCGAGCCTGTTGCTGATAGAATGCGGAACGGGATTTTGCCACGTCGCGCTCCTCCTCCAGGGTGTCCAAACTTCCTGCCGATCGAGCTCGGCTTCTCTTTCTTCATACATGCGCACTCGTGGTGAGTCATGAATTATGTCGCAGGGCAGAACTGCCTCTGCGCCGTACACCATAAAGAAGGGTGTATATCCGGTAGTATAGTTCGGCGTGGTCCGCAGCCCCCAGAGTACGGAGTCGAGCTCCTCAGCCCAGTGCATGTTAGACTCCTTTAAGGACCGCACTAATCTGGGTTTAATGCCGCTCATGATAAGACCATCTGCTCGCTCAACTTGGCCGTTGGTTTGTGGGTGATAGACGGAAGCATAATCGAGCTTGATGCCCATGTTGCTGCCCCAGAATTTTACCTCATCGGCCGTGAAGTTCATGCCATTGTTAGTGATGATGCTGTGGGGGACTCCATAACGGTGTACAACCCTGGATATGAAGTCTATCACCGGTCCGGATTCGGCTGTTTTAAAAGGTTTGGCTTCTATCCATTTGGTGAATTTATCCACCATGACCAGTAAGTATTTTTTCTTATGGGTTCCCCCTTTAAGGGGTCCAACCATGTCAAGCCCCCAGACCGCGAAGGGCCAGGTAATGGGGATTGTTTGGAGGGCGGTGGGTGGCATGTGGCTTCGGTTTGCAAAAAGCTGGCAACCGGCGCAGCGTTGGACCAAGTCATGTGCGTCTGCCCGGGCCGTCGGCCAATAAAACCCTATATGGAAGGCCTTGCTTACAAGGGCCCGGGCTGCGGCATGGTGGCCGCCGAGTCTGGTGTGAATTTCTGCCAAAAGCTTCCGCCCTTCCTCTTCGAAGATGCACCTTTGAAGGACTCCAGTAGTGCTTTTTTTATACAGCTCTCCCTCATGGACCATGTAGCTTTAGATCGCCGCACTCTGTAGCGTGCCTCATTTTGGTCCTCGGGAAGTTCCTGCCTAGTTAGGTAGGCCAAGAATGGTTCTGTCCACGGGGCAATGATGGCCATTATGACATGGGCTGATGGTGTTATTTCGGTGGCAGAGCCTCTGATTATGTCAGAGTGTTCAGTATCGGGCATTGTGGACGGGTCCGGACTATTGTTACCGGTGTCCCCTTCCCATACCACGGATGGTTTAAAGAACCTCTCCAAAAAGATGTTGGGGGGACCGCATCGCGTTTTGCGCCGATGCGGGCGAGGATATCCGCCGCCTGATTGTTTTCCCGAGCCACATGGTGAAATTCAAGCCCCTCGAACCGAGCTGACATCTTTAGGACGGCGTTTCGATAGGCCGCTATCTTCGGATCCTTGGCATCGAAGTCTCCATTTATTTGGGATATTGCGTGGTTCAAATCCCCACGCACCTCCAGGTGTTGAATGCCCATGGAAACTGCCATCCGAAGACCATGTAATAGGGCTCCATATTCGGCTGCGTTGTTGGAGTTTGTATACAGTATCTGCAGTACGTATTGCACTATATCTCCGGTTGGGGACGTCAGGACGACGCCAGCCCCCAGACCAGCCAGCATTTTGGAGTCGTCGAAGTGCATGACCCAATTGGAGTATGCGCCATACTCTATAGGGAGTTCGGCTTCCATCCATTCGGCGACAAAGTCGGCCAATACTTGCGATTTAATGGCTTGCCGAGGTTTGTATGTTATGTCGAATGGGAGGAGCTCAATGGCCCATTTGGCAATCCGGCCCGTGGCGTCGCGGTTGTTTATAATATCATTAAGTGGCTCTTCCGAGGCTACTGTAATTGAACACTCTTGAAAGTAGTGTCGCAGCTTCCGAGATGCCATGAATACCGCGTAGGCTATCTTTTGATAATGTGGGTACCGTGATTTGCATGGAGTGAGGACGGTGGATACATAATATATCGGCTTTTGAAGAGGGAATTTATGTCCGTCCGCTTCTCGTTCGACGACGAGCACTACGCTTACAACCTGATGAGTTGTCGCAATGTACAACAGCATTGGTTCGCCAATGTTTTGCGCGGCCAGGATTGGGTTGGTTGCCAGTATGGATTTTATTTCTTCCAATCCGGCTGTGGCAGCGTCCGTCCACTCGAAGTGTTCGGTGCGCCGAAGGAGGCGATAAAGGGGTAATGCCTTTTCTCCTAAGCGGGAGATAAAGCGGCTTAGAGCCGCCACACATCCAGTTAATTTTTGGATTTGTTTGAGGTCTGTTGGTGTAGCCAACTGTGACAAAGCTTGGATTTTGGCCAAATTAGCTTCAATTCCTCTACTGGAGACAATGAAGCCCAGGAGCTTTCTGGCTGGTATGCCAAAAACGCATTTTTCCGGATTGAGCTTGATGTCGTATGTTCGGAGTTTGTCGAATGTAAGCCTCAAGTCGTCTATTAGAGAGTCGACGTGTTTGGTTTTGACGACCACATCATCTATGTATGCCTCTACTGTTTTGCCGATCTGTTTCTCCAGACATGTCTGAATCATGCGCTGATATGTTGCGTCGGTGTTTTTGAGCCCAAAAGGCATTGTTTTGAAACAGAAGGGGCCGTATGGTGTGATAAATTCCGTTGCGGCTTGGTCGGACTCCGCCATCTGGATTTGGTGGTAGCCGGAGTATGCGTCGAGGAAACACAATGACTCGTGTCCTGCGGTAGCATCGATAATTTCATCGATGCGGGGGAGGGGGAAGGGATCCTTTGGGCAAGCCTTGTTGAGGTCCTTGAAATCGACACATAGGTGCCAGGATTTGTCCTTCTTTGGTACCATCACCGAGTTTGCTAGCTAGTCCGGGTGTTTTATTTCTCTAATGAATCCGGCCTCCAATAACTTGGCTAGTTCCTCTCCCATAGCTTGTCTCTTAGGTTCAGAGAAATGCCGAAGAGCCTGCTTGACCGGCTTGAATCCCTTTAAGATATTGAGGCTATGCTCAGCCAGCCTGCGTGGGATTCCTGGCATGTCTGAGGGGTGCCAGGTGAATATGTCCCAATTCTCGCGCAGGAACTCTCATAGTGCGGCGTCCACGACGGGGTTTAACTGTGCCCCGATGGAGGATGTTTTTGTAGGGTCCATTGGGTGGACATGGAATTCGACTATTTCATCCGCTAGTTTAAAAGAGGTGGACTTGGATCTCTTGTCAAGTATCGCGTCGTCCCTTTCCACTGTGGAGTGTAGCGTAGTTAATTCCTCGGCCGAAAGGGCTTCAGATAATGCCTCGAGGGCCAATGCGGCTGTTTTGTTTTCGGCGCGGAGTGCTGTGTCCGGATCACTAACGAGACTGATGATTCTGTTGGGCCCGGACATTTTGAGCTTCATGTACCCATAATGGGGTATGGCTTGGAAGATCGTGAATGCCTCCCGTCCTAAAAGGGCGTGGTATCCACTACTGAACGGGGCCACTTGGAATGTAATTTCTTCGGACCTATAGTTCTCCGGCGTGCCGAATACCACATCTAGTGTGATTTTCCCAGCACAGCATGCTTCCCGACTGGGGATCATTCCTCTGAAGGTTGTGCTGCTTTGCTCAATGCGGTTCCAGTCTATTTCCATTTTTTGAAGAGTTTCCTCATAAATGAGGTTTAATCCACTGCCGCCGTCCATGAGTACTTTGGTGAGTCGAAAGTCGTCCACAATTGAACTGGGGACCAGTGCAGCTGGTGCTCGGGCTGTTCGGAATTTGGGTTCGTCACTGGCATTGAAGGTAATAGTCATGTCATTCCATGGATTCATTGCTGCCACGTGGCAGATTTCGGCAAGGCTGCGGAGTGTTCGCTTGCGCCTATTATTTGACGCGAAGGTTTCAAAGACTGTTAATACCGTATTGTTATCCACGGGATGGTGCCCTGTGGCATTTCGGATGAGAAGATCCTCACCACTTTTGGCCACTTGCCGGAGTATCCAACATGCTCTAAGGCTGTGTGTTGGTATGATATCTGTTGTACTATGAATTTTGCAGGGTCCGTTAAGCCATCCCTCCAATACGGTTCCATGCCCTGTAGAGCGTTTTTGTTTCTTTGTAACTAGTTCGGGTGTCTTATGATAGTGCGCCCTTTTACTTCGGACTGGGTGTATATTCCGAGCTGGATTATCCCAAAATTTCATTTCGGTTTTCCAGGCGCTTTCCATCGCACAGTACTTTCGTACTATGCATGCCAAGTCAGCGAAGCGTGATATGCCACGGCGACTTAAGGCGTTAAGTATTCCCTTGTCCGTGCAATTATTGCAGAAGAATGAGACTGCATCTTCCTCGTGACAGTCCTTAACCTTGTTCATCACAAGGAGGAATCTGGCCCAATAATGATGTATTGTTTCATGGGGCTCTTGCCTGATGTGGGAAAGATAATTTATGTCTAGGTGGGTGGGTGGATTTGAGTCTGAACCCCTACCCGATCTAAGACCCAGGGGCCGAGGAGTTTCCGATCTTGGAAGTTCAGATTCCGGAGTGTTGCCCCATGAGTCTGGCCCGCTGCCTGACTCTAGGTTCAGCGCTTGGGTGATGTCCTCTCATAAATGGGTATCCGACTCGGAGAGCTCAGGAATCCGGACATAGTTAGTCCTCAAGGTAGAGGCTAAATCGCCGCATTGTTCCTCCACCACCGCAATATGATGGGTGACCGGTGGAGAATTAATCTCCCTTTGATCGGGTTTAAGCCCAATCCGATCATAGTCTGTAACGGCTCCCAAGGCAGCGATACGATCCAACAGCTCATTTAGGGAAGAGATCTCTATTGGATTCATCTGCTCAGCGAATTCCAAGCCGACGTGGAGGCTATTTTTGATGACCCGAGAAGTCATCGTCGGTGCAGCGGCCGAACTGGCGATCATGATGAAACTGCCGAGCCGAAGAGTTTGGCCGAGAGCCAGGGCTCCTCCGGCGGTAATGTTGTTTTTAACAATGAGACGAGGCATCCTTCCTTATGGCGACGACACAGAGGAACTCTCAATGAAAGCACCAATGTCGGTGTCAAAACCGGCGGATCTCGGGTAGGGGGTCCCGAACTGTGCATCTAAGGCGGATGGTAACAGGAGGCAGGGGACACGATGTTTTACTCAGGTTCGGGCCCTCGTGATGGAGGTAAAACCCTACGTCGTGCTTGATTATTCTTGATAATATGAGTAGTACAAGAGTTGATCTACCACGAGATCGGAGAGGCTAAACCCTGGAAGCTAGCCTATGGTATGATTGTATGTTGTCCTACAGACTAAAACCCTCCGGTTTATATAGACACCGGAGGGGGCTAGGGTTACACAAGGTCGGTTACAAAGGAGGAGATATACATATCCGTATTGCCTAGCTTGCCTTCCACGCCAAGTAGAGTCCCATTCGGACACGGGACAAAGTCTTCAATCCTGTATCGTCATAGTCCAATAGTCCGGCCAAAGGATATAGTCCGGCTGTCCGGATACCCCCTAATCCAGGACTCCCTCACAGCGTATTTCAGAAGCATTAACTCTTTACTCCGGGTGGACAGTTACACCTACTTTCCCTCTACATCTGCTAGCCCACCACTGAAAAAGGTCACACAACATACTCAACTATGCCAGAGCCCATAATGGCTTGTGGCTGCACACGGAAGTTTCTAGCATGAATAATCTTTTGATCCCTTTGAGCCTGGGTGGCGGACCGTAGGCGGATCACATGGTATATCCCCGGGATCTCCTAGGACAACACTGGTATATCTCCAGGTGCCAAAAACAAGCAATCCACCCAGATGATTATTAAAGTTGCCACCTTAAGTTGAACCATTTATTAACAATCTCACATCTGTCATGGATACACTCAAACCCAATCTACATATACGAGCATAGCATAACAATATAAGCATAACGTGGAAGTAACTCCCAGGGTTTGATATTAAAACAGGGCAATAGGTTCTACCTCATCTACTTCGCAATACCCACAAGTTAATCACATCCTAATCATGCGTTGTTTGGGGATTGGAACTAATGCATAAAAACTGGGTATAAAAGAAGTATGATCAATGTGTTACTTGCCTTGCTGATGATCCACAAAACCTAGAGACTCATAGTAGCACACTTCTCACTCCAGGTGTTCTATCGCAAACAAACAATAGCATACATAAGCAATCAAGCAAAGATGCACGAGTAAATCTCAAATAATAAGATCTAACCAGAAAGTTCAGCTGAAGAACTCTGGTTTGCAAAAAGAATCAAATCAAACGGAGCAACGAAACACAAACTGCGAAACTAACAAGATCCGATAACTAATATGGACTAAAGTCAAATTTTACAGTACCAAAATCTTGTTCAAGTTGGTTAAACAGAAAGATGGCTTTGAGACGAAGATCTAGGCACTTGAATTGAAAATTAGGGAAGAAATTGCGATCAAAAATAATCGCGGAAAACCCTGGAAAAAGAAAAACTGACGAATAGGCTAACGAACGAATGTTCACTGTCTGTGAAAAATGAGTGCACGACATTCGTTAAAACAACCAACGGACGAAAGTCCGCTACATAATTAAACCTTGGAAAACCGGAATAAAATCGATCTAAAGAAGAAAAAACCGATCTTAGGGTTTCTAAAAAACCGACCGGTCAATGGTCAACGGTGGCGGCTCGGCGAAGTTCCTCGACGACAACGGCGGCTCCGGCGAGGCGGCGGCGGGGTGGCAGCTAGCGCGGGTGGCGCGGCTAGGGTTAGGGCGGGACGCGGGCACGGGGCAGGCTGGGGCGGCCTCGGCGGCTTATAAGGCCGGCCGGGGGGAGGAGTCCGGGTCGAAACCGGCCCGTTAAGTCGGTTGCCTCTTTTTTAAAAAAAAAATAAGTCCTAACGGAGAAAAACAAAGAAAAGAAATACTAAACGGACTCCAAAAATGTCGAAATAAAATTTCCATGTCCTCTAAAAATATGCCGGACAAGGTGAACATTTATTTGGGTCTATAATGCAATTTTGAAAAATGCGTATTTTCCGAATTTGAATAAAATTGCAATAAAATCCAAATAAAAATCATTTATTTGATTTTAATATTTTTCCTCCAATATTTCATTTATTTTGAAGAAGTCATATTATCTACTCTCATATATTTTAATTTCGAAATATTTTCAGAGAGAAAAATCATTAAAACCAAAATGATCATTGTTTCAATATTTGATAGAAATTCAAATATGAAAATCGTGAAATCCCCAACTCTCTCCGCGGGTCCTTGAGTTGCTTAGGATTTCAAGGATCATGAAACGAAAGTGCAATAAAATATGATATGCATGAATGACCTATGTATAACATTACAAATTGAAAATTTGGGATATTACACAATCCCTACTCACTCACATTGATATCTATTGATGGGCACCTCCATGGCCCGTTGATACGCCTAGTTGATGTCAGACTATCTTCTCCTTTTTGTATTCTCCACAACCACAATTCCATTCCACCTATAGTGCTATGTCCATGGCTCACGCTCATGTATTGCGTGAAGATTGAAAAAGTTTGAGAACATCAAAAGTATGAAACAATTGCTTGGCTTGTTATCGGGGTTGTGCATGATTTAAAAATTGTGTGATGAAGATAGAGCATAGCTAGACTATATGATTTTGTAGGGATAGCTTTCTTTGGCAGAATATTCTTGCCACAATAAAGAGAATCACATGGATGAATATGTTAGGTAGCATTCCACATCAAAAATTCTATTTTTATCATTTACCTACTCGAGGACGAGCATAAATTAAGCTTGGGGATGCTTCCTACGTCTCCAACGTATATATAATTTTGGATTGTTCCATGATATTATGTTACCTATTTTGGATGTTTATGGGCTTTATTATACACTTTTATATAATTTTTGGGACTAACCTATTAACCGGAGGCCCAGCCCAAAATGCTGTTTTATTGCCTATTTCAGTGTTTCGAAGGAGTCCAAATGGAATGAAACCTTCGGGAGAGTTATTTTTGAACGGAAGCAATTCAGGAGACTTGGTGTAGACGTCACGGAAGCTTTGAGGAAGCCATGAGGCAGGGAGGCGCGCCCTACCCCCCTGGGCGTGCCCCCACCCCCGTGGGCCCCTCGTGGCTCCCCTAACCGACTTCTTTTGCCTATATATGTCCATATACCCTAAAAACATCAAGGAACAGAATAGATCGGGAGTTCCACCGCCAGAAGCCTCTGTAGCCACCGAAAACCTCTCCGCTGGCCATCTTCATCATCCCGGCGCTCTCCATGACAAGGAGGGAGTAGTCCACCCTCGGGGCTAAGGGTATGTACTAGTACCTCTATGTTTGATCTCTCTCTCTCTCTCGTGTTCTTGAGGTGGTACGATCTTGATGTATCGCGAGCTTTGCTATTATAGTTGGATCTTATGATGTTTCTCCCCTCTACTCTCTTGTAATGGATTGAGTTTTCCCTTTGAAGTTATCTTATCGGATTGAGTCTTTAAGGATTTGAGAACACTTGATGTATGTCTTGCATGTGCTTATCTGTGGTGACAATGGGATATCACGTGATCCACTTGATGTATGTTTTGGTGATCAACTTGCGAGTTCCGTGACCTCGTGAACTTATGCATAGGGGTTGGCACACGTTTTCGTCTTGACTCTCCGGTAGAAACTTGGGGGCACTCTTTGAAGTACTTTGTGTTGGTTGAATAGGTGAATCTGAGATTGTGTGATGCATATTGTATAATCATACCCACGGATACTTGAGGTGATATTGGAGTATCTAGGTGACATTGGGGTTTTGGTTGATTTGTTTCTTAAGGTGTTATTCTAGTATGAACTCTATGATAGATCGAATGGAAAGAATAGCTTCATGTTATTTTACTACGGACCCTTGAATAGATCGATCAGAAAGGATAACTTTGAGGTGGTTTCGTACCCTACAATAATCTGTTCGTTTGTTCTCTGCTATTAGTGACTTTGGAGTGACTCTTTGTTGCATGTTGAGGGATAGTTATATGATCCAATTATGTTATTATTGTTGAGAGAACTTGCACTAGTGAAACTATGAACCCTAGGCCTTGCTTACTAGCAGTGCAATACCGTTTGTGCTCTCTTTTATCATTAGTTACCTTGCTGTTTTTATATTTCAGATTACAAAAACCATTATCTACTATCCATATTGCACTTGTATCACCATCTCTTTGCTGAACTAGTGCACCTATACAATTTACCATTGTATTGGGTGAGTTGGGGACACAAGAGACTCTTTGTTATTTGGTTGCTGGGTTGCTTGAGAGAGACCATCTTCATCCTACGCCTCCACGGATTGATAAACCTTAGGTCATCCACTTGAGGGAAATTTGCTACTGTCCTACAAACCTCCGGACTTGGAGGCCCAACAACGTCTACAAGAAGAAGGTTGTGTAGTAGACATCACCGCCCCGAGTTTTCCAGCGCTCCTCTGAAGAAATGCCTCAATTGGCATCCTCGGAGTACCAAGGAGGAAGACAGTGCGGAAGTAAAAAGTTTGGTCAGCAAGGTCAGGTTACTAGCTCATACTGAGCTCTTGATAATCGAAGTCATGGACATTGCAATAAAACGATGTATCTAGCCCCTTCAGTCCAAAGTAACTCCTTTATGGTGCTACAACAGAGAAGACGACGCATCTCGTTACAGACGCAAGGTTCCGGACATGCCAGCCGAACTGGCCATGTTCCTGGCCGATCTGTATAAGGCGAAAAAGAAGACTTCTTTCGCTTAAACTGCCCAGAAGGATTTTCCTTGTAGAACCCTGTTGAATGGGTAAGATTTTGATTATCAGTGCAGCTTTACTGCTATCGACGCATGCTAATCAAATTGTTCTTTGTTGTCATAAAACAGTCATGGAGGAAGATGATCGAGGACATTCACTGTCTTTCCCCATAGCCAGAGGATCACAAACGCAACAAAGACCCTGGCTTCTGCGAGGAACCGGAGATATACATAGAATTCGATGATGGAGTATTTTATCAGGCGAGCCTTAACGGCTCGGAAGTGGCTATTACGGCCGACAACCCCCGCCCCTATTCCTTCTCCATTGTAAGTATTTCAAAAAGCTTTCTTCAAAAATAACCCCTTACTTGAACCTTATCATTTGTACTAAACTATACTTCATAGGATCGGCGCTCGGCAAGCCGTGCTACCAAGGGCGGCCTCTATGCAGGGCGATCGTTCGAAACAAAAGGAAACTGGGAGCGCTGTCAAGCCTTCTCCTCCTTCCAAGAGGTATGTCCTTTGATATATGCCTAAGCAAGAGATCAGATTGGTAAATTCCTCCTCTACCCCTATTTCAGGAGGAGTACACGGCAAACTGTGGGAAAATGCCCTGCTAGCCAAATGTCAGGTAATCCGGCACCAGACTCATCAACTAGGACGAGGGCTGATACAGTGCCGGCTCCACCTCTTCAAGAGGATTCCGATGACATATCAGTCATGAACTCTGAGGTAGAGTGTGTAATGAATCATCGTCGACTGAAAGAGGCCATGCACGCTCTAGTTTTCTCTAAACAGGAATTTACCACACTCAGCTCCGCGGATGCATATATCTGAGCTGCCTGGGACGGACTTGCGGGAGTTACTCAACTGTTTTCAAAGGACATAAAGGTAATAGTTTGTTCCATTTTAATAGATATATACCAGTAGCCCCCGAGACTTGAAGCGGTTAGGCCAACCGATTTAAGGATCGTTACAACCTGCAGGTTCTCAGGGAGAAGAACAACGCATTGTCCCTGGAGCTAAAGACAAACCAGATAAAGCTGAATGCCGTCACCATAGTGCTTGTAGAGATGAAAAAGGCCACAATGACCACTGAGTAGAAGAAAAAGCTTGAGGAGGAAAAGGATAAAGAAGGCGAAGAGATAAAGAGCTTAAAGGCGTAGTTATCGGCTGCACAACAAGAAAATAAGAAGTTGAAAGGTGGCATATTCGGTATGACCTGTTGAAACATGTAAAGGACGTAGATCATCCCATAGTCCGGATTGTCACAACGTTGTTATTGCATGTCTGTTAACCGGTGTTCCTAAGGAGGAAGTACCTGGATTTCGAGGTGACGTGCTTAGGAAACTATCCGTGATGTATGAACGAGCACGAAAAGCTATGAGAAGTATGGCGAAGGATTTATGGGCATCCGATGCCCCTCCGGAAAGTATGAGGGGTTGCGAACCTGTTCAAAGGTGCCCGGCGCCGTTTCAAGCTATGGAAGGCGTCCGCATGCCGGGAAGGTGCACGAGAAGCATGGGCGATGGTCAAAACGCGCTACACCGGACTCGATCCAAATCTTATGGCTAGAATTGGACCTCGAGGGCCCGACGGAAAGGAAATTCCCGTGAACTTGGAATACGACCAAGTGATGATAGCTGTGAAGTACTCGCAAGAAGACTGTAGTTTAGATAGTCTTATAAATGGTATAGATAAGGAGTAGGTGTCTGCTTTGATGTATCAATGTACCTCTACTCTTGAATTTTTATCTCCGATCAAACATGTGAAAATTTGTCATCGCAGACTTTCGGCTTCAGCCTCCAAGCCAAGAAGGTGGAGTGTTTCCGGATACTATTGTGGAATGTAAGAAACATTTGTTATGTTCGGAAACTAGGCAATCTAGTCATATTGCTCAAACAGAAAAAACTTAGTTCGAGCAGGTATGTTATATTACGTATGTAGGAAAGATCTTCCTAGTAAAATAGTTCCATTAAGGGTTCCTTTCCTTGGGTTGGCATGCTTAATTGCATGTTCCTGGGCTTTGATCCGAAGTACGGGGAACCTGTCCCGAATTATTTTTTCAAAGAGTTACAAGAATGTAACAGTCTGTCGTTTCTTGCCGACCAATTGTTCTCTTAAGAATGCTAGCTTTTGGCCTCACCCATCTAAGGTACAGGTCCGGATTACCCGGTTGTAACAATCGCAGAGGTGCTCCCTTTGCACCCTAGCCAAATGATAAATCACAAGTATAGGGGATCGTTTGTAGCCTTTTTCAATAAAGAAGAGTGTCGAACCCAACGAGTAGCTAATGGTAGAACAAATATTCTGTAGCGACCCGACCTCAAACGGTCAAGCCTTTGTGTATCTGTGCCATCCCTGGATCGGTATGCTGGCACACATAGTACATCAATGTATATATCAAAGTGCAATCACATGTATAAATAACATAGAATTGATATATACCTCATAAGTCTCAGCGGAAACAATCAATCGGGTGTGGAGTCCCATCAACGCCATCAGCGGGTTGAGTGTAGACCATAACCGAAGAACGAAACTCACTCGTCATAGAGATAATCCTGCAACATAATAAATTGCAGCCGTGTAGGTCAGTACATTGAATGTACCGGGAAGATCACTATAAGAAAAACACATGATAAAACTATACTATATGCAATATGGCTTTGTGGCTCTGTATCTGAGTTTTGTTTGCGTAAAAGCTGGTTTTATTTTCCCTACAACAAAGGAAATATCTGGAGTCTGTACTACAGAGTTATCTACCATGACATGGCTCCGCCAACCGATGTCTCATAGCCCAAAATCATTATAACTTGCCCATGAAGGAAATATGCCCTAGAGGCAATAATAAATTTGTTATTTATATTTCCTTATATCATGATAAATGTTTATTATTCATGCTAGAATTGTATTAACCGGGAACCTAGTACATGTGTGAATATATAGATAAAACACAGTGTCCCTAGTATGCCTCTACTTGACTAGCTCGTTAATCAAAGATAGATAAGTTTCTTCACCATAGACATGTGTTCTCATTTGATGAACGAGATCACATCATTAGAGAATGATGTGATGGAAAAGATGTCAGGACCCCGATTCCAAGTCACATAACACCTCATATCACTTTGCGGCCTCACGCACGGTATTCCCACGGGTGTTGCCTTACCATGGCCCGGGACCGTTTGCGCCTTTTGGCTCGCGTATATGATAGTGTCGCTAGCATCCATATGACAGAGAACCTGGGCCGACATGGCTAGTCGTGAACCCAAAGCGGCACTAACCTATGGGGACAGGCATACATGAATCACATCGAGCATGTCGGTCAGCAGCGTGTGAATCCGGGCTGTAGCACTGGGCTAATAGGACTCCGGGAACCCGGGCTGTAGCAGGCTAGGCAGGACTCCGGATGTCACCGCGTGACATTTCCCTAAAGGGACAAACACAGGAACGAAGTGAAACACATGCCGGCCAATCAAGTGTCCTGAGCAGTAGTGCTGGGCTAACAGGACTCCAGTGAACCGGGCTGTAGCGGACTACTAAGGCTCATGGAAGCACTAGACTACATTTCCCCATAAGAGAGGCTGCCAAGGATAAACAACTAGATTGTCGGATCCCACACATACCAAGCATTTCAATCATACACACAATATGCTCGATATGTGTAAATACAACATGGCATCACAACATAACTCTACAACTCAAGTATTTATTCATTAGGCTCCGAGGAGCGAGATATTACAAACATGGGTCTCATGACCCAATAATCATAGCATACAATTCATGCACATGCGGAAGCTTAACAAGTCTGAGTACAGACATCTACAGGTGGAAAAGGCTAAGAACCCCGACTATCTACCAGATCCTGCCGAGGGCACAAGATCGTAGCTGAGGTATCAGGCTAAACGTCGAAGTCCATGCGGAACTACTAGCGAGACTGAAATCTCTCTGCAAAACATAAATTAAGCAAACGTGAGTACAAAGGTACTTAGCAAGACTTACATCAGAACTAGCTACATATGCACTGGTATCAACAAGGGGGGTGGTGGAGTTTAACTGCAGCAAGCCAGCTTTGACTTAGTGGCTAACCTGAACTACGACTGCAAGCAACTCTTTTGATGTGGCGCACATGAGTCCACATATTCACCATTCAATACACCACTATGCATCCGCTCCCGTCTCCCTACGAGAAGGCCATCCATAGCACTCACACTTATCTTGCGAGTTTTAGAGTATCCACTTTCACTTGTCTATGAACTGTTATAGGCAACCCAGAAGTCCTTTACCGCGGACGCAGCTATTCGAATAGTTTTATACCCTGCAGGGGTGTACTTTGTCACACATGTTTCCACCACTTAGCGCCTGCACACGACATGTGCTCGGCAGACTTCAAGCGAAAGCCGACGTGGGTGTAGACCACGACCTGACTAACCGCACAAGTCTCTAGTCCAGGTTTATCGCCTATTCGGGTTCCATCCGCGAGGAGATCCGTCCGGAGATTCGCTCACAGCCCCAAACGATGTGTGCAGGGTTCCCGAGACACCAAACGGGCGCCGGGTACACCGTGCCATGGTGTATCTATCGCATCATAGCCCACCCCTAGGGTCAGCGCTGTGCACGGCCGCCAACACATATCCTATAAACACCAGAAACTAGTTGCAGCTCCTGGACAGAGGACGAGAGGGATCAGTAAGTCGAGCAGGTTCATATTTCAGGGCCCAATGTGTGGTAGTAGCTGTTTCATGGAGCACAAACACAGAACTCAGTTCCTAAGTACGGCTTCAATGAAACAACCCACCATGTACTCCTACATGGCCTCTCATCGATACCTTTACCAAATCATGTTCACACACTTAGCTCTCAACAGAAGGACATGTTCACACACCTCCGATTCATCCCCGATGAATCAGACCTGACACAACTCTATGCAATAGCAGGCATGACAAACAAACATGAATGAGTAGGCACATCAGGGCTCAAACAACTCCTACTCATGCTAGTGGGTTTCATCTATTTACTGTGGCAATGACAGGTCATGCAGAGGATAAGGGGTTCAACTACCGCAGCAAGTAACAGATGAATCGTTGTTGTCCTAATGCAGTAAAAGAGAGCAGGAGCGAGAGAGTGGGATTGTATCGAAATGAACAAGGGGGCTTTGCTTGCCTGGCACTTCTGAAGATAGTATAGCTCTTCATCGGTGTCATCGAACTCATCGTCGAAACCACGTCTATCGAGAGGGGACAACTACCGGCAAACAAAAAGGAACACAATCAATGCAATGCAACAATTATGATGCATGATAATGTCATGGCAATATGCTATTGATTGAGCTAATGCAACTAGCAATCATATTAAATGAAGTTGGTTTGAACCAAGGGTTCAAATTCAAACTCCATATGTGCTTATTTAAATGTCAATTATGCAAATTGCCCTATACAGCAACCCTAGGTTGTTCAAACATGCATGCAAATGCCATAAACAGATTCCTTGAATTTTTCTGATAATTTTTCATATATATAATTTATTTCATTCCTAGTTATAGATAATTTCCTATGAATTTTTAAAGTTTTAAACATTTTCTGGAATTTCCTGAGTTAAATTAAATCCAGAAAATGTATTACTGCGTCAGCATCAGGTCATGCTGACGTCAGCAAGTCAACAGGGGCTGGTCCGGGTCAAACCTGACCAGTGGGTCCCGCATGTCAGTGTCATTAGACTAACTAATTTTTGATAGTCCTAATTCTAGGGTAATTAGCAGGGCGGGCCCGCATGTCACTTGCTCATCTAATTAGCTAAGTTAATTAACACTAACTAAACCTAACACTAATTAGACAGGCGCCTGGGCCCACACGTCAGGGGAGGTCAAACCCCTGGTCAACCAGGGCTAGACCACCGGCGATGACCAGACGCGGCGGAGGGCCGCGGGAACGGGCTTTGGGGCCCCGTTCGCAACGTGGTTGGGCTCGTTCGAGAGCCCAGACCAGTGCGAGCCGGATGGTGGCGCCAGCTAGACCTAGGGCGTCTTGAGGCGACGGCGGGGAGCTTGGCCGCGGCGGCCGGAGCTCGGGCGTGCTCGGGTTCGACGCTGGGATGCACAACAGGGGCGTGGAGAGGGGCTATGGCCTCCTAGGAGTGTGGCAAACGCGGTGACGCGCTCGGTTTCGAGCCCGCGTGGCTGTGGCCACGACGACGGCGTCACCAGCGGAGCAGAGTGCTCGGGCTCGGTGGAGATGGCGGCTAGGGGGCGCAACCGAGGCGTAGAGGAGGGGGGTTAGGGGCAGGGGCTCACGGTGGATGCAGAGGTGGCCTCGGCATGCTCGGGAAGCACCGGAGCAAGCGGGGTGGCGAGAGGCATCTCCAATGGCCGGCGACGAAGACGATGAAGATGGCGTCGATGCAAGGCCTCCGGCGAGGCATGGCTGGACGGAGAGGACGAGGGAGGCGTGGCGATGCTCGTGGACATGTCGGGGAGGCGAGGGGAGCACGGAGGCCACGTCTACGGCGTACGGCGGCGACGAGCTCCGCTCGACTTCGGGAGAGCGAGCGAGAGAGGCGAGGCAGGGAGAGAGAGGAGCGGTCGAGGGGTCCAGGGGGTCTGCGTGGCAACGCCAGAGGCGTCCAGGCCCTCGGCGTCAAGCAGGAGGTGGCGCACGGTGGAGCGCGCGCGTCGGGCACGCGCCCGTCCTCCTAGCAAGGAGGAAGACGTCAGGGGAGGGGCCAGGCGGGCTGGGCCACGCAGGTGGGCTAGCCAGCTAGGCCGCGACAGGTAAGTCAGGTAGGTTCTCTCTCTCTCCTCTATTTTATGTTTTCTATTATCTCTGTAACTTCAGGGCTTTATTAAAAATACCAGAATGTTTCCAAAAATCCTGGAAATAATTGTGGGCTCTGGTTGGAATATTTCCAACAGCCCTCACTTAAGTTCAGAATTAATTGAGCATTCAAAATATTATATAGCATTTAAATGCCCAATTGCAAATAGCATATGATTTAATTCAAAAATCCAGGATGGCCTAGAAATATGTGCGTCATTTTTGTCAGAGGTGCTGGACCAATTCAAAAATGATGAACATTTCTAAAGGGCATTTTGGGATCATTGAAAAGATTTAAGTTTGAACCTGGTTGAATTTCATTTGCTGCTACGGTTTATTATCCCCCATTTCAAATTATAGAAGTAATTTACACAAGATGCATGGATGCTTGTGCCACTAATTGCAAACAGTTCTAAGGCTGTGACAACTCACCCCCACTAAACAAGAATCTCGTCCCGAGATTCAAGACGTGAGGTAAGAAGACAACGGGGCACAAACTAACACGGTCTTCATGATCCAAGTTGCACTTCATAGGAACGTTGACACGATCACCATCTTTATCTCGATGTCTTGCTCTGAGAACTCCATCCAAAACGATGACGGGAAGAAAAGAAACTCTCGAAGAATCGATCTTCTTGAAGATCGAGCAACCGACGAACAACTCACGGAATGAGACATAGACCTCCTCTTGGAGTGAGACAGAAAACACACATCAGGGTGATGGGAAGAGACAGATGTCAAGGGTTCAATTTGGTAGGAAAAAATTCCATGCAGTGGTAAGATGGTGCAAGGTTTCAAAGTAGCTAGGAGATAATTGTCATGATCCCATAATAGGGCACCATCAAGGAGGTGACTCGTTGAATTGTTTCCTTAAGTGGCAAAAAGAATTACTTTTGATACAAAGATCATTGAAATTCTTTATACCAGCCTAAGGCAATCACAAATGATCGTGTGAACGAATTTGAACGAATGGCATACCCATACCAGAATGGATGATGTGGACTACCTTGTTGAAGACAACGCAATGGATGATTTTGCTTATCATCGGAAATGGATGGGACCCATGGTAAGTCCACTTTTGAAGATGATCCTGAACAACAACTACTGAGGTGCAAGCTAGGAACAAAATGCAAATGTTGGGAATGATTCTGGTAACTGGGGAAGAACTCAACAGTCGAGAGTGAGTCCACTGTTTGAAAAGGTTATAACATAAGCGAGGAAACTGGAAGCAAATCCCAGTTAACGCCAACGGTTAAACCTGGTGCTTGCGCGTGCTCTCAAGAACTTGAGCATCTCCATATTCATCAAGGTTTTACCAATATCCGTGTCAAGGATACTGGCAACACAACATACCACCATGATGAATGGTGATGGGTGCAGATGCAAAGGAAGATAACACTTTCTTAGTTTTCACCTTAGCGAGGCCAAGGGAACAAAATCTGGATGATCGACCGAGAGACATATAGCACTCTGCTTCTAATGTTCTCCTTGATGTGCTAATGTATCCCATTCATAGATATGGTTTGATATATAGGACATCAAGTAAAAGGTCGGACTTCGGGAGCACAAGAATCCATAAGGATTAACTACGGAGGTAAATCCTACGAAATCCTCATGGGGAGGTGGCCAACTTTCTTCAATCGAGATACTACAATAATAGATCTTCTGGCTGGATGTGTTGGCCATGACATCCACTTTACCGGTTATCGAGGGACCAACATTATAGTTCTTGGAAAATGCTCCAACCATCATATCTGCCTGAGATTCAGATCTGGTTGGTGTCAGGATATTCCAGACTCATCGAGTCTAGAAAGGAAAATGAAAGTTTGCAACACAAATCGACGAGACGACGTTGCAAGATTCTCGGGGAATGAACTGCGATAGCAAGCTCCAAAACATGAGCTGGTTCTGCTACAACATGTGAACACATTGTCCCAGACAAGTATGACCACGCAGTAGTCTTATAATAAAACACTACCGAGTTCTGGTGGGGAACCATCATTCAGGATATCGAAATCTTGTGCATGACCTAGGATAGCACAACAACTCCTTTCCCTGGAACAGGTCAATCAGTGGCTTAGTGTGCTATGTAATTCATATGGAATGAAGATGATCAGTCTATCAGACCATGGAATACTTCGCACGTGCATGACTGACTTGGGATGATTCCATAGGAAGCAAAACTAACTTTCTCGAACTCACGGCGGCAACTTGCACCAAGTGCACATGAATCAGAGGAAGTCACTTCTTTCATCCAACATATGCTTCATGAGCTAGCATGAAGAGATGCTTTCAAAAGTTTCCAACACTCGCTTAATGTTCGACAAAATCATGGAGAGGACATGGATGTTGTCAATGGGCTCAACAACGATTCATCTAGGTTTCCATATAAATGGAATTCCATAATTAAGTGAACACGTTGATAGCATTGGTCAGACCCAAAGAATATAATGATGTATCCTCGAGGAATCAACCACGAGTAAGACAACATTACGAATATCGTTGGTTCTGATTTGATTTAACGATAGTCCACACTCAAATCAAAGTTTGGATAAGACAATAGCACCGACAATTGATCATGAGGATCAATTGATGAAGATATCATCTTTCTCCAACACACACGCACACACACGCAAGATATCCCTTTGGAATGAACTGAGTCAGACAAGCTTTTATCTTTCAACTCTCCAAGTTGTTGTTTAGATTAACCAACTTGCTCAGGGTATCCGACACAGATTCTCGGAGAAAGGATGGTTTGGAGGAAAACCAACATGATCACGAACTCAACATAGCGGGCAGGTGACAACCTGGTAATACTTCCAAGAACATATTCGGAACATCACGAACCACCGATATGTTACTAAGCTCGAGAACAATCTTGCTTTTCAGGGCAAGACAGTGTGATCAAGAGAGTCATCGATTGACACACTCCTAACACATTGGTCGAAGAGTGCACCAGAACAATGATTAGGTAGCACAATCTACCTTAGAACAATGATTCAATAACCAACATGCTAAGAATGAAGTTATTGTCCTTTAACTACCAAGCAACGGGGTTGCTAGGAGTATTGATTTCACACATCACGATTCACTTGTCGACATTCCGGTTGCAACAACATGGAAACCGAGAAATGAATAATGATGGAGAGAGTATCACTACGTCAAGAATTCATGAGAGATGCTGCAATTCCTATGACAATCCTGACATAAAGGGGGTAATACTCCAAGGTAGAACAGAACAAATGATGGATTGGCATTTTGATCTGTGGAATACAACTACTTTGACCAGTCCAAGAAATAGATGAGGTGCTGGAGTTTGTTTCTCCTAGTCATTCCGGAATAGGATGGCTCGATGGACCACAAGAATAATAGGCATCGATAACACGAATGCACGACATAAACTTGGCTATAAACTGATAGACAAGGATCCGAATACAACTACAGAGGGACAACTCAAAGGAACATATATCTTTCTGAGTTGTGGATGCATAGGTTAGTATGTCGAACAAGTTCAACATATTTCTTCCAGATAACCCATGCTGAGAGGTAGGACTGGCAGAGTCACAATTATGAATGGAGAACTCCTGAGGAGTACTCTAATGGTGATCTTTTGGTTCAAAGAACTTCTGCCTTAATGGTTCATGGTATTTGGAAGAAGGAAATACCATGGACCTCGAGGACTATCAAAAAGGTTACTAATATTCTAAAGGAACTAACAAGCACTATCAGCATGAAGTAAGTAGGGTGAATCTCGGGTTCAAGAACCCAGGAGTAGAATACCTACTAACTAATAACATCACGGGATGCTTTCGAGAATGGTGGCCAGAATCATCACACCGAGAACACAAAACATGGCTAGATTACTAGGTGACTCCTAAAACACCTAGGGTCATAATAATAGCCCCAGGCAATGGATTACCTCAACTTACCGACTAGTGTGGTTAATCTGGCTCAAAGGAACATCGGGAACGGAAGGAAGGATTTGCAAATGCATTAGACTATTTAGAGACCTGTGATGACTCGGACAGCATAACGGTTGTAATTTCTCAAAAAGATTTGAGACAACCTGCAAAAATGGTGGCATAACCACTCAACATCACAATATGAAGGTTCTGAGGCCAGCTATGAACATATGGAAGTAGTAGGAACTGAGCTGAGGCTTAAACCCAACAATCCTAGGCAACTACAGTTTAGTAACACATCATCCTGAGAGATAGAAGAGAAGCCTAGTTCTTATCCCCGTAGAAAAGAAGAGGATGACTCAGATCAGAAGGGCATAAGGTAAAGGAGTAAAAAGAGCCTTACGTTCCCTTCCACAATCAATTCCCTTATATAACTAAAGCATTTCTAGACATAACTTCGACCAGTTTGGCATGGTAATGCTACAGGCAGTCAGGCTCTGATACCAAAGCTGTCAGGACCCCGATTCCAAGTCACATCGATCTAGCCAGTAACACCTCATATCACCTTGCGGCCTCACGCATGGTATTCCCACGGGTGTCGCCTTACCATGGCCTGGGACCGTTTGCGCCTTTTGGCTCGCGTATATGATAGTGTCGCTAGCATCCATATGACAGAGAACCCGGGCCGACATGGCTAGTCGTGAACCCAAAGCGGCACTAACCTATGGGGACAGGCATACATGAATCACATCGAGCATGTCGGTCAGCAGCGTGTGAATCCGGGCTGTAGCACTGGGCTAACAGGACTCCGGGAACTCGGGCTGTAGCAGGCTAGGCAGGACTCCGGATGTCACCACGTGTCATTTCCCCGAAGGGACAGACACAGGAACAAAGTGAAACACATGCCGGCCAGTCAAGTGTCCTGAGCAGTAGTGCTGGGCTAACAGGACTCCGGTGAACCGGGCTGTAGCGGACTACTAAGGCTCATGGAAGCACTAGACTACATTTCCCCATAAGAGAGGCTGGCAAGGATAAACAACTAGATTGTCGGATCCCACACATACCAAGCATTACAATCATACACCAAATATGCTCGATATGTGTAAATACAACATGGCATCACAAGATAACTCTACAACTCAAGTATTTATTCATTAGGCTCCGAGGAGCGAGATATTACAAACATGGGTCTCATGACCCAATAATCATAGCATACAATTCATGCACATGCGGAAGCTTAACATGTCTGAGTACAGACATCTACAAATGGAAAAGGCTAAGAAGCCTGACTATCTACCAGATCCTGCCGAGGGCACAAGATCGTAGCTAAGGTATCAGGCTAAACGTCGAAGTCCACGTGGAACTAGTAGCAAGACTGAAATCTCTCTGCAAAACAGAAATTAAGCAAACGTGAGTACAAAGGTACTCAGCAAGACTTACATCAGAACTAGCTACATATGCACCGGTATCAACAAGGGGGGGTGGTGGAGTTTAACTGCAGCAAGCCAACTTTGACTTAGTGGCTAACCTGAACTACGACTGCAAGCAACTCTTTTGAGGTGGCGCACATGAGTCCACATATTCCCCATTCAATACACCACTATGGATCCGCTCCCGTCTCCCTACGAGAAGGCCATCCATAGCACTCACACATATCTTGCGAGTTTTAGAGTATCCACTTTCACTTGTCTACGAACTGTTATAGGCAACCCAGAAGTCCTTTACCGCGGACGCGGCTATTCGAATAGTTTTATACCCTGCAGGGGTGTACTTCGTCACACATGTTTCCACCACTTAGCGCCTGCACACGACATGTGCTCAGCAGACTTCAAGCGAAAGCCGACGTGGGTGTAGACCACGACCTGACTAACCGCACAAGTCTCTAGTCCAGGTTTATCGCCTGTTCGGGTTCCATCCGTGAGGAGATCCGGCCGGAGTTTCGCTCACAGCCCCAAACGATGTGTGAGGGGTTCCCGAGACACCAAACGGGCGCCCGGTACACCGTGCCATGGTGTATCTACTGCATCATAGCCCACCCCTAGGGTCAGCGCTACGCACGGCCGCCAACACATATCCTATAAACACCAGAAACTAGTTGCAACTCCTGGACAAAGGACGAGAGGGGTCAGTAAGTCGAGCGGGGTCATATTTCAGGGCCCAATGTGTGGTAGTAGCTGTTTCATGGATCACAAACACAGAACTCAGTTCCTAAGGACGGCTTAAATGAAACAACCCACCATGTACTCCTACATGGCCTCTCATCGATACCTTTACCAAATCATGTTCACACACTTAGCTCTCAACAGAAGGACATGTTCACACACCTTCGATTCATCCCCGATGAATCAGACCTGACACAACTCTATGCAATAGCAGGCATGACAAACAAACATGAATGAGTAGGCACATCAGGGCTCAAACAACACCTACTCATGCTAGTGGGTTTCATCTATTTACTGTGGCAATGACAGGTCATGCAGAGGATAAGTGGTAAGATGGTGCAAGGTTTCAAAGTAGCGAGGAGATAATTGTCATGATCCCATAACAGGGCACCATCGAGGAGGTGACTCGTTGAATTGTTTCCTTAAGTGGCAAAAAGAATTACTTTCGATACAAAGATCATTGAAATTCTTTATACCAGCCTCAGGCAATCACAAATGATCGTGTGAACGAATTCGAACGAACGGCATACCCATACCAGAATGGATGATGTGGACTACCTTGTTAAAGACGACGCAATGGATGATTTTGCTTATCATCGGAAATGGATGGGACCCATGGTAAGTCCACTTTTGAAGATGATACTGAACAACAACTACTAAGGTGCAAGCTAGGAATAAAATGCAAATGTTGGGAATGATTCTAGTAACTGGGGAAGAACTCAACAGTCGAGAGCGAGTCCACTGTTTTAAAAGGTTATAACATAAGCGAGGAAACTGGAAGCAAATCCCAGTTAACGCCAACGGTAAAACCTGGTGCTTGCGCGTGCTCTCAAGAACTTGAGCATCTCCATATTCATCAAGGTTTTACCAATATCCGTGTCAAGGATCCTGGCAACACAACATACCACCATGATGAATGGTGATGGGTGCAGATGCAAAGGAAGATAACACTTTCTCAGTTTTCACCTTAGCGAGGCCAAGGGAACAAAATCTGGATTATCGACCGAGAGACATATAGCACTCTGCTTCTAATGTTCTCCTTGATGTGCTAATGTATCCCATTCATAGATATGGTTTGATATATAGGACATCAAGTAAAAGGTCGGACTTCGGGAGCACAAGAATCTGTAAGGATTAACTACTGAGGTAAAGCCTACGAAATCCTCATGCGGAGGTGGCCAACTTTCTTCAATCGAGATACTACAATAATAGGTCTTCCGGCTGGATGTGTTGGCCACGACATCCACTCTACTGGTTATCGAGGGACCAACATTATAGTTCTTGGAAAATGCTCCAACCATCATATCTGCCTGAGATTCAGATCTGGTTGGTGTCAGGATATTCCAGACTCATCGAGTCTAGAAAGGGAAATGAAAGTTTGCAACACAAATCGACGAGACGACGTTGCGAGATTTTCGGGGAATGAACTGCGATAGCAAGCTCCAAAACATGAGCTAGTTCTACTACAACATGTGAACACGTTGTCCCAGACAAGTATGACCACACAGTAGTCTTATAATAAAACACTACCGAGTTCTGGTGGGGAACCATCATTGAGGATATCGAAATCTTGTGCATGACCTAGGATAGCACAACAACTCCTTTCCTTGGAACAGGTCAATCAGTGGCTTAGTGTGCTATGGAATTCATATGGAATGAAGATGATCAGTCTATGAGACCATGGAATACTTCGCACGTGCATGACTGACTTGGGATGATTCCATAGGAAGCAAAACTAACTTTCTCGAACTCACGACGGCAACTTGCACCAAATGCACATGAATCAGAGGAAGTCACTTCTTTCATCCAACATATGCTTCATGAGCTAGCATGAAGAGATGCTTTCAAAAGTTTCCAACACTCGCTTAATGTTCGACAAAATCATGGAGAGGACATGGATGTTGTCAATGGGCTCAACAACGATTCATCTAGGTTTCCATATAAATGGAATTCCATAATTAAGTGAACACGTTGATAGCATTGGTCAGACCCAAAGAATATAATGATGTATCCTCGAGGAATCAACCACGAGTAAGACAACATTACGAATATCGTTGGTTCTGATTTGATTTAACGATAGCCCACACTCAAATCAAAGTTTGGGTAAGACAATAGCACCGACAATTGATCACGAGGATCAATTGATGAAGATATCATCTTTCTCCAACACACACGCACACACACGCAAGATATCCCTTTGCAATGAACTGAGTCAGACAAGCTTTTATCTTCCAACTCTCCAAGTTGTTGTTTATCTTAACCAACTTGCTCAGGCTATCTGACACAGATTCTTGGAGAAAGGATGGTTTGGAGGAAAACCAACATGATCACGAACTCAACATAGCGGGCAGGTGACAACCTGGTAATACTTCCAAGAAGATATTCAGAACATCACGAACCACCGATATGTTACTAAGCTCAAGAACAATCTTGCTTTTCAGGGCAAGACAATGTGATCAAGAGAGTCATCGATTGACACACTCCTAACACATTGGTCGAAGAGTGCACCAGAACAATGATTAGGTAGCACAATCTACCTTAGAACAATGATTCAATAACCAACATGCTAAGAATGAAGTTATTGTCCTTTAACTACCAAGCAACGCGGTTGCTAGGAGTATTGATTTCACACATCACGATTCACTTGTCGACATTCCGGTTGCAACAACATGGAAACTGAGAAATGAATAATGATGGAGAGAGTATCACTACGTCAAGAATTCATGAGAGATGCTGCAATTCCTATGACAATCCTGACATAAAGGGGGTAATACTCCGAGGTAGAACAGAACAAATGATGGATTGGCATTTTGATCTGTGGAATACAACTACTTTGACCAGTCCAAGAAATGGATGAGGTGCTGGAGTTTGTTTCTCCTAGTCATTCCGGAATAGGATGGCTCGATGGACCACAAGAATAATAGGCATCTATAACACGAATGCACGACATAAACTTGGCTATAAACTGATAGACAAGGATCGGAATACAACTACAGAGGGACAACTCAAAGGAACATATATCTTTCTGAGTTGTGGATGCATAGGTTAGTATGTCGAACAAGTTCAACATATTTCTTCCAGATAACCCATGCTGAGAGGTAGGACTGGCAGAGTCACAATTATGAATGGAGAACTCCTGAGGAGTACTCTAATGGTGATCTTTTGGTTCAAAGAACTTCTGCCTTAATGGTTCATTGTATTTGGAAGAAGGAAATACCATGGACCTCGAGGACTATCGAAAAGGTTACTAATATTCTAAAGGAACTAACAAGAACTATCAGCATGAAGTAAGTAGGGTGAATTTCGGGTTCAAGAACCCAGGAGTGGAATACCTACTAACTAATAACATCATGGGATGCTTCGAGAATGGTGGCCAGAATCATCACACCGAGAACACAAAACATGGCTAGATTACTAGGTGACTCCCTAAAACACCTAGGGTCATAATAATAGCCCCAGGCAATGGATTACCTCAACTTACCGACTAGTGTGGTTAATCTGGCTCAAAGGAACATCGGGAACGGAAGGAAGGATTTGCAAATGCATCAGACTATTTAGAGACCTGGGATGACTTGGACAGCATAACGGTTGTAATTGCTCAAAAAGATTTGAGACAACCTGCAAAAATGGTGGCATAACCACTCAACATCACAATATCAAGGTTCTGAGGCCAGCTATAAACATATGGAAGTAGTAGGAAATGAGCTGAGGCTTAAACCCAACAATCCTAGGCAACTATGATTTAGTAACACGTCATCCTGAGAGATAGAAGAGAAGCCTAGTTCTTAACCCCGTAGAAAAGAAGAGGATGACTCAGATCAGAAGGGCATAAGGTAAAGGAGTAAAAAGAGCCTTACGTTCCCTTCCACAATCAATTCCCTTATATAACTAAAGCATTTCTAGACACAACTTCGACCAGTTTGGCTTGGTAATCCTACAGGCAGTCAGGCTCTGATACCAAAGCTGTTAGGACCCGGATTCCAAGTCACGTCGATCTAGCCAGTAACACCTCATATCACTTTGCGGCCTCACGCACGGTATTCCCACGGGTGTCGCCTTACCATGGCCCGGGACCGTTTGTGCCTTTTGGCCCGCGTATATGATAGTGTCGCTAGCATCCATATGACAGAGAACCCGGGCCGACATGGCTAGTCGTGAACCCAAAGCGGCACTAACCTATGGGGACAGGCATACATGAATCACATCGAGCATGTCGGTCAGCAGCGTGTGAATCCGGGCTGTAGAACTGGGCTAACAGGACTCCGGGAACCCGGGCTGTAGTAGGCTAGGCAGGACTCCGGATGTCACCGCGTGACATTTCCCCGAAGGGACAGACACAGGAACGAAGTGAAACACATGCCGGCCAGTCAAGTGTCCTGAGGAGTAGTGCTGGGCTAACAGGACTTCGGTGAACCGGGCTGTAGCGGACTACTAAGGCTCATGGAAGCACTAGACTACATTTCCCCATAAGAGAGGCTGGCAAGGATAAACAACTAGATTGTCGGATCCCACACATACCAAGCATTTCAATCGTACACACAATATGCTCGACATGTGTAAATACAACATGGCATCAAAACATAACTCTACAACTCAAGTATTTATTCATTAGGCTCCGAGGAGCGAGATATTACAAACATGGGTCTCATGACCTAATAATCATAGCATACAATTCATGCACATGCGAAAGCTTAACATGTCTGAGTACAGACATCTACAAATGGAAAAGGCTAAGAAGCCTGACTATCTACCAGATCCTGCCGAGGGCACAAGATCGTAGCTGAGGTATCAGGCTAAACGTCGAAGTCCATGTGGAACTACTAGCGAGACTGAAATCTCTCTGCAAAACATAAATTAAGCAAACGTGAGTACAAAGGTACTCAGCAAGACTTACATCAGAACTAGCTACATATGCACCGGTATCAACAAGGGGGGGTGGAGTTTACCTGCAGCAAGCCAGCTTTGACTTAGTGGCTAACCTGAACTACGACTGCAAGCAACTCTTTTGAGGTGGCGCACACGAGTCCAATTATTCACCATTCAATACACCACTATGGATCCGCTCCCGTCTCCCTACGAGAAGGCCATCCATAGCACTCACACTTATCTTGCGAGTTTTAGAGTATCCACTTTCACTTGTCTATGAACTGTTATAGGCAACCTAGAAGTCCTTTACTGCGGACGCGGCTATTCGAATAGTTTTATACCCTGCAGGGGTGTACTTCGTCACACATGTTTCCACCACTTAGCGCCTGCACACGACATGTGCTCGGCAGACTTCAAGGGAAAGCCGACGTGGGTGTAGACCACGACCTGACTAACCGCACAAGTCTCTAGTCCAGGTTTATCGCCTATTCGGGTTCCATCCGCGAGGAGATCCGGCCAGAGTTTCGCTCACAGCCCCAAACGATGTGTGCAGGGTTCCCGAGACACCAAACGGGCGCCCGGTACACCGTGCCACGGTGTATCTACCGCATCATAGCCCACCCCTAGGGTCAGCGCTACGCACGGCCGCCAACACATATCCTATAAACACCAGAAACTAGTTGCAACTCCTGGACAGAGGACGAGAGGGGTTAGTAAGTCGAGTGGGGTCATATTTCAGGGCCCAACATGTGGTAGTAGCTGTTTCATGGATCACAAACACAGAACTCAGTTCCTAAGGACGGCTTCAATGAAACAACCCACCATGTACTCCTACATGGCCTCTCATCGATACCTTTACCAAATCATGTTCACACACTTAGCTCTCAATAGAAGGACATGTTCACACACCTTCGATTCATCCCCGATGAATCAGGCCTGACACAACTCTATGCAATAGCAGGCATGACAAACAACTCCTACTCATGCTAGTGGGTTTCATCTATTTACTGTGGCAATGACAGGTCATGCAGACGATAAGGGGTTCAACTACCGCAGCAAGTAACAGATGAATCGTTGTTGTCCTAATGCAGTAAAAGAGAGCAGGAGCGAGAGAGTGGGATTGTATCGGAATGAACAAGGGGATTTTTCTTGCCTGGCACTTCTGAAGATAGTATAGCTCTTCATCGGTGTCATCGAACTCATCGTCGAAACCACGTCTATCGAGAGGGGACAACTACCGGCAAACAAAAAGGAACACAATCAATGCAATGCAAAAATTATGATGCATGATAATGTCATGGCAATATGCTGTTGATTGAGCTAATGCAACTAGCAATCATATTAAATGAAGTTGGTTTGAACCAAGGGTTCAAATTCAAACTCCATATGTGCTTATTTAAATGTCAATTATGCAAATTGCCCTGTACAGCAACCCTAGGTTGTTCAAACATGCATGCAAATGCCATAAACAGATTCCTTGAATTTTTTTGATAATTTTTCATATATATAATTTATTTCATTCTGAGTTATAGATAATTTCCTATGAATTTTTAAAGTTTTAAACATTTTCTGGAATTTCCTGAATTAAATTAAATCCAGAAAATGTATTACTGCGTCAGCATCAGGTCATGCTGACGTCAGTAGGTCAACAGGGGCTGGTCCGGGTCAAACCTGACCAGTGGGTCTCGCGTGTCAGTGTCATTAGACTAACTAATTTTTGATAGTCCTAATTCTAGGGTAATTAGTAGGGCGGGCCCGCATGTCAGTGGCTCATCTAATTAGCTAAGTTAATTAACACTAACTAAACCTAACACTAATTAGATAGGCGCCTAGGCCCACACGTCAGGGGAGGTCAAAACCCTGGTCAACCGGGGCTAAACCACCGGCGTTTAGCCGCCGGCGATGACCAGACGCGGCGGAGGGCCGCGGGAACGGGCTTTGGGGCCCCGTTCGCAACGTGGTTGGGCTCGTTCGAGAGCCCAGACCAGCGCGCGTCGGATGGTGGCGCCAGCCGGACCTGGGGCGTCTTGAGGCGACGGCGGGGAGCTTGGCCGCGGCGGCCGGAGCTCGGGCGTGCTCGGGTTCGGCGCTGGGATGCACAACAGGGGCGTGGAGAGGGGCTATGGCCTCCTAGGAGTGTGGCAAACACGGTGACACGCTCGGTTTCGAGCCCGCGTGGCTATGGCCACGACGACGGCGTCGCCGGCGGAGCAGAGTGCTCAGACTCGGTGGAGATGGCGGCTAGGGGGCGCAACCGAGGCATAGAGGAGGGGGGTTAGGGTTAGGGGCAGGGGCTCACGGTGGATGCAGAGGTGGCCTCGGCGTGCTCGGGAAGCACCGAAGCGAGCGGGGCGGCGAGAGGCATCTCCGGTGGCCGGCGATGAAGACGATGAAGATGACGTCGATGCAAGGCCTCTGGCGAGGCATGGCTGGACGGAGAGGATGAGGGAGGCGTGGTGATGCTCGTGGACACATCGGGGAGGCGAGGGGAGCACGGAGGCCGCGT
Source organism: Triticum dicoccoides (assembly GCF_002162155.2). NCBI lineage: Eukaryota > Viridiplantae > Streptophyta > Magnoliopsida > Poales > Poaceae > Triticum > Triticum dicoccoides. The sequence continues at coordinate 312,467,753 of NC_041392.1, read as the reverse complement.
CTACGGCGTACGGTGGCGACGAGCTCCGCTCGGCTTCCTGAGAGCGAGCGAGAGAGGCGAGGCAGGGAGAGAGAGAGGAGCGGTCGAGGGGTCCGGGGGGTCTGCGTGGCAACGCCAGAGGCTTCCAGGCCCTCGGTGTCAAGCAGGAGGTGGCGCACGGCGGAGCGCGCGCGTCGGGCACGCGCCCGTCCTCCTGGCAAGGAGGAAGACGACAGGGGAGGGGCCAGGCGGGCTGGGCCGCGCAGGTGGGCTAGCCAGCTAGGCCGCGACAGGTAAGTCAGGTAGGTTCTCTCTCTCTCCTCTATTTTCTGTTTTCTATTATTTTTGTAACTTCAGGGCTTTATTAAAAATACCAGAACGTTTCCAAAAATCCTGGAAATAATTGTGGGCTCTGGTTGGAATATTTCCAATAGCCCTCACTTAAGTTCAGAATTAATTGAGCATTCAAAATATTATATAGCATTTAAATGCCCAATTGCAAATAGCATATGATTTAATTGCAAAATCCAGGATGGCCTAGAAATATGTGCATCATTTTTGTCAGAGGTGCTGGACCATTTCAAAAATGATGAACATTTCTAAAGGGCATTTTGGGATCATTGAAAAGATTTAAGTTTGAACCTAGTTGAATTTCATTTGCTGCTAGGGTTTATTATCCCCCATTTCAAATTAAAGAAGTAATTTAGACAATATGCATGGATGCTTGTGCCACTAATTGCAAACAATTCTAGGGCTGTGACAATAGACCCATCCGTTAGCTTAGCATAAATGATCGTTTATTTTTATTGCCATTGCTTTCATCATGACTTATACATGTTCCTCTGACTATGAGAGTATGCAACTCCCAAATATCGGAGGAACACCTTGTGTGCTATCAAACGTCACAACGTAACTGGGTGATTATAAAGATGCTCGACAGGTGTCTCCGATGGTGTTTGTTGAGTTGGCATAGATAGAGATTAGGATTTGTCACTCCGATTGTCAGAGAGGTATCTCTGGGCCCTCTCAGTAATGCACATCACTATAAGCCTTGCAAGCAATGTGACTAATGATTTAGTTGCGGGATGTTGCATTACAGAACGAGTAAAGAGACTTGCCAGTAACAAGATTGAACTAGGCATGATGATACCGACGATCGAATCTCAGGCAAGTAACATACTGATGACAAAGGGAACAACGTATGTTGTTGTGCGGTTTGATCGATAAAGATCTTCGTAGAATATGCAGGAGCCAATATGAGCATCTAGGTTCCGCTATAGGTTATTGACCAGAGATATGTCTCGGTCATGTCTACATAGTTCTCGAACCCGTAGGTTCCGCACGCTTAACGTTCGATGACAATTTCTATTATGAGTTATGTGATTTGATGACCGAAGTATGTTCGGAGTCCCGGATGAGATCACGACATGATGAGGAGTCTCGAAATGGTCGAGACGTAAAGATCGATATATTGGTAGGCTATATTTGGACATCAGAAAGGTTCTGAGTGGTTCGGGTATTTTTTTGAGTACTGGAGAGTTACGGGAATTCGCCGGGGGAAGTATTGGGCCTTCACGGGCCTTAGTGGAAAGGAGAGAAGGGCCACAAGGGGAGGCCGCACCCCCCCATGGTCTGGTCCAAATTGGACTAGGGAGGGGGAGGCACCCCCTCTTTCCTTCTCCCTCTCCTCTCCTTCATTCTTCTCCTACCTGGACTAGGAAAGGGGGAAACCTACTCCTACTAGGAGTAGGAATCCACCCTTGGGCGCGCCCCTTGAGGCTGGCCCTACTCCTCCTCCCCTCCTTTATATACGGGGGAGGGGGCACCCCATAGACAAACAAGTTGACAATTGTTTGAGCCGTGTGCGGTGCCCCCTCCACAGATAAACACCTCGGTCATATCATCGTAGTGCTTAGGCGAAGCCCTGTGGCGGTAATTTCATCATCACCATCAACACGCCGTCATGCCGACGAAACTCTCCCTTGGCCTCAACTAGATGAAGAGTACGGGGGACGTCACCGAGCTGAAAGTGTGCAAGTCACGGAGGTGTCGTGCGTTCGATACTTGATCGGTTGGATCGCGAAGACGTTCGACTACATCAACCACGTTTCTTAACGCTCCCGCTTTCGGTCTAGGAGGGTACGTAGACATACTCTCCCCTCTCGTTGCTATGCATCCCTAGATAGATCTTGCGTGATCATACGAAGATTTTTGAAATATTGCATTCCCCAATAGTGGCATCCGAGCCAGTTCTATGCGTAGATGTTATATGCACGGGTAGAACACAAATGAGTTGTGGGCGTGGGTATAAACATATTGCTTACCGTCACTAGTTGTTTCTTGATTCGGCAGTATTGTTGGATGAAGCGTCCCAGACCGACATTACATGACCGCGTTCATGAGACTGGTTCTACCGACGTGCTTTTCACACATGTGGCTGGCGGGTGTCTGTTTCTCCAACTTTAGTTGAATCAGATTCAATGAACAGGGTTCTTTCTGAAGATCAAAAAAGCAATCACTATACCACATTGTGGTTTTTGTGCCGTAGGCAAGAACGGTTCTTGCTAAGCCCGTAGCAGCCACGTAAAACTTGCGACAACAAAGTAGTGGGCGTCTAACTTGTTTTTGCAGGGCATGTTGTGATGTGATATGGCCAAGAAGTGATGAGATATAAATTTTTGTATAAGATGATCATGTTTTGTTAAAGTTATCGGCAACTGGCAGGAGCCTTATGGTTGTCTCTTTATTGCATAAGATGCAAGCGCCATATAATTGCTTTACTTTATCGCTATGCGATAGCAATAGTTGCAAAAGCTATAGTTGGCGAGACGACCATGTGACGACACATTGATAAAGATCAAGATGATGGAGATCATGGTGTCATGCCGGTGACGATGGAGATCATGACGGTACTTTGGAGATGGAGATTAAAGGCACAAGATGATGATGGCCATATCATGTCACATATTTTGATTGCATGTGATGTTTATCTTTTATGCATCCTATTTTGCTTAGTACGATGGTAGCATAATGAGATGATCCCTTACTAAAATTTCAAGGTATAAGTGTTCCCCTGAGTATGCACCATTGCGACAGTTCATTGTGCCGAGACACCATGTGATGATCAGGTGTGCTAACTTCTACGTTCACATACAACGGGTGCAAGCCAGTTTTGCACACGCTGAACACTCGGGTTAAACTTGACGAGCCTAGCATATGCAGATATGGCCTTCGAACACTAAGACCGAAAGGTCTAGCGTGAATCATATAGTAGATATGATCAACATAGTGATGTTCACCATTGAAAGCTACTCCATCTCACGTGATGATCGGACATGGTTTTGTTGATATGGATCACGTGATCACTTAGATGATTAGAGGGATGTCTATCTAAGTGGGAGTTCTTAACTAATATGATTAATTGAACTTAAATTTATCATGAACTTAGTCCTGATAGTATTTGCATATCTATGTTGTAGATCAATTGCTCGCGTATAGCTTCCCCGTTTTATTTATGATATGTTCCTAGAGAAAACTATGTTGAAATATGTTAGTAGCAATGATGCGGACTAGCTCTATCATATGAGGATTATCCTCATTGCTGCACAGAAGAATTATGTCCTTGATGCTGCTAGGTGACGGACCTTTTGCAGGAGCATATGCCGACGTTATGAACATTTGACAAGATCAGTATGATGACTACTTGATAGTTTAGTGCATCATACTTTACGGCTTAGAACTGGGACTTCAAAAACGTTTTGAATGCCGCGGAGCATATGAGATGTTCCAAGAGCTGAAACTGATATTTCAGACTCATGCCCGTATTAAGAGGTATGAGACCTCTGACAAGTACTTTCCTACAAGATGGAGCAGAATAGCTCAGCTAGTGAGCATGTGCTCAGAATGTCTGAGTACTACAATAACTTGAATCAAGTGGGAGTTAATCTTCCAGATAAGATAGTGATTGACAGAGTTCTCTAGTCACTATCACCAAGTTACTAGAACGTCGTGATGAACTATAATATGCAAGGGATAACGGAAACGATTCCCAAGCTCTCCGCGATGCTGAAATTGGCGAAGGTAGTAATCAAGAAAAAGCATCAACTGTTGATGGTTGACAAGACCACTAGTTTCAAGTAAAAGGGCAAGGGAAAGAAAGGGAACTTCAAGAAGAATGGCAAGCAAGTTGCCACTTCCGTGAAGAAGCCCCAAAGCTATACCTAAGCCTGAAACTGAGTGCTTCTACTGGAAGCAGAACTACCCCAAATACTTGGCGGATAAGAAGGATGGAACAGTGAATAAAAGTATATTTGATATACATGTTATTGATGTGTACTTTACTAGTGTTCATAGTAACCCCAGGGTATTTGATACTGGTTCAGTTACTAAGATTAGTAACTCGAAACAGGAGTTGCAAAATGAATAGAGACTAGTTAAGGGAAAGGCGACGATGTGTGTTGGAAATGATTCCAAGGTTGATAAGATCACCATCGCACACTCCTTTTACCTTCGGGATTAGTGTTGAGCTTAAAATAAATGTTATTTGGTGTTTGCGTTGAGCATGAATATGATTAGATCATATTTATTGCAATACGGTTATTCATTTATGTCAAAGAATAATTGTTGTTCTATTTACATGAATAAAACCTTCTATGGTCATACACTTAATATAAATTGTTTATTGAATCTCTATCATAGTGATACACATATTCATTATATTGATGCCAAAAGATGCAAAATTGATAATGATAGTGCAACATACTTGTGGCACTGCCATTTTGGTCATATTGGTGTAAAGCGCATGAAGAAACTCCATGCGGATTGATTTTTGGAATCACTTGATTACGAATCATTTGATGCTTGTGAACCATTCCTCATGGGCAAGATGACTAAGACTCCCTTCTCCAGAACAATGGAGCGAGCCACTGACGTATTGGAAATAATACATACTGATGTATGCGGTCTGATGAGTGTTGAGGCTCGTAGCGGGTATCATTATTTTCTGACATTCACAAATGATTTGAGCAGATATGAGTATATCTACTTAATAAAACATAAGTTTGAAACATGTGAAAAGTTCGAAGAATTTCAGAGTGAAGTGGAAAATCATCATAACAAGAAAATAAAGTTTCTACTATCTGATCATGGAGGCAAATATTTGAGTTATGAGTTTGGCCTTCATTTGAAACAATGTGGAATAATTTCGCAACTCACGCCACCTGGAACACTACAACATAATGGTGTGTCCGAACGTTGTAACCGTACTTTATTAGATATGGTGCAATCTATGATGTCTCTTACCGATTGACCACTATCGTCCTGGTGTTATGCATTAGAGATAGCTACATTCACGGTAAATAGGGCACCAGCTAAATCTGTTTAGACGACACCGTATGAACTATGGTTTGGCAAGAAACGTTAGCTGTCGTTTCTTAAAGTTTGGGGTTGCGATGCTTATGTGAAAAAGTTTCATCCTGATAAGCTCAAACCCAAATCAGAGAAATGCGTCATAGGATACCCAAAAGAAACTGTTGGGTACACCTTCTATCATAGATCCAAAGGCAAGATCTTTGTTGCTAAGAGTGGATCCTTTCTAGAGAAGGAGTTTCTCTCGAAAGAAGTGAGTGGGAGGAAAGTAGAACTTGATGAGGTAGTTGTACCTTCTCCCGAATTGGAAAGTAGTTCATCACAGAAATCAGTTCCAGTGATACCTACACCAATTAGTGAGGAAGTTAATGATGATGATCATGAAACTTCGGATCAAGTTACTACAGAACTTCGTAGGTCAACCAGAGCATGATCCGCACCAGAGTGGTACGGTAATCCTGTACGGGAAGTCATGTTACTAGACCATGATGAACTCATGAACTATGAGGAAGCAATGATGAACCCAGATTCCGCAAAATGGCTTGAGGCCATGAAATCTGAGATGGGATCCATGTATGAGAACAAAGTATGGACTTTGGTGGACTTGCCCAATGATCGGCAAGCCATAGAGAATAAATGGATCTTCAAGAGGAAGACGGACGCTGATAGTAGTGTTACTATCTACAAAGCTTGAATTATAGAAAAATAGTTTTTGACAAGTTCAAGGTGCTGACTACAATGAGATTTTCTCATTCGTAGCGATGCTTAAGTCTATCCGAATCATGTTAACAAATTGCCACATTTTATGAAATCTGGCAAATGGATATCAAAACTACATTTCTTAATGGATTTCTTAAAGAAGAGTTGTATATGATGCAACCAGAAGGTTTTGTCAATCCTAAAGGTGCTAACAAAATGTGCAAGCTCCAGCGATCCATCTATGGACTGGTGCAAGCATATTGGAGTTGGAATATATGCTTTGATAAGTTGATCAAAGCATATAGTTTTATACAAACTTTGAGTGAAGCATGTATTTACAAGAAAGTGAGTGGGAGCACTACAGACTTTCTGATAAGTATATGTGAATGACATATTGTTGATCGGAAATGATGTACTATTTTTTGGAAAGCATAAAGCAGTGTTTGAAAGGAGTTTTTCAAAGAAAGACCTTGGTGAAGCTGCTTACATATTGGGCATCAAGATCTATAAAGATAGATCAAGACGCTTGATAAAGATTTTTAAATGATTACATACCTTGGCAAGATTTTTGAAGTAGTTCAAAATGGAACAGTCAAAGAAAGAGTTCTTGCCTGTATTGCAACGTGTAAAGTTGAGTACGTCTCAAAACATGACCACGGCAGAAAATAGAAAGAGAATGAAAGTCATTCTCTATGCCTCAGCCATAGGTTCTATAAATTATGCTATGTTGTGTACCAAACCTATTGTGTACCTTGCCATGAGTTTGGCAAGGGGGTACGATATTGATCCAGGAGTGGATCACTTGACAGCGGTCAAAATTATCCTTAGAAGACTAAGGAGAAATTTCTCCGTTATGGAGGTGATAAAGAGTTCATCATAAAGAGTTATGCTGATGCAAGCTTTTACACCGATCTGGATGACTCTAAGTCTCGATCTCGATACATATTGAAAATGGGAGCGATTAGCTAGAGTAGCTCCATGCAGAGCATTGTAGACATAGAAAATTTGCAAAATACATACGGCTCTGAATGTGGCAGACCCGTTGACTAAACTTCTCTCACAAGCAAAACATGGTAACTCTTTGGGTGTTAATCACATAGCAATGTGAACTAGATTATTGACTCTAGTAATCCTTTGGGTACTAGTCACATGGATATGTGAACTAATCACATAAAGATGTGAACTATTCATGTTCAATCACATGGCGATGTGAACTACTCCCTCCGTTCCTAAATATAAGTCTTTTTAGAGATTTCAAATAGACTACAACATACAGATGTATATAGACATATTTTAGAGTGTAGATTCACTCATTTTGCTCCGTATGTAGTCCTTTGTTAGAATCTCTAAAAATACTTACATTTAGGAACAGAGGGAGTAGATTATTGACTCTAGTGCAAGTGGGAGACTAGAGGAAATATGCCCTAGAGGCAATAATAAAGTTGTTATTTATATTTCCTTATATCATGATAAATTTTTATTATTCATGCTAGAATTGTATTAACCGGAAACTTAGTACATGTGTGAATACATAGACAAAACAGAGTGTCCCTAGTATGCCTCTACTTGACTAGCTCGTTAATCAAAGATGGTTAAGTTTCTTGACCATAGAAATGTGTTGTCATTTGATGAACGGAATCACATCATTAGAGAATGATGTGATGGAAAAGACCCATCCGTTAGCTTAGCATAAATGATCATTTAGTTTTATTGCTATTGTTTTCATCATGACTTATACATGTTCCTCTGACTATGAGATTATGCAACTCCTGAATACCGGAGGAACACCTTGTGTGCTATCAAACATCACAACGTAACTGGGTGATTATAAATATGCTCTACAGGTGTCTCCGATGGTGTTTGTTGAGTTTGCAAAGATCGCGATTAGGATTTGTCATTCCGATTGTCGGAGATGTATCTCTGGGCCCTCTCGGTAATGTACATCACAATAAGCCTTGCAAGCAATGTGACTAATGAGTTAGTTGCAGGATGTTGCATTACAGAACGAGTAAAGAGACTTGCCAATAACGAGATTGAACTAGGTATGATGATACCGACGATCTAATCTCGGGCAAGTAACATACCAATGACAAAGGGAACAACGTATGTTGTTGTGCGGCTTGACCGATAAAGTTCTTCATAGAATATGTAGGTGCCAATACAAGCATGCAAGTTCCGCTATTGTTTATTGACCGGAGATATGTCGCAGTCATGTCTACATAGTTCTCGAACCCGTAGGGTCCGCACGCTTAATGTTCGATGAAGATTTCTATTATGAGTTATGTGATTTGATGACCGAAGTTTGTTCGGAGTCTTGGATGAGATCACGGACATGACGAGGAGTCTCGAAATGGTCGAGACGTAAAGATCAATCTATTGGAAGGCTATATTCGGACATCGGAAAGATTCTAGGTGGTTTGGGTATTTTTTGGAGTACCGGAGAGTTAAGGGAATTCGCCGGGGGGAGTATTGGGCCTTCACGGGCCTTAGTGGAAAGGAGAGAAGGGCCAAAAGGGGAGGTTGCGCGCCCCCCATGGGCTGGTCCAAATTGGACTAGGGAGGGGGCGACGCTCCCCTCTTTCCTTCTCCCTCTCCTCTCCTTCCTTCTTCTCCTACATGGACTAGGAAAGGGGGAAACCTACTCCTACTAGGAGTAGGAATCCCCCCCTTGGGCGTGCCTCTTGAGGCCGGCCCTCCTCCTCCTCCCCTCCTTTATATACGGGGAGGGGGGCACCCCATAGACACACAAGTTGACAATTGTTTTAGCCGTGTGTGGTGCCCCCTCCACAGATACACACCTCGGTCATATCATCGTAGTGCTTAGCCGAAGCCCTGTGCCGGTAACTTCATCATCACCGTCAACACACCGTCGTGCTAACAAAACTCTCCCTCGGCCTCAACTGGATCAAGAGTACGAGGGACGTCATCGAGCTGAATGTGTGCATATCATGGAGGTGCCTTGCGTTCGGTACTTGATCGGTTGGATTGCAAAGATGTTCGACTACATCAACCGCGTTTCTTAATGCTTCCGCTTTCGGTCTACGAGGGTACGTAGACATACTCTCCCCTCTCGTTGCTATGCATCCCTAGATAGATCTTGCGTGCTCGTAGGAAGATTTTTGAAATAATGCGTTCTGCAACAGCCCACAATTAAGTTATTAGTCTGGTATTGAGAGTTCCAAGATAGATCCAAGTCCAGATGCTCAAATTTCCCATAACCGGGGACACAACTAATCGATTAGGTTTTAACCCTCTGAAGAGGTTTGTACACTTTACCCGCAAGATTCGATCCCTCTTTTACGTTCTCGCACTTCAGGGTGTTTGAGAACAAGATGACCGAAACATGGTCTTCCGAAGAGTTCCTCTGACCACTGTCCGGTGCTCATCCAATCCTACCTTAGTTCTACATCTGCTAGCACCGTCCCAGCCAGAGTCACCACTAAGGTCAACCAAGCCAGAGCCCATAGTGACTTGCGGTTGCACATTAAGCTTCTGGTCATGAGGTGTTCTTCCGTCTCTTTGAGCCTGGATGGAGCTTTCCGCATGATATCACACTATCAACAATAATGAAGGAGTGTATGAGTTTTGATGGAACCGTAACCATCCTCCTAAGGGTGGTAGCACCGCAGACCCCCTATGATGATCGATGGATTTTGAGAAGACCCCGAATCTAACCTATTTCTTGCTAGCCTCTCTGAATCTTGAGGGTGAGATTCATTTTAAGGGTGGTAGGTTTGTAACATCCCAAAATTCTAAATTTTGGAATGTTATATTAAATAAATAGTTTTGATTGTTTGTTTGATTGTGGTGTGGTTGCTTGTGTGAAATTGAGTGAAATTTGGAACTTTTTGAAAGTTGAATGAGAGGGAATAAAAGGACTTTCCCAAACTTTCATTTTGCATTTATGATCTCCATGAATTCAAATTTATTTCATCACAAAACCCTAGAATGAAGATGATATGACTTCTTCCATTTAAATAAATGAAAAGGGTTTTGAAAAGATTTGAGTTCATTTGGAAATATTTCAAATTCAGAAACTTTATTCAACTCAATAATTTTCATGAGACAAGATAAAATTACTTCTTCAAATTATATGAAATATGAGTTGGAAGTTTAAAAGAATCAAATTTAAAGTCCCTTCGGAGTTATTTTGAAACCCACTTTCAATTTGAAGTTATTTGAATTTTCAAATTTCAAAACCTCTGGAAATATTCAAAAAAGAGAGAAGCAATATGACACTTCAAATATTCAGAGGCATTTGAAATATTTTGGCCAAGGGAAAAGAGGAAAGATTTGAAAGTGGTTTGAATTTCAATTTCAAAACCATTTAGGATTTATTTGGTTTTATTCAAATTATTTTTCTCCAAAAATAAAATATATGGAAAATAGGGTAAAATGATTCCCTACAGTACAAAAGTGGAGAAAAATGAGTTTGAACTAATTTTGGTATTTTGAAGTATTTTTATTTGGTTTTTAAATGAACTAGTAGCACTATTTGCTTTAATTAATTTTTTATGGAATTTATTTTCCGCTCAAAGTATGTTCATATTCTAGGAAATATTTTTCTGAAAATTTTGATATATAATATGCCTATATAATATATTTTTTTCGTTATTCAGTTTTCTCTTTTCTGTTTCTATTTAAGAAAAACGAAATGTGCGTCCCATAACTATCTGTCGCCCACGTGCATAACATAGTCAGCAGGCAGGCCCATAACTGTTTTTATTTTATTTCTCGGTTATGCTTAAAGAAAATATTATATTATTTTTCAAAAATATTTTCAAAATAAAAAACTCTGTCACATGCGCGCACACGAGTAGGCCGACCGGAGCTTTTGGCCCATGATGCACCCCTTCTCTCTTTTCTCTTTTTCGTCTACATTTAGTCCTACATTGCCTAGCCTTTGATGCCTAAGTCTCTTTTCTACCTATATATAGAGACCCATAGAGCCTCCAAAACTTATCCAATACGGGTTAAATCAATATTTTGGTTTAGCTAGATTTACTAAAGAAAAATATATTTCTCCTCTCTGGCGGGAATTCTGGAAGTTGTCTTCTCTCTCCGAAATCATCTTTTCTCTACCTTCTAAAGGTATTCTCTTCTTATTTTCTCTTTGTATTTTCTTTTATACTTCCATAGTTAGTATTTCTAGACTAGTATATGGTACAATAATTAGATTATCAATTAGTCTGTGTATTTATATATTATACCTAGAATTCTTTTACTCATACCTATTTTTTCAAATAGCTCTGATTTTTCAAATAGCCGTAAATTTTTACTCGTTCATCCAAATTAGCTAAAACCAACGCCCACATTTTCGTCTTGATTCCACCTATCTAGTGAATCTATCAAATAAACTTTTTACAACTTCCAAATTTCGAAATTTGTTTAGATTCATATTCAAACTTATTTTGATCATATCTTTTTATCTGTAGCTCCGTTTGCGATGAATCCAATTGAGCCAGATTCGTATCAAAGAAATCCTTCCGTTTATACAATTAGCGTTATGTTTTCAATATATAACTTTGATCATAGTCCAATTACTCTACTAGTCCACAAAATATTTATCACACAACATTCTCAGCAGATTCAGTGTCATATTGAATTGCTTGTATCTTTTGTTTCGTTATTCCAAATCCACCGATTCTTTTTCCTACATATTCATATTGAGTTCCTACATCTAGTAGCATCATTAGTTTCAACTTTTGATCTTTTAAAATTTGAATGATTCAAATTTGAACTCGAAGCTTCACTTGATCATATCTTGTAAAAGGTAGCGCATTTTCAATTGATTCCTTATTGCAATTGAATCCCTAGACATAATCTAACATCTTGAGCCATCGCCACACTTTTTGATCTAAATTAGGATTTGATCTTGCAAAATAATTTGATTTGGTTCTTTTGGACTTTTTGTAGTCTTCCTTTGCATTTTTTGGGTCTTTAAGTGATTGCTTATGTGTGGATAAAATTGCTTGCTTACGACAGATTGATCGGAGTGTGACGAGTAGAACTATCTGGAATTATGAGTGCGAAGAATCTTCATCAACAATACAAGGCAAGTTCACACTTTGATCATACTTTCTATACCCAGTTTTATGCATTAGTTTTACCCTCAAAGATTGCATGAGTAGGATTGGGAATTAGTATTTGCTATGTCGTTCATGTGGTAGGAACCTATTACCTTTGATCACCCCGGGAATATACATTATGCTCATATTGCTTAGCCATGCTCGTAGACGGGGATTGGTATGTGAGATTCATGAAAGTTGCGAGAGTTATAATAATTAAGGGTAACTTTAAGGTGGCAACATTAACACACATCTGGGTGGAATGGTTGGGGCACCCTGGAGAACCCAGTGGTTTGCCTGGGCACCTGGAGGATATACATTATGCTCATATTGCTTAGCCATGCTCGTAGACGGGGATTGGTATGTGAGATTCATGAAAGTTGCGAGAGTTATAATAATTAAGGGTAACTTTAAGGTGGCAACATTAACACACATCTGGGTGGAATGGTTGGGGCACCTGGAGAACCCAGTGCTTGCCCAAGGGGATCCCGGAGTACCCGTGTGATCATCCTATGGAATGCCACCCAGGCTCAAAGGGATTATAAGATTATTCATGCTAGAAACTTCCGTGTGCAAAAATAAGCCATTATGGGCTCTGGCATAGTTGAGTAAGTTGTGTGACCTCTTTTAGTGGTAGGCTAGCAGATGTAGGGGAAATTAGGTGGTACTGTCTACCCAGAGTAAAGAGTTAATGCTTCAGAAAAACTATGTCTCAATCTTCCGATCATGGATGTGGTCGAGTCTTGTGGGGAAAAGTGTGCAAACCTCTGCAGAGTGTACAAACTAATCATGATTAGTCGTGTCCCTGGTTATGGGCATCTTGAGTATCTGGTATTTGAATCATTGATTGATCTCATCACTCTATTTAATGAAATTGTTGGGTTATTAATGATTTGGTGGTTTTTGGGATTGAGTTTGGGGAACCTTCTCAATATGGGTAATTTAACTTGGTAGTAAATAAAAATGTATTCTTTTGTTGTAGGGAAAAATTGGCTTTATGCAAATGTTAAACTTAGAGCCTCCACCAGCCAAATATGCATATAGAGATAAACATTCTCATTATTATTCTATGGTTTGAAATTGCTAGTACATTCAATGTACTGACCTACATAGCTGCAACGTATCATGTTGCAGGAATCATACGACAAGTAAGTGATATGTTAGGGTTATGATGTCTACACTCAACTTTGTCGTTGGTGTTGTTGGGAACTCCACAACTTTGTTGTTACTTCCGCTATATGGATTGAGGTAATAGTATTTACGTTACTTTATACATGTGATTTACCTCTGTTATAAATCCTCAAGTATTGTGTGTCAGCATACCGATCCAGGGATAACACTTAAGCACAGAGACTTCGATCCATTCGGGTCGGGTCGCTACATATTCCCTCAGGTTCTATCGACCACCGATACAACTCTACGCACGCTTGACGTTTGCTTTACCGGAAACATGTATGAAACTAGAAGTACTTTGTAGGTGTGATAGGATAGGTTTGCAAGATAATAAAGAGCATATAAATAAAATCTAGGGGCTGTTTAGATAAAGACACAACTAATTTAGCTTTAGTAGAGAGCTTTTGTCAACAAGAAAGTTATTTGTCCCTAGGTAATCGAAAACATGTACCAGTAATCATTGTTGCAAATTTATATGAGAGAGATGCATGAGCTAACATACTTTCTCTACTTGGATCATATGCACTTATGATTGGAACTCTAGCAAGCATCCGCAACTACTAAAGATCATTAAGGTCGTGAAACCCAACCATAGCATTAAGTATCAAGTCCTCTTTATTCCCATATCATACCCCACCTACCCGGGTTTAAGTTTCTGTCATTCTCACAACCCACCATAAGCGAACCATGAACATATTACAACACCCTACATCGGGGGGCCCTCACACATGCACAAGAACAGAGGGCATGGTAGGACAACACCATAAATAAAATATACAATCATACCAACCAAGATCACGATTAACCCACAGGACAAAACGTATCTACTCAAACATCATGGGATAACCATAGATCATTGGGAAATAATATAAGGAATAGAGCACCATGTTTAAGTAGAGATTACAGCAGGGGGAAGAGGTGTTACACCGCTGCAATGAGGGGGAGAGAGTTGGTGTTGATGGTAGCAAGATTGTTGATGTAGATCGTCGTCCCAATCATTGCCCCCGGTGGCACTCCTACGCCACCAGAAGCGAGGGGGAGAGAGCCCCCCTCCTTCTTCTTATTCTTTGGCCTCCTACCTAGGTGGGAGAAGGGTTTCCCCTCTGGTCCTTGGTATCCATGGCAGCGGACGGGCGGGAGCCCCTCCGAGATTGGATCTCCCTCTCTGTTCTCTTCTGTTTCGCGTTCCCTAGATATGGCCGAAAACCCTTTCTTATATTCCCGGAGATCCGTAACTCCGATTGCGCTGAGATTTTAACACAATTTTTTCCGGATATAAGCTTCCTTGCGCCTGAAGTAGAGGTCCAACCGACGTACGAGGTGGGCACAATCCACCATCGCGCGCCTGGCTCAGGGGTGGTGCGCTGGTATCTTGTCCCCTGTGTGGGCCTCCGTTTGCGGTGATTACAAGTCCCAAAAATCACATATATTCCAAAATAATTATCCATGAAATTTTATTGCATTTGGACTTCGTTTGATATAGATACCCTGTGATACAAAAAACATGCAGAAAACAGGAACTGGCACTTGGCACTGGATCAATAGGTTAGTCAAATAAATCATATAAAAAGTTGCCAAAAGTATGTAAAACTTGTATAATATTGGCATGAAACAATCAAAAATTATAGATACGACGAAGATGTATCAGCATCCCCAAGCTTAATTCCTGCTCGTCCTTGAGCAGGTAAATGATAAAACAAATTGATGTGGAATGCTACCTAGCATAAACTTGATCATATATCTAATCATGGCATGAATATTAAGACATAAGTCATTCAAAGCAATAGTCTATAATTTGACATATGCCAAGGCGAAGATCCTGGCCGAAGACCGCAAGGCCTTCTCGCTTGTTGAGAAGAGGTCCAGCGCGGCACTGAAGTCACTATACGAGAAGGGCCTGAAGAAGCCGCTGACCACCAACGAGGATGGCCATTCTCATCTGCTTCCCCACTTGGTGAAGGCCCTTGAGGAAGTCATGGAGGGCATCGTTCCTATGGCTGAGGCGGAGGCTCGTGTCCTTTCTTCGGCTGCGCTGACATGTGTCTTCAACCATCTGTACCTTCGTGACCCCAATGCTCGTCTTGACAAGCCACTGGAGCCTGTAGCTGGTGAACATTGTGCGGCCGCCACCACAACCGTGAAAGGTCAGGTGGAGGCCCTGCTGAAGAAGTTTCGTGGCTTCGTCCTCACTCCCTGACCGGCGATGCCACCAATCCTGCAGATTGCGGTGTCCAGGGGTGACCTGCGGTTGCTTTCCTGTTTCATTCCTGCAATACGTTTCAGGCCTCGTGGAGGCGTTAAAACTTTCATTTGATATTGTGAGGATAAAATGTCTTGTAATATTTGATTCGACATTTTGCAATTTTCTTCCTATTTGCTTTGTGTTCTGCATCGGCAGAGCCCGACCCCGCGCATACCTCAACCGTCGTTGGGCCGACCGAAGACCAGGACGGACCAAGGAGTGAGGGGCTACATGACCAGTTAGGATCCTGAGTCGTGATGCTCAGGAGTCCCCCTTGACGCGCAAACAGCTTATAGGGAGAGTACGCGAGGATAGGTTGATGTTCTACATTGGCAGAACCCGGCCCGCGCATACCTCAATCGCCGTAGGGCAGACCGGAGACCAAGACGGACCAAGGAGTGAGGGGCTACGTAAACAGTTAGGCTCCTGAGTCACGATGCTCCCCTTGACGTGCAAACAATTCTATACCTTTTCCTTCGTCGAGGCTTGGCTCGGGAGGGGTGCGCGACGACCAGATCCGGGAGACCTGGGTGGGTGGTGTACACTTGGGCGTGACCCAAGCGCAGCCCCTGTGCCCAGCCCCTGTGCCCAGCCCCCGGGGCGTGTATAGCCCCGCCCTGACACGTGGCTTGCACAACAGGGCTAGACGAGGTGTATTTGGGCACTCGTGAGCCAGCGCAGGACTCATGAGGCCCTACCTTAAGGTGGGTTGCGCCTGGTCCTTGGTTCTTGTTTGCGGTGCTGGAGCTACGAGGTGGTCAGACAACCTGCGCCGAACGAATCTCCTGAGGTTATCGCATGAGAAGGCCAAGCACCAATGGCCCCAAGAGGTGACATAAACGGGGTTGGCCCGCTAGACTGAGCTTAGCCGTTAGATTTATTGACGCTGCTGGGACAGACCCGAGCACAGACGCCGTGCTCAATTTACTCACGCGAAGGGTCCTGGAGAAAGACGGCCGGCGGGCGGTCCCCATGATGTGTGGTGATTGAGCAAGTAGTAATCATAGGTAGATCGAACATGAGAGTAGCAGGCTTAAGTATGTGCATGAGAGATACGTGCCTCTGGGCCGGGCCCGAGCGGCTTGGGGATGATGCAGCCCGAGGGGCGCCCCCAACAAGGTAAGCTAAAGACATAAAAAGGGATACATACCACAGGGACGGACCCACGCGGCCTGGGAATGATGTAGCCCGAGGGGCGCTCCCAGCTGAACGAACTTGGAAAGATGTCACCTGGTTATGTTGACGAAGGAGAGTTGGGGCAGCTGAAGTTGCACGATGAAGGGGTTGCTCCTCACGAGCCTTCGGAGCTCTGAGGCTCGGAAGGCTCTGGGGGCTCAGGTGGTTCCTTGAGGACCGTCTCCATCTCCATCAGGACGGCGTGGTGCCTGGCCTCCTGAGCTGCTAGGATGCGTCACAAGTTACGCTGGTAGGCGGACGATACTCTCGGTAGGCCAAAGGGCATGCGAACGTAGCTGTGCGGTGGGCCCTCGTAGCGTCCCACGCGCGAAGGTCAGCAAAGCTCCTGAGAAGCAGCCCTATTGAGCCCTAGAACATGGATGCAAACACACATCCTGGCATCCTTGCCTGGATGGGAAGCTGCATATCATGAGCGGCGGTCATCGTGCATGGCCCTTGCATCTTGTAATTCCTGGGTGGTCTTGGTGATGAACTCCTGAACGATGGGCAATCCTTGCCCTATGCCCTCCTGAGGGAAACGTGCCGTGAAGCACGCCTCCAAGTGGTGCTCGAGCGCCTCCCTCGTGATGTGGGCGAGGTCTAAGGCCTTCCAGAAGAAAGCCCCCGAGCCCTGCCCGAGAAGGGCACCGGGCGCGCCTTCCTATGCGATGGAGGGAGGCACCCCTGGAGCGGGCACTGATCCTGACAAGGCTCTGGCTGTGACGCCACCCTCCTGAGGTCATGTGCGGCGCAGCTGCTTCTTCTTCTTGGTGGTGGCCTCAGGAGGGCCCTCGCCCTTGCTGTCGGGGTCGTCGATTGCTGCAGCTTGGAAGGCACGCTCGAGGGAGCACACCGCATCTCTTTCTTCACATGGGCCCATCATGATCCCGCCGCTCCCCGACATCTTGAGGACATTGTAGCTGTGATGGGTAACCGCAATGAACTTGGCCAGGGCTGGATACCCGAGGATGGCATTGTACGATAGGCGGATGTGCGCGATATCAAAGTCGATGAGATCGGTGTGGTAGTTTTTGCGTTCCCCGAAGGTGACAGGGAGGCGGACCTGCCCTATCGGTGTGGTGGAACCGTCGGTCACTCCTGAGAAAGGCTTGGTGGGCTGAAACTGGTCATATGGCACTTGGAGGCTGTCGAACGTGTCGATGGACAGGACATTGAGCCCTGCGCCGCCATCGATGAGGGTCTTGGTAACTTGCACGTTGCTGATGACTGGGGAGCAAAGCATCGGGAGGGCGCCAGCGGTAGCTGCGCACTTGAGCTGGTCTGCCAAATTGAACGTAATGGGGCACTGGGACCATCTGAGCGGGCGCGTGGCTTCGAGCTTGGGGAGGAATACATTCACTTCATGAGCAAACTGCTTGAAGATACGCTGCGAGGCTGGGGCATGGGCTCCGCCCAAGATGCAGGCGATAGCACGCGGTCCCTAGAAGCCCCCAGCCCCCTCGTCCTGACGGTGTTTGTCATTCCTTTTTGGCGGTGGTGGCCACGGAGGGAGTCCGGTGTTGCCTTGAGGATGATCCTCACGAGGCTGATCTCTCCAGGCGCCCTCGCGAGGCTGATCCTGCCAGCGGTCCTCATGAGGCCGATCGCGCCACTCCTGGCGCGGGCCACGGTCGTCCCAACGTCTGCCACCGTTTCCTCCTCCTCGGCCGTAGCCCCAGTCGCCGCTCTCGGGGCGTCGACCGAAGCGCCCTTCGCGAATGGCTCTAAGCTCTTTACAGTCATTGGTGTTGTGGATGTTCAGGTTGTGGAAGGCATAGAATGGACAGCTGCCCTTGGATGACTCTGGCTGGTCTCTGCCACGCTTGGTGTCTGGTTCCGCTGCGAGCACGGCTGCTCCTTTGTGCTTCACATCCTTGGCCTTGGCTTTCTTCTCCTCTGGGTCCGTAGCAGGGAGCTCGAGGAGGGAGAGGCGCCCCTCCTCAGCTCTAGCACACTTGGTCGCGATGTTGAACAGCTCCAGGGTCGTGCACAACTCTTCATGGATGGCGAGCTCCTCCTTTATCTTGACATCGCGGACGCCATCAAAGAACGCAGAGATGATGGCCTCATCAATCACCTTGGGGATCTTGATCCGTGCGCTGTTGAAGCACCGAATGTACTTTTGCAGGGTCTCTCCTGGTTGTTGCTTGATGCGCGCAGGTCGCCCGCGACCGGGGGGCGGTCGTGAGTACCCTGGAAGTTGGCGATGAAGCGGGTGCGCATTTTGTCCCAGGAGGAAATTGAGCCTGGAGGCAGGTTCAGGAGCCAGGAGCGAGCGCCCTCCTTGAGAGCCATGGGAAACCAGTTCGCCATGACTTTCTCGTCGCTGTTGGCTACTTCGATGCTCAGCTCGTAGAGCTGCAAGAACTCCTCGGGGCCGGGCTACCGTCGTAGCGAGGAGGCAGATCCGGCTTGAAGTTTCCCGGCCAGGCGATGCTACGCAGCTCGGGGGTGAAGGCGCGGCAGCCAGCTATGGTCACCGGGACCCGCCTTGGGGGTGGAGCTTGGTCTTGATGGGGTCCGCGCCCTACCACTACGAGTGGCGCGCGATCTTGCCGCTGCAGCCGGTCCTGGCGCGGTGGTGCGAGGAGCGGCGGAGCATTTTCTTGCGGTCGAGGGACCTCTTGACAGCTTCTTTCTTCACGCGCGGGCGTGGGATGCGGCGGGCCGCGTCGCGGAGCCGCGCGTCTTGGCGCCAGGGCGCTGTCTTGGGGCTGAGGTGGTGGAGGCGCCCTGTGAGATACGTCGTCCGTAGCTAGCGGAGGGCGAGGCGGAGAGAGGGACAGCGCAGGAGAGCCCCCTGCGGCGCGAACAAGCTCGTTGATGCGGTCGAGCCAGTCCTCGTAGAGGTCGTCGACCAGTCGGTAGCGCAGGAGCTCGTGCGCCATGAGGAGCATGGCCCGTGCGTCCATGGGAGGACGACATGCATGGGAAGGAGAATCGGCCAGGGTCAGCGATGGAGTGGTGGTGCGGCCGTCCCGCCGCACCGAGGGATGCAGCGAGGATGCTTGCTGCTTGTTCCTTGCCGGGCCGGTGGCGGCGTTGGTGGCAGGTGACGGGGAACGACGAGGTGGCCCACCGACGGGAGCCGTCTGAGCAACGTGGGCGGCGAGGGCAGCCCGACGCTCAGCACGAGCGCGGCACGCGTCTGCCATGGAGACCACGAAGCAACGGAGCGTGGAGTGACAGAAAGAAGCTTCGGCGCACCCCTACCTGGCGCGCCAAATGTCGGATCACGGGTTCCGGCAAACCCTTGAGGTTCGAACACTAGGGTGCGCGTGAAGGTTTTCTCCCTTTCGATCCACGCCCTAGCTCTCTAAGATCTTGCAGACGAACTCAACGAACTCACAACACAGAAAGACACAAGATTTATACTTGTTCGGGCCACCATTGTGGTGTAATACCCTACTCTAGTGTGGTGGTGGTGGATTGCCTCTTGGGCTGATGATGAAAAATACCAGGGGAAGAACAACCTCCTGAGGTTGAGGTCTTCTTGTGCTTGGTGAACTTGTGTGGGTGAGATGATCTTGGATCCGCTCTCGACTTATGAGAAGGTCGATCCTCTCTTCCTTGCTGTGGTGGCTAGTTCTACTTATATAGGCCCTGGTCCTCTCCCCAAATATTGAGCAGGAAGGGAGCCAAAAATGGCCAATTCGAAAGGGGACAGCTAGTACAAGTTATCCTGACAAAAGGTGGTCTTCGCCTGCCAAAGGTTCTGGTGATGACGCCTTCTTGGGCTCCATGGTGACTTCCGTCCTGCCGTCCTTCTAGTTTTGGTCTTGTTGCACCAATATGGAAACCTTTGCTTGATGCCTCGGTACTCCACGCTTGCGCTTGCCCCCTTGGCACCCAAGGGGAAACAAGGACACTACACGCTGGTGTCCGCCTAGTCTCGATCGTCATGGCTCACGTCACGAGGACCTCACAAGGTTTGCCCTGCCTTGATCTCTCCGCCCCTCGTGAGCCTTCCTGGCGAGGCCGCTCCTGAGGAGGTCTTGCGTTGTCCGCCTCGCGAGGGTCTTGAATGCCTTGTCGATGAAGGTGGGCTGTACAGACCTTCCAGCCCAGCCACGCCATGGGCTGCAGGCAGGCAAGTCTGGGGACTCCCGTTACCAGAACACCGACAATCACACCCCGAGTATGTTGATTTCAATAGTGATGAAGATGACTTGCTAGGTGATGATGATTTACTTGTTGACAATTCTAGTGATGAAAACTATGATGAACTTGCTATTAATCATGCTAATCAAGATAAAATGAATGACGATGATAAGAAGGATATTGAGCGTCTAACTAAAGAACTAAACACTCTTAAATTAGCTCATGAAACTACCTTGGAAATTCATCGAGAGCTTTTAAAGACTCATGAGAAGTTACGCTTCGAAAAGCTCAACTTTGAGCAAGAGCATGGGTTCTTAAAAGCGATCAATGATGATCTTCGGAAGAAAAGTTCTTCTTACATTGCCAAGCGTTTACTCTTGTCTACTTACATGCCACAACTTAAATCTAGCAACAAGAGTAAGAAAGATTCTTCTTCTAGTAGTAACAATAATCATGCCAAAACCAATGTTGTTTCTTCTAGTAGTTCTGTTGATTCCACTAATGATTCTCTTAGCCAAGTTACACTTGAGCAAGAAAATAGCTTATTGAAGGGAATTATACAAAAAGGTGTTTACAAGAGCCTTGCTAGAAGTAAGCAATCTGAGGAAATTGTACGCAAGCAAGGAAGACATCGGAAGAATCAAGGAATTGGTTTTGAACGAAGGTTCAATGCCAATGGAGTTGAGTGGGAAGAAGATCAATACCCCAAGACGAAGTTTGTTCCTCAACAAGAGAAGTATGATCCTACTTCTTTCCAAGGAACACAAGATCAAGATGATCTTCCACCACAAGACCACAAGCAAAAAGGCAAGGACAAGCTTCAGGAGGAGAATGATGCATTTGAGGACGCTCCCAAAGCCTTGGTCAAGTGGGTTCCCAAGACTACATCAAGTTCTAATTCATCAAGTATGACTACAACTCCAAGGATTCCCATCAAGATGGTGTGGTTCCCAAAGAAAAAGAACTAGAGAGTTCTTGAGGGTGACTCCGCCAACATACTTCACTCATAACATTTTGGCAAGGACAAGTGCAAACAACTTCCATATCATGCACTAGTTCAAGGAGTCACAAACCCTCTTGTTGGTAAGACAAGGGACAAGGTAACCTAATGCTTTCATGGACATCATCCTATGTGAACATCACTCTATGTCTATGGATATCCTTGTTTGTTCCTTGTGGGACTAGCCCGTGTAGGTATTGAAAGTGGAACTCACTCTAATGGATTGCTCCAAATGATCTACATCAACATTGAGCATCTACATCTTCAACACCTACATGAAGTCAAGATCGACAAAACCCAAGGTTAGTTCATCCCTCTTAGGGGGGATATGACATCTAGGGGGAGCTTTACTCTAATAAATCGAGCTAAAGCAACTCTAATGGTGTGAACACAACAATGCTTTATGTAAAAGTGGCAACCCCACTTGTGCTTAAATGATGAGTATGACCTACGATCAAATGTTCTCATTTGACTCCTCAGTCAATATACTCATATATAGATGACCTAGTCATCACCAATTGCTTGATAGATGCTAGAGTGTTTGTGCATGCTCTACCACATATTTCATTTGCAATTTTATTGTGTGAGCATGTTGGTTGCATATTTTACTCATTCGAGGACATCCACTTGTTGTTTTGATTGTTTGGCGTTTTTCTCTTTTGCCAAGTGGATGAACAAGAATGCCTAAGAACCTCCTCTAGCTATCTATGCTTTTCTCGTCTCAAACTCTATTCATGTTACATCACAAAGTTTGATCAAGTCAGATTCGAACCACTCTGTGGGAGGAGCACTCGGAGTCCCCGATTCGTCATAGACTTAAACTTCCAAAACCTCTTTGTGCATTTCGGTATGACCGAGTCATCCACTTCGGTCACACCGAGTTCACTAAGTTGATCTAGGTTTTCAATCTCGGTGCAACTGATTTGAACTTTTCGGTCACACCGAGTTGCAGTAACCGCTTGCGATTCTGCATCTCGGTGCCACTGAGTTGTTCCACTCGATCACACCGACAGGGTCGGGATATATATACCGATGGGTTGAATTTTGTAAATTTCTCCAAAACCCTTCACCCCGCGTGTGTCCTGCTCTGCCTCCTCGGGTCTCTGGATCGTCTCCTCGCCGCCAGTGACCTCCCACCGCTGGTTTCCATCCGCGTCAACGGAAATCTGCTCCACCGTTGTCGTCGTAGTGAACTCCCGCCGAGCTAGGGTATGGGTTCGACATTTTGTGCTATTCTTTTACCTCTGATTCGTAGCACATTACTTTGCCATTATCCTTACCATGTATGCAAACAATCTGTCCAGAAGAAAACATCCTTAGATTAGAATTGATTTGAAAATTTAGGGTTAGGTCTCCGCCGGAGTCATCTCGGACCGACCGAATTGTAGAAATCAGTCTCACCGATTTGGCTTACGTCATAGCACATGCATTTTCGGTCTGACTGAAAATTGCAAATTGGTGTGACCAAGTTCGATTCTCTGTGAAACCCTAGCAGTCTCGGTGCCACCAAAGTGTGACTTGGTCTGACCTAGTTCTCTAGTTTAGGTTCCAAAAGCTGCTTCGGTATCATCGAGTTTATCAAATCGGTAGCTCCGCAATGCTTTCTGTGGAGAACTAAAACTAAGTTTTTAAGTCATCTGTTTTGAAAAATCTCTGCACTTTGTGATGCTCATCCACTCTACCTCATCTACATGTATTCATGGGGTCTGTCTGTCAGTAAGTTTGCAAAGATGTCTGATCAGAGTGACAGTCAGAACAGGTCTGAGGAACATGTGCAGCTGAGTGAGGGTTCAGATCCCTCAAGCACTTCTGATGATGGCAGCAGGAGCACTCCAAGTAACTTGCCAAAGGCAGCCACCAGAACAAGGAAGAAGAGAACCTCAGATTTAGAGGATGAGGACTATGTGGCTACTAAGAAGGAAGTAAGCTCCAAGAAGAAGGTGCTGAAAAAGGAGTATGGCACAGCTACTACAGTTAAGCCATGGATGAATAAGAAGGCTCCAGCAAGAAGGATTCCTATGTTAAAGACCAAAGCCTCTACTCAAGAGACAATGGAGTTCACTCTTGAACCCAAAGAGGCTGGAGAAGGCTAGAAGAGAAAGGAGAGGGTCAATAAGACCACTACCAGAGTTCTAGGGAGATCATCCATGTTCAAGGATCCCGTAGAAGAAGAGGAAGATGAAGAGAATGCTCCAGCACCCAAAACTCAGAAGCTTATGGGAGATGCGATTAAGTCAGGGGCTGCAACATCAAAGCCCAAACTGCTCCCAAAGCTCAAGCTCAGAAGCCCACTAAGCCCAAGAGGAACACCAGAAATATTCCTGCTGAAGAGAAGAACAAGGCCCCAGTGCCTGAAGCTAAAGAAGAGGATGATGAATCCCATGTGTTGAGAAAGTTGAAACCCAAAATCCCAGACCACGATGATACTCATCCAGTGGCTGAGGACATGCACATCAGAAAAGATACTGGACTGAGATTATGGAGACAGTCTGATCCCTATGCTATGAGGAGAAGGACCGCAGTTGACTACAGGTTCCAAACAAAAGAACAACAAGACTTCTATGAGACAATTTTGCTCGATAATAAGCCCATTGTTTGTGATATGAGATGGGTTGATTGGGAATTCATCAAGGAGAATGAAGATCACTTCCCAGGAGTATATGACAGCTTCAAAGCATGTGGAGTCAATGACTTTGTTGGACAGAAGCTCACAAAATGGAATGATGAGCTGATCATGCAGTTTTACTCCACTACTCACATTTACCCAGATGGGAAGATCATATGGATGTCAAAAGGTACTAGGTACCAGTCCACTGTTGAAGAATGGGCCAAGCTGATAAATGCCCCAGAGGAACATGAGGATGACTTGGATGTGTATGCCAAGAAGAAGAAAGACCACAACACTATGGCAAACATGTACAAGGAGATCCCAGATAAAGCTTTGGACTCACAAGCTTGGATCGGTACATTACTTGTTGTCTGGTCTGCCTACCATCAACTGGATCCTAAGGCACACATTGCTACCCAAGTCAGGAGATCACAAGATGATCAGAGGGCATTCTATCAAACTGCTATAGCTTTTGATGTCCCTCAGAAGTTCAAGGTCATGAGTCTGATTGTAGAGATAGTCAAGAGAACTGATGCTGACCAGAAGACAAGCTGTGGGTATGCTCCACACATTCAGGAGATCATCAACTCCATGATGGGCAGAGGAACATATCTGTTGGATAAGGAGCATCTACCCTTATGTCCTGATTTTGAAGAAAACACTGTAGTGATGAATGAGGAGGAACCATCATCAGCTCAAGCACAGAAGAAGAGAGCCAAAGCAAAGGTTGAGAAAGCTACCAAGATGCCAAGTGTTGAAGAGTCATCTCAAGTTTTCCTGAAGAGCAAGAAAGATCAACTTGCATATCTGATCCAGTCTACACTGAGGATTGAGAAGGGCTTGGCCACCCTGACTCAAAACCAAGAGAGCTTGGAGAGGATCATAGAAACCAAATTTTATGATCTTGATCTGAAGGTAACTGAGATTCAAACAGTAGTTGAGCAACTCCGGGAGGAAGCAGAATAGAAGAGAGGGAAGGCAACTACTGTTGCATTTCAGCGAGTGCCTAGAGGACAGAGGTCTGCTGTAGTGCATGTACCTGATACAAGAGCCACAGTATCAGCACCAGCAGCTACAGCCTCAGTACCACCTCCAGCAGCCACTCCACCAGCTCCGACTACATCAACGGATGCCTCTATCCTTGGAGTTCTCTCTACACCAGCTCCCAAAGACCAAGCCTAAGAGATGCATAGCACTATGCATATTTGAACTTTTTGGCAACTTGTTGCCAAAGGGGGAGAAATATGTATAGATCATAGGCTTCGAGAGAGTGTTTGCTTCATTGCCATTGGTTGAACTTTTTATTGTGTGCCTGTGTGAGATACTTTATGTCCTTGTGTGAGATACTTGTGTGATCAGGTGATTGATCATATGCTACTTAAATGCTTGCTTGGATGATATTATCCTCTATTTTCTTATATGATCCTTCACTTTTCTTGGTGATGAGTGCATGCTTTTAAGTTATATCATTTTGCGCGCTCCACCAAGATGTATGTGACATGGAAGAGTAACCCATGATCCTAATCGATTGTGCATTTGCATTCACACGCAATTTTTTAAATAATGCACAAATTTAGGTGGAGCTCTTGCTTATCACATACTTCTCAAAGCGACGACGTATTTCAATCTTATAATCATATGTCGAAGCTTTGATCTATATGTTGTCATCAATTACCAAAAAGGGGGAGATTGAAAGTGCAACTATCCCCGGGTGGTTTTGGTAATTACTAACAACATATAGCTCATTGAGCTAATGCTATCTCAAGATAAAAATTTCAGGAAAGCTCAATGATTGGCATGGCATGGATTAGGAATGTGGACCCCTCAAAACGCGAAGGACAAAAGATTGGCTCAAGCTCTAAAGCTCAAGACTCTATTTTTTACCTTTTAGTGATCCAAGATCACATTGAGTCCATGGGAAAAGCCAATACTATTAAAAGGGGATGAGGTGTTGCTTAATGAGGTTCTTGCTCAAAATTCTTAGTGATATGCTCCAAAATCCTCAACCACTTTCTCATATCCACATTTGTCCCAAACCAAAAGTCAAACTCAGCCCTACCGAAACTTTCTATCCGGCGCCACTGAGTTTAATTGACATAGCCACTGCCACAAAACCCTAGTCTTTTCGGTATCACCGATAGGGATATCGGTCTCACCTAGATGGGATTGCAAACTCTCTGTTTCCCTTCGTAACATTTCGGTCTAACAGAGATGAGCGATCGGTCCCACCGAGTTCGCACTGCAAACTCTTTGTTTCCCCTTCGTAACGTTTCGGTCCAAGGAAAATGAGCGAATCAGTCCCACCGAGTTTGCATGACCAACACTCTTTTTGATTATTACCAAAATCGGTCCCACCGAGTTTGTGTAATCGGTCTCACTGAGATTATTTTATGACCTAAACCTAAATAAATCGGTCCCACCGAGTTGACATGTCGGTCCCACCAAAATCCTAACATTCACATTTTGAACTGAATCGGTATGACCGAGTTTTCTGATTCGGTCCCACAGAGTTTGGTTAATTGTGTGTAACGGTTAGATTTTCTGTGGAGGCTATATATACCCCTCCATCCACTCTTTATCAATGTAGAGAGCCATCAGAACATGCCTACACTTCCATCATACATTTTCTGAGAGAGAGCCACCTACACTTGTGTTGACATCAAGACCTTCCATTCCAACCACATAAATCTTGATTTCTAGCCATCCCCAAGTTGCTTTCCACTCAAATCATCTTTCCACCAAATCCAAATCTATGAGAGAGAGATTTGAGTGTCGGGGAGACTATCATTTGAAGCACAAGAGTAAGGAGTTCATCATCAACACACCGTCTATTACCTTTTGGAGAGTGGTGTCTCTTAGATTGGTTAGGTGTCACTTGGGAGCCTCCGTCAAGATTGTGGAGTTGAACCAAGGAGTTTGTACGGGCAAGGAGATCTTCTACTTCATGAAGATCTACCCTAGTGAGGCAAGTCCTTCGTGGGTGATGGCCATGGTGGGATAGACAAGGTTGATTCTTCATGGACCCTTCGTGGTTGGAGCCCTCCGTGGATTCACGCAACCGTTACCCTTCGTGGGTTGTAGTTTCCATCAACGTGGATGTACGATAGCACCACCTGTCAGAACCACGCCAAAAATCTTCGTGTCTACATTGTGTTTGCTCCCTCCAAACTCCTCCCTTTACCCTCATGTGCAATGTTTTACATTCCGCTGCTATACTCTTAGACTTGCATGTGTAGGTTGTTTACTAGACTAGTGCTAAGTTGCTAAAATCTAGCAAGACTTAAAATTGGGAAAAGGGTAGATTTTTATTTGTAAATTAGTCTAATCAACCCCCCCTCTAGACATACTTTCGATCCTACAAGTGGTATCAGAGCTTTGGTCACCATTTGCCTTGATTTCCATAGCCTTTGGTGATCATAGCCTTGGTTTCACAACCTAGGAGAGTATGGCGTCTAGCGAGGGAAATTATCAGCGTAGAGGTCCTTACTTTGATGGTACAAATTTTGCTAGTTGGAAGCATAAGATGGAAATGCATATTCTTGGACATAACCCCACCGTTTGGGCTATTGTGTGTATTGTCTTGCTAGGTGAATTCTTTGATGGGAGGGAACCGAACTGTGAAGCTAGCGCAGAAGAGTTGAAGATGCTGCAATACAATGCTCAAGCTTGTGCATGAAGAATTCAACAGATTGTATCCCGAAGAATTCAACAAAATCAACCATCTTGAGAACGCAAAGAAATTTGGGATACTTTGATTGATATGCACGAAGGTACCGACTCCGTTAAGGAATCCAAATTGGAAGTGCTTCAAAGTCAACTTGACAAGTTCAAAATGAAGAATGGTGAAGGTGTCACTAAAATGTAGTCTAGGCTTGCTCTCATCACAAATGAGATTGCCGGCTTAGGAAGTGAAGAGATGACCGATAGATTAATGATCAATAAGATCCTAAGAGTCTTGGATGGAAAATATGATATCGTGTGCACATTGATCCAAATGGTGCCCAATTACAAAGATCTCAAGCCAACGGAAGTCATTGGAAGAATTGTTGCTCATGAGATGTCAATCAAGGACAAGGAAGAGCTTCACAACAAGTCAAGTGGTCCTTACAAAGCCTCATGTGATGCTCCCACATCATCAAGTGAGAAACAAGCCTTCAATGAAGAATTGAGCCTAATGGTGAAGAATTTCAAAAGGTTCTACAAGAGTAGAAGCAAGGAAAGAAGTTCCATGTCAACATACTACAATGACAAAAGTTCTTCAAGTCGTGCATGTAATTGCTACAACTGTGGAAGACCCGGACACTACTCCAATGAGTGTACGGCCCCCTACAAAAGAAGAGAAGATTCCCCCAAAAGAAGAAGTAGAAGAGAAGAATCACCACCAAGAGAGAAAAGGAGTAGAGATGACCGTAATGAATGAAGAACATCACGGAGAAGCAAGGATTCGGAAAGGAAGGACAAATCATCAAGGAGCTACACAAAATGAAGACATCAAGTTCACGTTGGTGAATGGTTATCCGGCTCCGACTCCGACAATCACTCCGACTTCGAATATACTCAAGATGAAGGTGTTGCCGGCCTAGCACTTGTGTCAACCAGCTCCTACGACATATTTGAATCACCAGATGAAGGAATTGGAAGATGCTTCATGGCTAAAGGCCTAAAGGTATCACACCCGGATTATGTCCATTTCAATAGTGATGAAGATGACTTTCTAGGTGATGATGATTTACTTGTCGACAATTCTAGTGATGAATACTATGATGAACTTGCTATTAATCATGCTAATCAAGATGAAATGAATGATGATGATAAGAAGGAGATTGAGAGTCTAACTAAAGAACTAAACACTCTTAAGTTAGCTCATGAAACTACCTTGGAAAATCATCGAGAGCTTTTAAAGACTCATGAGAAGTTACGCTTCGAAAAGCTCAACTTTGAGCAAGAGCATGGGTTCTTAAAAGCGATCAATGATGATCTTCGGAAGAAAAGTTCTTCTTACATCGCCAAGCGTTTACTCTTGTCTACTTACATGCCACAACTTAAATCTAGCAACAAGAGTAAGAAAGATTCTTCTTCTAGTAGTAACAATAATCATGCCAAAACCAATGTTGTTTCTTCTAGTAGTTCTCTTGATTCCACTAATGATTCTCTTAGCCAAGTTACACTTGAGCAAGAAAATAGCTTATTGAAGGGAATTATACAGAAAGGTGTTTACAAGAGCCTTGCTGGAAGTAAGCAATTTGAGGAAATTGTACACAAGCAAGGAAGACACCGGAAGAATCAAGGAATTGGTTTTGAACGAAGGTTCAATGCCAATGGAGTTGAGTGGGAAGAAGATCAATACCCCAAGACGAAGTTTGTTCCTCAACAAGAGAAGTATGATCCTACTTGTTTCCAAGGAACACAAGATCAAGATGATCTTCCACCACAAGACCACAAGCAAAAAGGCAAGGACAAGCTTCAAGAGGAGAATGATGCATTTGAGGACGCTCCCAAAGCCTTGGTCAAGTGGGTTCCCAACACTACATCAAGTTCTACTTCATCAAGTATGACTACAACTCCAAGGATTCCCATCAAGATGGTGTGGTTCCCAAAGAAAAAGAACTAGAGAGTTCTTGAGGGTGACTCCACCAACATACTGCACTCATATCATTTTGGCAAGGACAAGTGCAAACAACTTCCATAACTTGCACTAGTTCAAGGAGTCACAAACCCTCTTGTTGGTAAGACAAGGGACAAGGTAACCTAATGCTTTCATGGACATCATCCTATGTGAACATCACTCTATGTCTATGGTATCCTTGTTTGTTCCTTATGGGACTAACTCGTGTAGGTATTGAAAGTGCAACTCACTCTAATGGCTTGCTCCAAATTATCTACATCAACATTGAGCATCTACATCTTCAACACCTACATGAAGTCATGATTGACAAAACCCAAGGTTAGTTCATCCCTCTTAGGGGGGATATCACATCTAGGGGGAGCTTTACTCTGATAAATCAAGCTAAAGCAACTCGAATTGTGTGAACACAACAATGCTTTATGTAAAAGTGGCAACCCCACTTGTGCTTAAACAATGAGTATGACTTACGATCAAATGTTCTCATTTGACTCCTCAGTCAATATACTCATATATAGATTACCTAGTCATCGCCAATTGCTTGATAGATGCTAGAGTGTTTGTGCATGCTCTGCCACATATTTCATTTGCCATTTTATTGTGTGAGCATGTTGGTTGCATATTTTACTCATTCAAGGACATCCACTTGTTATTTTGATTGTTTGGCGTTTTTCTCTTTTGCCAAGTGGATGAACAAGAATGCCTAAGAACCTCCTCTAGCTATCTATGCTTTTCTCGTCTCAAACTCTATTCATGTTACATCACAAAGTTTGATCAAGTCAGATTCGAACCACTCTGTGGGAGGAGCATTCGGAGTCCCCGATTCATCATAGACTTAAACTTCCAAAACCTCTTTCTGCATTTCGATATGACCGAGTCATCCACTTCGGTCACACCGAGTTCACTAAGTTGATCTAGGTTTTCAATCTTGGTTCAACCGATTTGAACTTTTCGGTCACACCGAGTTGTAGTAACCACTTGCGATTCTGCATCTCGGTGCCACCGAGTTGTTCCACTCGGTCAAACCGACAGGGTCGGGATATATATACCGATGGGTTGAATTTTGGAAATTTCTCCAAAACCCTTCACACTGCGTGTGTCCTGCTCTGCCTCCTCGGGTCTTCGGATCGTCTTCTCGCCGCCAGCGACCTCCCGCCGCTGGTTTCCATCGCCGTCAATGGAAATCTGCTCCACTGTTGTCGCCGTAGTGAACTGCATCCTACCTAGGGTATTGGTTCGACCTTTTGTGCTATTCTTTTTGCCTTTTAGTGATCCAAGACCACATTGAGTCCATAGGAAAAGCCAATACTATTAAAAGGGGATGAGGTGTTGCTTAATGAGGTTCTTGCTCAAAATGCTTAGTGATATGCTCCAAAATCCTCAACCACTTTCTAATATCCACATATGTCCCAAACCAAAATTCAAACTCGGCCCTACCGAAGCTTTCTATCCGGCGCCACCGAGTTTAGTTGACATAGCCAGTGCCACAAAACCCAAGTCTTTTCGGTCTCATCGATAGGGATCTTGGTCTCACCGAGATGGGATTGCAAACTCTTGGTCTCCCTTCGTAACGTTTCAGTCTAACCAAGATGAGCGATCGGTCCCACCGAGTTCACAATGCAAACTCTCTGTTTCCCCTTGGTAACGTTTCGGTGCAACCGAAATGAGCGAATCGGTCCCACCGAGTTTGCCTGACCAACTCTCTGTTTGATTATTACCAAAATTGGTCCCACCGAGTTTGTGTAATCGGTCTCACCAAGATTACGTTATGCCCTAACCCTAATGAAATAGGTCCCACCGAGTTGACATGTTCGTCCCACCGAAAATCCTAATGTTCACATTTTGAACTGAATCGGTATGACTGAGTTTTCTGATTCGGTCCCACCGAGTTTGGTCAATTGTGTGTAACGGTTAGATTTTGTGTGGATGCTATATATACCCCTCCACCCACTCTTCATCAATGGGTTAGAGCCATCAGAACATGCCTACACTTCCATCATGCATTTTCTGAGAGAGAACCACCTACATTTGTGTTGAGATCAAGACCTTCCATTCCAACCACATAAATCTTGATTTCTAGCCATCGCTAAGTTGCTTTCCACTCAAATCATCTTTCCACCAAATCCAAATAATTGAGAGAGAGAGAGTTGAGTGTTGGGGAGACTATAATTTGAAGAACAAGAGCAAGGAGTTCATCATCAACACACCATCTATTACCTTTTGGAGAGTGGTGTCTCCTAGATTTGTGAGGTGTCACTTGGGAGCCTCCGTCAAGATTGTGGAGTTGAACCAAGGTGTTTGTACGGGCAAGGAGATCGCTTACTTCATGAAGATCTACCCTAGTGAGGCAAGTCCTTCGTGGGCGATGGCCATGGTGGGATAGAGAAGGTTGCTTCTTCGTGGACCCTTCGTGGGTGGAGCCCTCCGTGGACTCGCGCAACCGTTACCCTTCGTGGTTTGAGGTCTCCATCAACATGGATGCACAATAGCACAATCTATCGGAACCACGCCAAAAATCTCCGTGTCTACATTGTGTTTGCTCCCTCCAAACTCCTCCCTTTACACTCATGTGCAATGTTTTACACTCCGCTTCTATACTCTTAGACTTGCATGTGTACGTTGTTTACTTGACTAGTGCTAAGTTGCTAAAATCTGCCAAGACTTAAAATTGGGAAAAGGCTAGATTTTTATTTGGTAAAGTAGTCTAATCACCCCCCCTCTAGACATACTTTCGATCCTACACTTTCGGGTTGTCTCCCTGGCAGCGCTTTCTTTAAAGCCATTAAGCTAGGCATAAAGTGCTCAAGTAATGGATCCACCCGGATCCCAAGGTATATCAAAGCCAATTTTAATTAGCAATGATTTGGCATTTAGTAATGAGGACAAAGCAACATATATCAAGAAATGACGAAGTCTAACTCTCTTCCTATGCATCGGCATGTCATACAAGAACAATTCATGCACATCAAGTAAAGGCCAATACATAGCATAAGCAGTTTCTTGCAACTCTTTCATGTTGGAAACATAGAGAGGCAGAGATGTAGTTCCTCTCTCATAATAATTGCACATAGGAGCAGCAAGCACATGCATATTATATTCATCAAAATCATCATGTGTAGTAGCAAAATGCAACCCATCAATATAATCCTTAATAAGTGCAAACTTCTCAGATATAGTGTAGTTTGGAGAATTCAAAAAGATAATAGGACAATCATGTGTGGGTGCAATAGCAACAATTTCATTATTAACATAAGGAACCATAGCAAGTTCATGTCCATAAGAGTAATTTAAATTGGCATCATGGCCACAAGCATAGCAAGCATCATCAAAAAGGGATATTTCAAACGAATCAATGGGATCATAGCAAGTATCATGGCATTCATCCTTCGGTAAGAACGGATGGGAATTAAACAATGTATGAGTTGAAGAGTTACTCTTACTAGAAGGTGGGCACAGGTGATCAATCAGGTCTTCCACCATTTATTCTTTGCTATCCTCATCATCTTTTTCATCCAATGAGCTCGCTGTTTCATCAATTTCTTCTTCCATAGACTCCTGCAAAATATTAGTCTTTTCTTGGACAGCGGGGTTATTCTCAATAAATACATCAATATCGTAATTATATTTATAATTATCATAGCAATATTTAAGGATAGCAAGATTTTTAGGTCTATAAACTGAATCATCAAAATCTTCAAACTTTTCAAACAAAGATTCAATTTCATATTGTGATAGCCTGGCTTATTAGGGATGATAGACTACTCATATCAATAAGGAATTCCTTATTTTCCGGGAGCCCATTCAGACAGAACTTCAAAGTCAAGCGTGCTCAGCTTGGAGTAGTTTCGGGATGGGTGATGACCGGGAAGTTGCTCCCGGGTGCGCACGAGTGAGGACAAAGTGCGCAGAAAAGACTAGTATTTATCTGTGGGGCTAGTCTAGATCCCGCTAGGAGTAACGGCCACCAGCGGGTGTGTCCGGGGCGTTACACATATGCACCCTTAAAATCGACAAATTCTTCTATTCGTTCCACATCATAATAATCATATATATCTCTAGCATAAGAAGCCAAGGTTTCATTATCATTAAATTCGCATGAATAGTAAAGGTGTGGAACCTCAATCTTAGAGCAACAAGTATAATCATATCTCAAGCATATATTCCAAGCATACCATTGCAACATTTCAATCTGATCCCATAAAAGTTTTCCCATTTGAGTCAAGCGATAATGCCTAAAGTATTCGCGTTGATCCAACGTTACTCCCATTATCAAGTTGAATGCGGTTTTCTCAGGATTATCAAAGTAGTGCATAATATTTTTCACATAACAAGCCTCGAGGGTTTCAGGAGGTTCCCCATCTCCATGAGTAGCAGGTTGATACGTCCCCAACATATCTATAATTTTCATTGTTCCATGATATTATATTATTTGTTTTGGATGTTAATGGGCTTTATTTTACACTTTTATATTATTTTTGGGACTAACCTATTAACCCAAGGCCCAGTGCAAATTGCTGTTTTTTTTGCCTATTTCAGTGTTTCACAGAAAAGGAATATCAAACTGAATCCAAACGGAATGAAACCTTCGGGAGAGTTATTTCTGGAACAAACATGATCCAGAGGACTTGGAGTGGACGTCAAGAGGAGTCCACGAGGCAGGGGGCGCGCCCTCCCCCCTCGTGGCTTAACCTACCTACTTCTTCCTCCTACATATACTCATATATCTAGAAAAATAACCAGGAGCACCACGAAACCCTATTTCCACCGCCGCAACCTTCTGTACCCAAGAGATTCCATCTTGGGGCCTTTTCCGAAGCTCCGTCGGAGGGGGCATCGATCACGGAGGGCCTCTACATCAACTCCATGGCTTCTCCGGTGATGTGTGAGTAGTTTGCTTCAGACCTTCGGGCCCATAGTTATTAGCTAGATAGCTTCTTCTCTCTCTTTGAATCTCAATACAAAGTTCTCCTTGATCTTCTTGGAGATCTATTCGATGTAACTCTTTTTTGCGGTGTGTTTGTCAAGATCCGATGAATTGTGGGTTTATGATCAAGTCTATCTATGAACAATATTTGATTCTTCTCTGAAATCTTTTATGTATGATTGGTTATCCTTGCAAGTCTTTTCGAATTATCAGTTTGGTTTGGCCTACTAGATTGATCTTTCTTGCAATGGGAGAAGTGCTTAGCTTTGGGTTCAATCTTGCGGTGCTCGATCCCAGTGACAGAAAGGGAAATGACACGTATTGTATTGTTGCCATCGAGGATAAAAAGATGGGGTTTATATCATATTGCTTGAGTTTATCCCTCTACATCATGTCATCTTACCTAATGTGTTACTCTGTTCTTATGAACTTAATACTCTAGATGCATGCTGGATAGCGGTCGATGTGTGGAGTAGTAGTAGTAGTAGATGCAGGCAGGAGTCGGTCTACTTGTCACGGACATGATGCCTATATACATGATCATGTCTAGATATTCTCATAATTACTCGCTTTTCTATCAATTGCTCGACAATAATTTGTTCACCCACCGTAATACTTATGCTATCTAGAGAGAAGCCACTAGTGAAACCTATGGCCCTCGGGTCTATCTTTTATCATACAAGTTTCCAATCTATTTACTTTGCAATCTTTACTTTCAATCTATATCATAAAAATACCAAAAATATTTATCTTATTATCTTATCATCTCTATCAGATCTCACTCTCGTAAGTGACCATGAAGGGATTGACAACCCCTTTATCGCATTGGTTGCGAGGTTCTTATTTGTTTGGGTAGGTACGAGGGACTTGCGTGTGGCCTCCTACTAGATTGATACCTTGGTTCTCAAAAACAGAGGGAAATACTTACGCTACTTTGCTGCATCACCCTTTCCTCTTCAAGGGAAAACCAACGTAGTGCTCAAGAGGTAGAAAGAAGGATTTCTGGCACCGCTTCCGGGGAGTCTACGCACAAGTCAATACATACCAAGTACCCATCACAAACTCTTATCCCTCACATTACATTATTTGCCATTTGCCTCTCGTTTTCCTCTCCCCCACTTCACCCTTGCCGTTTCATTCGCCCTCTTTTTCCGTTCGCTTTTTCTTTTGCTTGCTTCATCATTATGGCTAGTCCTTTATTTACTCTTTTGTCTCCCGAGAATGAGGTCCTTAATGTTAAACAAAGGGAGGGAGAAAATCTAAAAGATGCTTGGTACAGAATTTGCAATGGGAAAATAGATCTACTAGGAAGCAATCTACTGCCGTTCTTCTTCGCAATTTTTATGTAGGCATCATTCCTTGGAATAGATATATTCTTGATACCATTACCAAAGGAAATTTCTTAGGTAGCCACACTTTTGATTCTTATAATGCTATGATAGATTTGTTTGGCACACCACCTCTCTTGGTTAATGGAACTATGTTAACTCTCGAACATGTTATGCAAAGGCTTGATATTATTGAAAATAAAGTTGCCGCTGTGGAATTGATTGAGAATTTGGATAAAAAGATTAATAACCAAATTACTCAATATGGATCTAAGGTAGGAGTTACTCTGAAAAGTTTTAAAGAAAAATAACCCGTAGTTAATGAAAGAATAGACCAAGACTCCACTAGAATTGATAAACTTGAGGGTATTATTACCAACTTGGGGTCCGCTTTTTCTGCCGTAAGGAATACTTCAAATCCTCCTACCAAAGTTTCCAAACTAATGTATGTTCCCAAAAATAAGGGTGAAACTTCCAGTAAGGAAAATGTGGATCTCAAATCCATAAGTGTTCACCCCAACTTTCTTGCTATCATTAAGGAACCTTTTGATACAAATGATTTTCTTGATTTCTTGCCAAGGAGTTTAATCATTAATAGAAATAACGAAACTCCTAAGGGTTATAAGTGTTTTATTGAAGAATTACATACCAAAGATGATAATACCTAGATCTATCCTTGCTTTTATGCCTAGCTAGGGGCGTTAAACGATAGTGCTTCTTGGGAGGCAACCCAATTTTACTTTTTTTCTCGCTTTTTGGTTCTGTTTAGTAATAAATAATTCATCTAGAATCTGTTTAGATGTGGTTTTATGCTTTTAATTAGTGTTTGTGCCCAGTAGAACCTTTGGGAAGACTTGGGGAAAGTCTTTGCGATCTTGCTGTAAAAAACAGAAAATTTAGCGCTCACGAGATTTGCTGCCATTTTTTACTAGAGAGTGATATTTAGTTAATTATTTTGGAAGATGATTAATAGATAAATTCCTCACGTCCAGAAATTTATTTTAGAATTTTTGGGGTTCCATAAGTATTCTAAACCTACATATTACAACAGACTGTTCTGTTTTTGACAGATTCTGTTTTTCGTGTGTTGTTTGCTTATTTTGATGAATCTATGGCTAGTATTTGAGTGTATGAACCATAGAAAAGTTGGAATATAGTAGGTTTAACACAAATATAAATAAAGAATGAGTTCATTACAGTACCATGAAGTGGTGGTTTGTTTTCTTTAACTAACGGAGCTCACGAGATTCTCTTTTAAGTTTTGTGTTGTGAAGTTTTCAAGTTTTGGGTAAAGATTTGATGGATTATGGAACAAGGACTGGCAAGAGCCTAAACTTGGGGATGCCCAAGGCACCCCAAGGTAAAATTCAAGAACAACCAAAAGCCTAAGCTTGGGGATTCCCTGGAAGGCATCCTCTCTTTCGTCTTCGTCCATCGGTAACTTTACTTGGAGCTATATTTTTATTCACCACATGGTATGTGTTTTTCTTGGAGCGTCTTGTATGATTTGAATATTTTCCTTTTAGTTTACCACAATCATCCTTTCTGTACACAACTTTTGGGAGAGACACACATGAATCGGAATTTATTAGAATACTCTATGTGCTTCACTTATATTTTTTAGCTAGATAATTTTGCTCTAGTGCTTCGCTTATATCTTTTAGAGCACGGTGGTGGTTTTATTTTATAGAAATTATTGTTCTCTCATGCTTCATTTATATTATTTTGAGAGTCCTTTAGAACAGCATGGTAATTTGCTTTGGTTATGAATTTAGTCCTAATATGATAGGCATCCAAGATCGGTATAGTAAAAACTATCATAAAAAGTGCATTGAATACTATGAGAAGTTTTATACTTGATGGTTGTTTTGAGATATGGAGATGGTGATATTATAATATGCTAGTTGAGTAGTTGTGAATTTGAGAAATACTTGTTCTAAAGTTTGTGATTCCGTAGCATGCACGTATGGTGAACTGTTATGTGATGAAGTCGGAGCATGATTTATTTATTGATTGTCTTCCTTATGAGTGGCGGTCGGGGACGAGCGATGGTCTTTTCCTACCAATCTATCCCCCTAGGAGCATGCGCGTAGTACTTTGCTTCGATAACTAATAAATTTTTTTAATAAGTATGTGAGTTCTTTATGACTAATGTTGAGTCCATGGATTATACGCACTCTCACCCTTCCACCATTGCTAGCCTCTCTAGTACCGTGCAACTTTCACCAGTACCATAAACCCACCATATACCTTCCTCAAAACAGCCACCATACCTACCTATTATGGAATTTCCATAGCCATTCCAAGATATATTGCCATGCAACTTTCCACCTTTCCATTTGTTATGACACGCTTCATCATTGTCATATTGATGTGCATGATCATGTAGTTGACATCGTATTTGTGGCAAAGCCACCGTTC
This sequence comes from Triticum dicoccoides, assembly GCF_002162155.2. Classification (NCBI taxonomy): domain Eukaryota; kingdom Viridiplantae; phylum Streptophyta; class Magnoliopsida; order Poales; family Poaceae; genus Triticum; species Triticum dicoccoides. Next base: position 312,429,044 of record NC_041392.1, on the reverse strand, counting down.
ATAATTCTTTCATACGTGTCACTCATGAGTCATTGCATATCCCGGTACATCACCGGAGGCATTCACATAGAGTCATATTTTGTTCTAAGAATCGAGTTGTAATTCTTGAGTTGTAAGTAAATAAAGTGTGATGATCATCATTATTAGAGCATTGTCCCAAGTGAGGAAAAGATGATGGAGACTATGATCCCCCCACAAGTTGGGACAAGACACCGATGAAAAATAAAATAAAAAAGAGGCCATAAAAAAGGAAAATAAGGCCCAAAAAATGAGAGAAAAAGAGAGAAGGGACAATGTTACTATCCTTTTTCCACACTTGTGCTTCAAACTAGCACCATGATCTTCATGATAGAAAGTCTCATATGTTATCACTTTCATATAATAGTGGGAATTTTACATTATAGAACTTGGCTTGTATATACCAATGATGGGCTTCCTCAAATGCCCTAGGTCTTCGTGAGTGAGCAAGTTGGATGCACACCCACTTAGTTTCTTTTTGAGCTTTCATACACTTATAGCTCTAGTCCATCCGTTGCATGGCAATCCCTACTCACTCACATTGATATTATTGATGGGCATCTCCATAGCCCATTGATACGCCTAGTTGATGTGAGACTGTCTTCTCCTTTTTGTCTTCTCCACAACCACCATTCTATTCCACATATAGTGTTATGTCCATGGCCCACGCTCATGTATTGCGTGAAGATTGAAAAAGTTTGAGAACATCAAAAGTATGAAACAATTTCTTGGCTTGTTATCGGGGTTGTGCATGATTTAAATACTTTGTGAGGTGAAAATAGAGCATAGCCAGACTATATGATTTTGTAGGGATAACTTTCTTTGGCCATGTTATTTTGAGAAGACATAATTTCGTAGTTAGTATGGTTGCAGTATTATTATTTTTATGTCAATATTAAACTTTTTCTTGAATCTTTCGGATCTAAATATTCATGACACAATAAAGAAAATTACATTGAGAATTATGCTAGGTAGCATTCCACATCAAAAATTCTGTTTTTATCATTTACCTACTCGAGGACGAGTAGGAATTAAGCTTGGGGATGCTTGATACGTCTCCAACGTATCTATAATTTTTGATTGTTCCATGCTATTATATTATCTGTTTTGGATGTAAATGGGATTTATTTTACACTTGTATATTATTTTTGGGACTAACCTATTAACCCAAGGCCCAGTGCAAATTGCTGTTTTTTGCCTATTTCAGTGTTTCGCAGAAAAGGAATATCAAACGGAATCCAAACGGAATGAAACCTTTGGGAGAGTTATTCTTGGGACAAACGTGAGCCAAAGGACTTGGAGTGGACGTCAAGAAACAAACAAGGAGTCCACGAGGCAGGGGGGCGCCCTCCCCCCTCGTGGCCCCCTGGTGGCTCAATCGACCTACTTCTTCGTCCTATATATACTCATATACCCTGAAAACAACCAGCAACACCACGAAACCCTATTTCCACCGCCGCAAACTTTTGTACCCAAGAGATCCCATCTTTGGGCCTTTTCCGGAGCTCCGCCAGAGGGGGCATCGATCACGGAGGGCCTCTACATCAACTCCATGGCCTCTCCGGTGATGTGTGAGTAGTTTACTTCAGACCTTTGGGTCCATAGTTATTAGCTAGATGGCTTCTTCTCTCTCTTTGAATCTCAATACAAAGTTCTCCTCTATCTTCTTGGAGATCTATTCGATGTAACTCTTTTTTGCGGTGTGTTTGTCGAGATCCGATGAATTGTGGGTTTATGATCAAGTCTATCTATGAACAATATTTGATTCTTCTCTGAAATCTTTTATGTATGATTGGTTATCCTTGGAAGTCTCTTCAAATTATCAGTTTGGTTTGGCCTACTAGATTGATCTTTCTTGCAATGGGAGAAGTGCTTAGCTTTGGGTTCAATCTTGCGGTGCTCGATCCCAGTGACAGAAAGGGAAACAACACGTATTGTATTGTTGCCATCGAGGATAAAAAGATGGGGTTTATATCATATTGCTTGAGTTTATCCCTCTACATCATGTCATCTTACCTAATGTGTTACTCTGTTCTTATGAACTTAATACTCTAGATGCATGCTGGATAGCGGTCGATGTGTGGAGTAGTAGTAGTAGTAGATGCAGGCAGGAGTCGGTCTACTTGTGAGGGACGTGATGCCTATATACATGATCATGCCTAGATATTCTCACAATTATTCGCTTTTCTATCAATTGTTGGACAGTAATTTGTTCACCCACCGTAATACTTATGCTATCTTGAGAGAAGCCACTAGTGAAACCTATGGCCCCCGGGTCTATCTTTTATCATATAAGTTTCGAATCTATTTACTTTGCAATATTCACTTTCAATCTATATCATAAAAATACCAACTCGTAAGTGACCATGAAGGGATTGACAACCCCTTTATCACGTTGGTTGCGAGGTTCTTATTTGTTTGTGTAGGTATGAGGGACTTGCGTGTGGCCTCCTACTGGATTGATACCTTGGTTCTCAAAAACCGAGGGGAATACTTACCCTACTTTGCTGCATCACCCTTTCCTCTTCAAGGGAAAACCAACGCAGTGCTCAAGAGGTAGCACAGGTACAACTAATTTTTTTGGTGTTTCATGTTCCATATCCATAACTAAAGATAGAGAACAACTTAGAACATGAAATAAAAACTACTTAGTGATAAAGCAAACAAGCACACACGAGAATATTCACCCCATGCTATTGCTCCCCGGCAACGGCGCCAGAAAAAGGTCTTGATAACCCACAAGTATAGGGGGTCATTTGTAGCCTTTTCCGATAAATAAGAGTGTTGTACCGAATGAGGAGCTAAAGGTAGAACACATATTCCCTCAAGTTTTATCCACCACCGATACAACTTGGTGCACGCTTGACGTTTGCTTTACCGGAAACAAGTATGAAACTAGAAGTACTTTGTAGGTGTGATAGGATAGGTTTGCAAGATAATAAAGAGCACATAAATAAAATCTAGGGTCTGTTTAGATAAATACACAACTAAGTTAGTTTTAGTAGAGAGTTTTTGTCAACAAGAAAGTTATTTGTCCCTAGGCAATCAATAGCAAGTACCGGTAATCATTCTTGCAACTTTATATGAGGGAGAGGCATGAGCTAACATACTTTCTTTACTTCAATCATATGCACTTATGATTGGAACTCTAGAAAGCATCTGCAACTACTAAAGATCATTAAGGTTATGAAACCCAACCATAGCATTAAGTATCAAGTCTTCTTTATTCCCATACGTCATACCCCACCTACTCGGGTTTAAGTTTCTGTCTCTCTCGCAACCCACCATAAGCGAACCATGAACATATTGCAACACGCTACAGCGGGGCCCCCTCACATTTGCGCGAGAACGGAGGGCACGGTAGGACAACAACATAAATAAGATATAAAATCATACCAACCAAGATCACGATTAACTCACAGGACAAAACGGATCTACTCAAACATCATAAGATAACCATAGATCATTAGGAAATAATACATTGAGTTGAGCACCATGTTTAAGTAGAGATTACAGCGTGGGGAAGAGGTGTTATACCTCTGCATTGAGGGGGAGAGAGTTGGTGTTGACGGTAGCAAGATTGTTGATGTAGATCGCCGTCCCGATCGTTGCCCCCGGTGGCACTCCGGTGCCACCGAAAGCGAGGGGGAGAGAGCCCCCTCCTTCTTCTTCTTCCATGGCCTCCTCCCTGGGTGGGCGAAGGGTTCCCCCTCTGGTTCTTGGTCTCCATGGCGGTGGAGGGGCAGGAGCCCCTCCGAGATTGGATCTCCCTCTCTATTATCTTCTGTTTCGCGTTCCCCAGATCTGGCAGATAACAGTTTCTTATATTCCCAGAGATCCATAACTCTGATTGCGCTGAGGTTTTAACATGATTTTTTCCGGATATAAGCTTCCTTGCGCCCTAAGTAGAGGTCCATCCGACGTACGAGGTGGGCACAATCCACCACTGCATGCCTGGCACAGGGGTGGTGCGCTGGTGTCTTGTGCCCTGTGTGGGCCTCCGTTTGCGGTGATTCCAACTCCCAAAAATAACATATATTCCAAAATAATTCTCCGTGAAATTTTATTGCATTTGGACTTCGTTTGATATGGATACTCTGTGATACAAAAAACATGCAGAAAATAGGAACTGGCACTTGGCACTGGATCAGTAGGTTAGTCCAATAAATCATATAAAAAGTTGCCAAAAGTATGTAAAACTTGTATAATATTGGCATGAAACCATCAAAAATTATAGATACAATGAAGACGTATCACCGAACAATCGGGAACGTAGGGTATAAACACGGGAGCGAGGCAACCCATCTTGGCAAAAACTTAAGTCATAGAGGTTCGTACAATGGAAAAAAGCATATATAACAAGCGTTATAGGTAATGTAAGCTCCAAGCTTTTAATAATAAGCTTCATCCAAGAGGCCCCCAGTCATAGTGAGGTGTACACATTTAAAGATGTGTAGCCCTAATAGTTCGGCATTGAACATACACCGAGGAATATTTAAGAAGAAAGGAAGAGGAGAGAAAAAGGAAAAGGGACTAAGAAAAGGATGCGGCCGAACTATGCGTAGAATTTTCGGAGCAGAGCAGTGTTCTATGGATTTGGCTCGAGGCGATTATCCGATGCATTACAAAGGCTATAGGCTCCTCCTATGAGAATTTCGTCTATGATGAAGGGCCCCTCCAATTTTGGTTTGAGCTTATCCTTCTTCTTCTCAGGGAGGCGTAGAACAAGTACACCGACATTATAAGTCTTGGCCCACACTTCTCTGCTTTGGTATCTCCTAGCCTGTTGTTGATAAAATGCGGAACGGGCTCGTGCAATATCGCGCTCCTCTTCAAGGCCGTCCATGTCGTCCTACCGATCGAGCTCGGCTTCTCTCTCTTCATACATGTGCACTCGAGGTGAGTCATGAATAATATCGCAGGGCAAGATAGCTTCTGCGCCATACACCATGAAAAAAGGTGTGTATCCGGTCGTTGTATTAGGCGTAGTCCGCAGCCCCCAGAGCACGGAATCGAGTTCCTCAACCCAGTGCTAAGCTGACTCCTGAAGGGAGCGCACATCTAGGGTTTAACACTGCTCATTATGAGGGCGCTAGCCCGTTCAACCTATCCGTTTGTTTGAGGGTGGTGCACGGATGCATAATCGAGCTTGATGCCCAAGTTGGCGCACCAGTTTTTCACCTTGTCGGCTATAAAATTGGAGCCGTTATCTATGATAATGCTGTGCGGGACACCATAACGGTGTACCATGCCGGATATAAAGTCGATCACTGGCCCTGCTTCAGCTGTTTTTACTGGTTTGGCCTCTATCCACTTAGTGAATTTATCCACCATGACTAGTAAATACTTCTTCTTGTGGCTTCCCCCTTTAAGGGGTCGGACCATATCAAGCCCCCAGACTGTGAAAGGCCAGGAATTGGGGACTGTTCTTAACGCAGTGGGAGGCATATGACTATGATTGGTGGAAAGCTGACATCCCACGCAGCTTTGCACAACGGTTTGTGCGTCCGCTCGGTCCATTGGCCAAAAGAAACCTGTCCGGGAAGCCTTGCTTATGAGGGTCCGAGCTGCGGCGTGATGGCCGCCTATGCCAGCATGTATTTCAGCCAAGAGTTGCCGTCCCTCCTCTTCGGAGATGCACCTTTGGAGGACTGCAGTAGCGCTTTTCTTGTAAAGCTCACCTTTGTGAACTTTATAGGATTTAGAACTCCGAACTATTCGACGAGCCTCATTTTGATCATCAGGAAGCTCCTACCTATTAAGGTAGGGCAGGAAAGGTTTAGTCCATGGAGCAATAACGGCCATGATTACATGGGCGGAGGGTGCTATTTCGGTACCCGAACCTTGATACATCTCCAACGTATCTATAATTTTTTATTGTTCCATGCTGTTTTGATGTCAATCTTGGATGTTTTATAATCATTTTATATCATTTTTTGGTACTAACCTATTGACATAGTGCCGGTTCCTGTTTCTTCCATGTTTTTTACATCGCAGGAAATAAATATCAAATGGAGTCCAAATGGCATGAAACTTTACGATGATTTTTCATGGGCCAAACGGAAGCACATGGGTCCTGGTTGCACCTGGGGGTGCCCCGAGGGGGGCACAACCCACCAGGGTGCGCTAGGAGGCCCTGGCGCGCCCTAGTGGGTCGTGCCCACCTCGGGTGCCCTCGGACCGCCTCTTTGCTATATAAATACCCAAATATTCCCAAAACCCTAGGGGAGTCGAAGAAATATTCATCTAGCCACCGCGGAGTCCAGAAACACCAGATCCAATCTAAACACCACCACGGAGGGGTTCACCACTTCCATTGCTGCCTCTCCGATGATGCGTGAGTAGTTCTTTGTAGACCTTCGGGTCCGTAGTTAGTAGCTAGATGGCTTCATCTCTCTCTCTTGATCCTCAATACAATGGTCTCTTGGAGATTGATATGACATAACTCTTTTGCAGTGTGTTTGTTGGGATCGATGAACTTTGAGTTTATGATCAGATCTATGTTTTCATATCCATGAAAGTACTTGAGTTTTTTTGATCTCTTTTATGCATGATATCTTATAGCCTTTTGTATTTATTCTCCGATATTTGGGTTTTGTCTGGCCAACTCAATCTATTTATCTTGCAATGGGAAGAGGTTCCCGGTAGTGGGTTCGATCTTACGGTGCTTGATCCGAGTGACAGAAAGGGAACCAACACGTATGTATCATTGCTACTAAGGATAAAAAGACAAGATCTATATCTACCGCCATATAGATAAATGGATCTTGTCTACATCATGTCATTGTTCTTATTGCATTACTCTGTTTTTCCATGAACTTAATACACTAGATGCATGCTGGATAGCGGTCGATGTGTGGAGTAATAGTAGTAGATGTAGGCAGGAGTCGGTGTATTAATGTTGGATGTGATGCCTATGTAATGATCATTGCCTGGATATCATCATAATTATTTGAAGTTCTATCAATTGCCCAACAGTAATTTGTTTACCCACCGTTTTCTATTTTCTCAAGAGAAGCCACTTGTGAAACCTACGGCCCCTGGGTCTTATTTCTCATATATTTGCATTTGCGATCTACTTTTTCCTAGCTTTTATTTTCAGATCTATTAAACCAAAAATCTAAAAATACCTTGTTGCAATTTATTTTATTTGGCGTTCGATCTATCAATATTTACAACCTTTTTACCGTCACGCACCAATTTATGGCGCCGTTACCCGAAAGGGATTGACAACCCCTTTAACACGTCGGGTTGCGAGGTGTTGTTATTTGTCTATAGGGGGATATTTACGTTGTGTTGCTTGGTTCTCCTACTGATTCGATACCTTGATTTCATAACTAAAGTAAATACTCTACCGTCGCTGTGCTACATCATCCCTCCCTCTCCGGGGAAATACCGACGTAGTTCCAGCTGCCATCAAGGAGAATTTCTGGCGCCGTTGCCGGGGAGGATTTTCATCATAACCAGGTTCCTAATCACAAATCTCATCTCCATGCAATTTACATTATCCGCCATTTGCCTCTCGTTTTCCTCTCCCACACTTCACAAAAATTTGCTGTTTTATTCGCCTCTCTTTTTCTGTTCGCCGTTTTCTTGCCAGATCTATTTTTGTGTGTGTGATCTTGTTTACCATTATGGATAATTCCTCCTCTATTGCTTGCACTCCCGAGAATGAGGTTCTCAACTTTAAACAAAGGGGAGGAGAAAGTTTAAAAGATGCTTGGTATAGAATTTTCAATGCTCATAATAGATCTATCTGTAAGCAATCTACCGTTGTGCTTTTGTGGTGTTTTTATGTTGGCATCACCACTTGGTAAAGATTCATCCTTGATACAATTACCGGTGGAAATTTCTTAATGAGTCCTCCTCTTGATGCTCTTAATGCTATGGGAAATTTAGTGGGCTCACCACCTCTTATGGTTAATGAAACAATTTTGACTCTTAAGCATGTTATGGAAAGACTAGATGCTATTGAAAAGAAAATGATCACCGAAGATCATATGGAAAATCTACATAAAAGAATGCATAATTTTGCTACTAATCTTGGGTCAAAGGCGGGCGATATTTTTAAGTTGTTAAAAGAGAGGGGTACCTTGATCCATGAAAGAATAGAAGAAAGTCCATCTCGGATTGATAAACTGGAAGAAATCTTTAGTAATTTAAGCACGGCTTTTAGTACCACTAAAATTATTGAGGAAACTACCGTAAAGAGTAGGAGATCCAAAAACAAGGTGCAACCTCGAGTGATAGCAATAAAGGAGATCTTAAGATGATTAGTATCCACCCTGATTTTGTTGAAGTGATAAGAGTTCCTTTTTGCAAAAATGAATTCATTGAATTGATTCCTAGGAGTGTTGTTATTGACAATATTTATGCTAAATCTTTGAGGGATTCTATGTGCTTTATTGAAGAGTTGGACAAGGATGACAAAACTTAGATCCTTGCTATATGCCTAGCTAAGGGCGTAAAACTATAGCGCTTGTTGGGAGGCAACCCAATGAATAAAATTTATTTTTGCTTTTTGCTTTGTGTTCTTGAGTGTTAGCACAATTATGCTACTGTTATGATTGGGGGTTTTATGTTTTAATTAGTGTTTGTGCCAAGTAAAGCCTTTAGGATCTTTTTGGGCAATAGTTGTTCGGTCTTGCTGAAAAAACCCAGAAAGTTTGCACTCACAAAATTAATTTTCATCTTTTACCAGAGAGCGATAAAATACCCATTCCAATTGCAGTAGATCAATATACAAATTTCTCAGGTCGTCCTAATTTTGCAGTGTTTTTGGAGTTATAGAAGTATTCAAAAAAGTCAGATTTCTACAGACTTTTCTGTTTTGACAAATTCTGTTTTCTTTGTATCGTGTGCTTATTTTGGTGGCTCTATGGTTTTCTTTGATGAGTTTTTTCCATAGAAAAGTTGGAATACAGTAGATATAATACAAAAACAAAATATGAGTTGGTTTGATAGAACACTTATAGTAGTCGTTTATTATTCTTATACTAACGGATCTCACGAAGGCTTTGTTGAATTTTGTGTGATTGAAGTTTTCAAGTTTTGGGTTATCTTACGATGGATGGAGGAATGATGTAAGAGCCTAATATTGGGGATGCCCCAGAATCCCAAGCTATTATACAAGAATGAGCAACCAACTAAGCTTGGGGATGCCCCCGAGTGGCATCCCCGCTTTCTTCCAACAACTATCGGTATTTTACTCGAGACTATATTTTTATTCGTCACATGATATGTGTTTTGCTTGGAGTGTCTTGTATGATATGTGTCTTTGCTTGATTTATTTTGTGTTTTAAGTTATCAATCCTTGCTGGACACACCTATTTGATAGAGCCAAAATTATATCATGACTTGTTAGAATTGCTCTCTATGCTTCACTTGAATCTTTTATGAGCTAGGACTTTCTCTAGTGCTTCACTTATATGTTTTTGAGCACGGTGTGCTTAGTATTTCTGAAGAAATTCTATCTTTCTTAAATTAAATTATTTTGAGAGAAATAAAATTTGTTATTCTCATGATCTTCACTTATACTTGGTTGAGCTTATGAAAAGCAACACATGAAAATTAGTGCCAAAGCGATAGATATCCAAGAAGGATAAAGTAAGAGAAAATGTCATGAAGATCATTGGACAAAATAAACTTGATTCTTAGTAATAGTTTTGAGATATGATGATGTCATATGTGAGTTATGTTGATGAGTAATTGTGTTCTATTAAGAATATGGGTGCTAAGGTTTGTGATTCCCTATGCAAGTACGAAAGTCAATAGTCATGCAATGAAAATTATATCCTACTTGTGGTGCATTATTCGGTGTTAACTATGCTTACTACTTGCTTATGAGATTATTCGTTTCTTGGTTGGTCGCTTCCCGATATTTTGCTAGCCTTCATTTTGCACTAGGTATGACCTCTACTTGTGCAATCAAAATCCCTTCAACCAGTTTTGCCACATGAGTCTACTATATCTACCTATATGCGGTATTCTTTTGCTGTTCTAAGCAAATTTGCATGTGCCATCTCTAATTTTCAAAATAAACTTCTCTTTTGTGTGTTTGTTTCACTCGCGGAGCGGTGAGGGGTGGCTAATATTTTCCATGCTAGATGTGTTATTCTCAAGATGAGTGTTTATTCACTTATCATTGCACGAGAGTAAGGCAAAGGTATTAGGGATGCCCAGTCCCGAAATGCAAAAATAAATGAATTTAGTTTATGTTGTCAAATAATAAATTACTTGGAAAGTGTTGGTATGGAGGGCACCCGTGGATACAGTTATCCACGGAAAGTGAAAGTTATGGTGGAAAAAGGAATAAACTTTATTTTTTATTTGGGAACCGCCTATGATATATCCATGCATGGAAAGTTTGGGAACTCTAAGTTGTTTTCCTTGATGGGATGGATACACCTCCCAAAATGTTTTTATCTCAAATTTTTCGTTTTGAACGCTGGCACCTCTACAAATCCCTACTTCCCTCTACGAAGGGACTATCTTTTACTTTATGCAACTTTTATTTTTTGAAAATTGAGTCTACATCTTTTCTCATAAAAAGCACCAACTAGGAGGCAATATGATCGTGCCCAAGTATTGGGTGCAGTTAATATTCGAGTGTGTTTCATGAATGGGTCAATGTTTGAGCATGATGGGATAGGGATAATTTATTTTAGCATTGATATTTTGAAAGACATGATTGCTTGTTGATATGCTTGAGTATCTAAATTATTATGTCAAAACTAGACTATTGCTTTGATTCACATGAAATCCAAATGTCCATGCTCTAAAGAAAAGAATATGATATGACTTGATGAACAACACTCCACATCAGAAATTCTGTTTTTATCACTTACCTACTCGAGGATGAGTAGGAGTTAAGCTTGGGGATGCTAATACGTCTCCAACGTATCTATAATTTTTTATTGTTCCATGTTGTTTTATTATCAATCTTGGATGTTTTATAATCATTTTATAGTCATTTTATATCATTTTTTGGTACTAACCTATTGACATAGTGCCCAGTGCCAGTTCCTGTTTTTTCCATGTTTTTTACATCGCATGAAATCAATATCAAACGGAGTCAAAATGGCACGAAACTTTACGATGATTTTTTGTGGGCCAAAAGGAAGCAGATGGGCCCTGGTTGCACCTGGGGGGTGCCCCAAGTGGGGCACAACCCACCAGGGCACGCCAGGAGGCCCTGGTGTGCCCTCGTGGGTTGTGCCCACCTCGGGTGCACCCCGGACCGCCTCTTTGCCCTATAAATATACAAATATTCCCAAAACCCTAGGGGATTCGACGAAATATTCATCCAGCCGTCGCAGAGTCCAGAAACACCAGATCCAATCTAAATACCATCACAGAGGGGTTCACCACTTCCATTGGTGTGTCTCCGATGATGCATGAGTAGTTCTTTGTAGACCTTCGGGTCCGTAGTTTGTAGCTAGATGGCTTCATCTCTCTCTCTCTCTCTCTCTTGATCCTCAATACAATGGTATCTTGGAGATCCATATGGTGTAACTCTTTTGCGGTGTGTTTGTTGGGATAGATGAACTTCGAGTTTATGATCAGATCTATGTTTTTATATCCATGAAAGTATTTGAGTTTCTTTGATCTCTTTTATGCATGATCTATTATAGCCTCGTATTTGTTCTCCGATATTTGGGTTTTGTCTGCACAACTTGATCTATTTATCTTGCAATGGGAAGAGGTGCGCGGTAGTGGGTTCGATCTTACGGTCCTTGATCTCAGTAACAGAAAGGGAACCGACACGTATGTATCGTTGCTAGTAAGGATAAAAAGACGAGATCCATATCTACCACCATGTTGATAAACGGATCTTGTCTACATCATGTCATCATTCTTATTGCATTACTCCATTTTCCATGAACTTAATACACTAGATGCATGCTGGATAGCGGTCGATGTGTGGAGTAATAGTAGTAGATGTAGGCAGGAGTCGGTCTACTAATGTTGGATGTGATGCCTATGTAATGATCATTGCCTAGATATCATCATAATTATTTGAAGTTCTATCAATTGTCCAACAGTAATTTGTTTACCCACCGTTTTCTATTTTCTCAAGAGAAGCCACTTGTGAAACCTACGGCCCCTGGGTCTTATTTCTCATATATTTGCCTTTGCGATCTACTTTTTCCTTTCTTTTATTTTCAGATCTATTAAACCAAAAATCCAAAAATACCTTGCTGCAATTTTTTTATTTGGTGTTCGATCTATCAATATTTACAACCTTTTTACCGTCACACACCAATTTATGGCGCCGTTACCCGAAAGGGATTGACAACCCCTTTAACATGTCGGGTTGCGAGGTGTTGTTATTTGTGTGCAGGGGGCTATTTACGTTGTGATGCTTGGTTCTCCTACTGATTCGATACCTTGGTTTCATAACTAAGGGAAATACTCTACCATCGCTGTTCTACATCATCCCTCCCTCTTCGGGGAAATACCGACGTAGTTCCAGCTGCCATCAAACCCCCGATGATATATGTATTGTGTTCGGCTACTGCGGGTATGATCGGGTTCGGACTAGCATTGCCTCTCTCATCCTACCATACCACGGATGGCTTAAAGAGCCTTTCCACAAAGGTGTTAGGCTGGACGGGATCGCGTTTGGCGCCCATTCGAGCAAGGATGTCTGTTGCCTGGTTACTGTCTCGAGCACATGATGGAACTCGAGCCCCTCCAACCGAGCTGATATTTTGAGTACGACGTTTCGATACGCCGCCACTTTCGGATCTTTTGCATCGAACTCTCCATTTACTTGGGATATTGCAAGATTTGAATCACTGCACACCTCTAGGCATTGTATGCCCATGGAGACAGCCAATCAGAGACCATGCAGAAGTGCCTCGTATTCGGCTGCGTTAGAGTCCGTATACATGATTTGCAGTACGTAGTAGACTGTGTCCCCCGTAGGGGATGCCAAAATGACACCAGCCCCCAGTCCGACTAGCATTGTAGAGCCATCAAAGTACATGATCTAGTTGGAGTATGTACTGTACTCTTTAGGGAGCTCGGCTTCCTTCCACTCGGCGACGAAGTCGGCCAGCACCTGTGATTTAATAGCTCGGTGCGGCTTGTATGTTATTTCAAATGGTAAGAGCTCAATGGCCCATTTGGCTATGCGGTCGGTGGCATCCCGATTATTTATTATGTCATTGAGTGGTACTTCGGATGGCACCGTGATCGAACACTCTTCAAAATAGTGCCGCAGCTTTTGGGATGCGATAAAGACTTCATAAGCTATCTTCTAATAGTGAGGGTATCGGGATATGCATGGTGTAAGGACCGCCGATACATAGTATACTGGTTTATGGATGGGGAATTTGTGTCCCTCTTCCTCTCGCTCGACGACGAGTACGGGCTCACTACCTGGTGAGTTGCGGATATATAGAGCAACATAGGCTCGCCAACACCTGCTGTAGCCGCATCCGCCCATTCGAAGTGGTCGGTGCATCGAAGCAGTCAATAAAGTGGTAACGCATTTTCTCCCAGTTTGGAGATGAAGTGACTCAAGGCTCCCATACACCCAACTAGTTTTTGGACCTGCTCTAGGTCTGTTGACATGGCCAATTGTGACAAGGCTCGAATTTTGGTTGTGTTCTCTTTGATTCCTCTATGGGAAACAATGAACCCGAGCAGTTTTCTGGCTGGAACGCTGAAAACACATTTTCCGGATTAAGTGGCATGTCATATGTTCGGAGGTTGTCAAATGTGAGGCAGAGATCGTCCACCAATGATTCAACGTGTTTAGTATGGATGACCATGTTGTCCACATACGCTTCCACTGTCTTGCCGATTTGTTTTTTCAAACATGTTTGAATCATGCGTTGGTAAGTGGCACAAGTGTTTTTAAGCCTAAAGGGCATAGTGTTGAAACAAAAAGGCCCGTATGGGGTAATAAATGTTGTTGCAGCCTGGTTGGACTCCTTCATCTTAATCTGATGGTATCCGGAGTACGCAGCAAGGAAACACAATGAGTCGTGTCCTGTGGTTGAGACAATAATTTGGTCAATGCGGGGTAGCGGGAAAGGGTCCTTAGGGCAAGCTTTATTGAGGTCTTTGAAATCGACACAAAGGCGCTAGGATTTATCCTTCTTATGCACCATTACCAAGTTGGCTGGCTAGTCCGGGTGCTTGATTTCTCTAATGAACCCGTCCTCGAGTAGTTTGGCTAGCTCCTCTCCCATAGCTTGTCGTTTGGGTTCGGAAAATTGCCGTAGCGTTTGCTTGACTGGTTTGAACCCTTGATTATGTTGAGGCTATGTTCGGCCAGTCTGCATGGGATCCCGGGCATGTCCGAAGGGTGCCAGGCAAAAATGTCCCAATTTTTGTGCAGGAACGCTCATAGGGCAGCATCGACCATCGGATCCAGCTGTGCTCCAATGGATGATGTTTTGTTAGGATCCGTTGGGTGCACTTGAAATTTAACTATTTCATCTGCTTGTCTAAATTAGGTGGATTTTGGCCTCTCATCGAGGATCACATCATCTTTGCCCACTGTGGATCGCAGGGTGGTTAGTTCTTCCGCCGCGAGTGCTTTGGATAGTGCCTCGAGGGCCAAGGATGCAGTCTTGTTTTCAGCGTGGAGTGCTATGTCTGGATCACTGGTGATAGTGATTACTCCGTTGGGCCCTGGCATTTTATGATTCATGTACCCGTAATGGGGTATGACTTGGAAGTATGAGAAGGCGTCTCGCCCCAAAAGGGCGTGATATCCGCTGTTGAATGGGGCCACGATTGAATCTGGAGCTTGAAAAATCTCCAAAGTCACCAGTTCAGGTCCAGGAAGATCCAAGTACTTTCCGGGCTCTATGTCCGACCCTGAGTTTGACGTGAAGCCTCATCCCAAGGGAGGGTGTCCGACTCGAGGGGCTTGGAGATCCGGACATAGCTGGTCTTTAACTTAGGGGAAGAAATGTTTTCGGCTCGTTCCTTAATGACCGCTACCAGATGGGTGATTGGTGGGGACTTGATTTCCCTTTGATTAGGTTTGAGCCTGATCCGATCATAGTCTATTGCAGGCCCTAGGGCCGTGATGCGATCTAGCAGCTCGTTCAAGGACAAGACATCCGCCGGATCCATCTTTTTGGAGTGTTTGAGGCTGATGCAGAGGTGATGTTTGGTGATTGTGGGGGCTGACGTTGGCTTAACGGCCGTGCGAGCACCCATGGTGAAACCGCGGAGTTGGAGGACCAGTCCCAAAGTTAGGTTCCTCCCAGAAGTGATATCATTATTGATGACAAGGCGAGCCATCGATCCTTCTATCGACATCACAATGGAACTCTAAATGAAAGCACCAATGTCGGTGCCAAAACCGTCCGATCTCGGGTAGGGGCCCCTGAATTGTGCGTCTGAGGAGCGAGGGTAACAAGGGACAAGTGGGACACAATGTTTACCCAGTTTCAGGCCCTCTTGATGGAGGTAAAACCCTACATCCTGCTTGATTGTATTTGATGAGTATAAGAGTTGCAAGAGTTGATCTACCTCGAGATCGTAATGGCTAAACCCTAGCTGTCTAGCCTATTAGAATTCTGATAGCCTCTATGGACTAACCCTTCGGTTTATATATACACCGGAGGGACCTAGGGTTATAGAGAGTTGGTTTGTGGGGGAAGGAAATAACATATTCGGACACCAATCTTGACATCCACACATAAGGGAGTCCTACCCGGACACAGGGGGAAAGTCCTCTGCTTGTATCTTCACGGCCCATCAGTTCGGCCCGTATCAAATATCCCGGACACCCGAGGACCCCCTAATCCAGGACTCCCTCACCCGTAGCATGCACGTATGGTGAACTGTTATGTGATAAAGTCAGAGCATGATTTATTTATTGATTATCTTCCTTATGAGTGGAGGTCGGGGACGAGCGATGGTCTTTTCCTACCAATCTATCCCCCTAGGAGCATGCGCATAGTACTTCGTTTAATAGACTTTTGCAATAAGTATATGATTTCTTTATGACTAATGTTGAGTCCATGGATCATACGCACTCTCACCCTTCCACCATTGCTAGCCTCTCTAGTGCCGCGCAACTATCGTCGGTACCATAAACCCACCATATAACTTCCTTAAAACAGCCACCGTACCTACCTACTATGGTATTTCCATAGCCATCCCATGATATATTGCCATGCAACTTTCCATCGTTCCATTTATTATGACACACTCCATCATTGTCATATTGCTTTGCATGATCATGTAGTTGACATCATATTTGTCGCAAATCCACCGTTCATAACTCTTTCATACATGTCACTCTTGATTCATTGCACATCCCGGTACACCGCCGGAGGCATACACATAGAGTCATATTTTGTTCTAAGTATCGAGTTGTAATTCCTAAGTTGTATGTAAATAAAAGTGTGATGATCTTCATTATTAGAGCATTGTCCCATGTGAGGAAAGGATGATGCAGACTATGATTCCCCCACAAGTCGGGATGAGACTCTGGATGAAAAATAAAAAAAGAGGCCAAAAAAATGAGAGAAGGCCCAAATAAAAAATGAGAGAAAAGAGAGATGGGGCAATGCTACTATCCTTTTAACACACTTATGCCTCAAAGTAGCACCATGATCTTCATGATAGAGTGTCTCCTATATTTTCACTTTGATTTACTAGTGGGAATTTTTCATTATAGAACTTGGCTTGTATATTCCAATGATGGGCTTCCTCAAATTGCCCTAGGTCTTCGTGAGCAAGAAAGTTGGATGCACACCCACTTAGTTTCTTTTTGAGCTTTCTTAAACTTATAACTCTAGTGCATCCGTTGCATGGAAATCCCTACTCACTCACATTGATATCTATTGTGTTGGCGAACTTAGTACTTTCAAACAAATTCCTACACACACGCAAGATCATGGTGATGCATAGCAACGAGAGGGGAGATTGTTGTCTACATACCGTCGTAGACCGTAAGCCTAAGCATTATGACAATGCGGTTGATGTAGTCGTAGATCTTCATGATCGACCGATCCTTGTACCGAAAGTACGACACTATAACCCACAAGTATAGGGGATCACAATAGTTTTCGAGGGTAGAGTATTCAACCCAAATTTATTTATTTGACACAAAGGGAGCCAAAGAATATTCTCAAGTATTAGCAGCTGAGTTGTCAATTCAACCACACCTGGATAACTTAATATCTGCAGCGAAGTGTTTAGTAGCAAAGTAATGTGATAGTAGTGGTAATAGTAGCAAAAGGTAACGATAGCAAAAGTAATGTTTTTGGTGTTTTGTAGTAAGGATAACAATAGCAACGAAAAAGTAAATAAGCGAAGAACAATATATGGAAAGCTCGTAGGCAATGGATCGGTGATAGAGAATTATGCCGGATGTGGTTCATCATGTAACAGTCATAACCTTGGGTGACACAGAACTAGCTCCAACTCATCAATGTAATGTAGGCATGTATTCCGAATATAGTCGTACGTGCTTATGGAAAAGAACTTGCATGACATCTTCTGTCCTACCCTCCCGTGGCAGTGGGATCCTAGTGGAAACTAAGGGATATTAAGGCCTCCTTTTAATAGTGTACCGGACCAAAGCATTAACACATAGTGAATACATGAACTCCTCAAACTACGGTCATCACCGGGAGTGGTCCCGATTATTGTCACTTCGGGGTTGCCGAATCATAACACATAGTAGGTGACTATAGACTTGCAAGATAGGATCAATAACTCACATATATTCATGAAAACATAATAGGTTTAGATCTGAAATCATGGCACTCGGGCCCTAGTGACAAGCATTAGGCATGGCAAAGTCATAGCAACATCAATCTCAGAACATAGTGGATACTAGGGATCAAACCCTAACAAAACTAACTCGATTACATGATAAATCTCATCCAACCCACCACCGTCTAGCAAGCCTATGATGGAATTACTCCTGCACAGCGGTGAGCATCATGAAATTGGTGATGGAGGATGGTTGATGATGACAACGGCGACGGATTCCCCTCTCTGGAGCCCCGAACGGACTCCAGATCATCCCTCCCAAGAGAGTTTAGGGCTTGGCGGCAGCTCCATATCATAAAACACGATGAATCCTTCTCCTTTATTTTTTTCTCCCCGAACACAAATATATGGAGTTGGAGTTGAGGTCGGTGGAGCTCCAGGGGGGCACGAGGCAAGGGGGCGCCCAGGGGGCAGGCGCGCCCCCACCCTCGTGGCTAGGGTGTGGGCCCCCTGGCTTGATTCTTTGCCAGTATTTTTTATTATTTCCAAAAATAATCTCCGTGGAGTTTCAGGTCATTCCGAGAACTTTTGTTTCTGCACATAAATAACACCATGGCAATTATGCTGAAAACTGCGTCAGTCCGGGTTAGTTCCATTTAAATCATGCATGTTAGAGTCCAAAACAAGGGCAAAAGTGTTTGGAAAAGTAGATACGACGGAGACGTATCAACTCCCCCAAGCATAAACCTTTGCTTGTCCTCAAGCAATTCAGTTGACAAACTATAAGTGATAAAGAAAACTTTTACAAACTCTGTTTGCTCTTGTTGCTGTAAATATGTAAAGCCAACATTCAAGTTTTCAGCAAAAATTATGAACTAACCATATTCACAATAACTCTTAGGTCTCATGTTTACTCATATCAATGGCATAATCAACTAGCGAGCTATAATAATAAATCTCGGATGACAACACTTTCTCAAAACAATCATAATATGATATAACAAGATGGTATCTCGCTAGCCCTTTCTGAGACCGCAAAACATAAATGCAGATCACCTTTATAGATCAAGGACTGACTAGACATTGTAATTCATGGTAAAAGCGATCCAGTCAAGACATACTCAATGTAAACTAACATTAATGAATGCAAATGAAAGCGGTTCTCTCCAACTGGTGCTTTTTAATAAGAGGATGATGACTCAACATAAAAGTAAATAGATAGGCCCTTCACAGAGGGATGCAGGGATTTGTAGAGGTGCCAGAGCTCGATTTTGAAATAGAGATGAATAATATTTTGAGCGGTATACTTTCATTGTCAACATAACAACCAAGAGATGGCGATATCTTCCATGCTACACACATTATAGGCGGTTCCCAAACAGAATGGTAAAGTTTATACTCCCCCTCCACCAACAAGCATGAATCCATGGCTTGCTCGAAACAACGAGTGCATCCAACTAAAAAAAGTCCCAGGGGGAGTTTTGTTTGCAATTATTTTGATTTGATTTGCATTAAGCATGGGACTGGCATCCCAGTGACCAGCCATTTTCTCGTGAATGAAGAGCGGAGTCCACTCCTCTTGAGAATAACCCGCCTAATATGGAAGACACGGACAACCCTAGTTGATACATGAGCTATTCGAGCATACAAAACAGAATGTTTATTTGAAGGTTTAGAGTTTGGCACATACAAATTTACTTGGAACGGTAGGTAGATACTGTATATAGGTAGGTATGGGGGACTCATATGGAATAACTTTGGGGTTTATGGAATTGGATGCACAAGCAATTTTCCCGCTTAGTACAGGTGAAGGCTAGAAAAAGACTGGGAAGCGACCAGCTAGAGAGCGACAACAGTCATGAACATGCATTAAAATTAATCAACACCGAATGCAAGCATGAGTAGGATATAATGCACCATGAACATAAATATCGTAGAGGCTATGTTGATTTTGTTTCAACTACATGCGTGAACATGTGCCAAGTCAAGCCACTTGAATTGTTCAAAAGAGGATACCACCCTATCATACCATATCACAACCATTTTAATAGCATGTTGGCACGCAAGGTAAACCATTATAAGCTCCTAGCTAATTAAGCATGGCATAAGCAACTATAATCTCTAATTGTCATTACACACATGTTATTCATAATAGGCTGAATCAAGAACGATGAGCTAATCATATTTACAAAAACAAGAGAGGTCGAGTTCATACCAGCTTCTCCCATCTCAATCAGTCCATCATATATCATCATAATTTCCTTTCACTTGCACGACTAAACGATGTGAATAATAATAACAGTGCACATGCATTGGGCTAAGCTAGAATCTGCAAGCATTCAATAAGCAGGAGAAGACAAGGCAATATGGACTCTTGGTTAAATCAACAATAATGCATATAGGAGTCACTTCAACAATTTAATCATGGTCTTCTCCTATCGACCCCCAAAGAAAAGAAAAGAAATAAAACTATTTCCACGGGAAAGCTCCGAACAAGCAAAAGAAGAAGAGGAAATCTTCTTGGGTTTTCTTTTTAATTACTACTACAAGCATGGAAATTAAAACTAGCTAAAAGCTACAACTAATTTTTTTTGTTTTTCTTAAGGTTTATCAAACACACAAGAAGAAAGCATAAAAAGGAAATAAACTATCATGGATATTCCAATGAAAAAGTATGAGCACCGACATCTAGCAATGAGTGTGTGAACATAAATGTAATGTCGGTGGGAAATACGTACTCCCCCAAGCTTAGGCTTTTGGCCTAAGTTAGTCTATGGCCATGGCTGGCCTGGCGGATATCCAAAGTAATAGTTGGGGTCATACTGTGAACAAGCCTCGGATTGCCACTGGTTGGCAATCGCCTCCGGATCCAACTGATAATCAGACTGTCGTGGAGGATGAGATTTTTATTCCGGTTCTGGCTCTGTAGCTGATGTAGGGTTCCGGTAGGCATGAATGGCTTCCAACGGAACAAGGTACTTGCGTGCAGATAAATCAAATAAGGAAGGAGCAGGCAAGGTAATAATCTCAGGATGATTTTTACCATATATTAATTTGTACTTACGGTCCTTTTCCCTATTCTTAACAATAAAATCATGTGCTACCATACTCTTATAATCTAAATAAACATGAGGCAGCAATTTTTCTTCCTTCTCATAATGCCTAAAAGGTATGTTAAAATGTGCAGCTTTGCCTCCAAGGACGGGGCCCTTAGTATGGTTAAGATTTGACCGCTTTGCAATAATAGCACCCATGTTTAATGTATCATCACGAAATAAGGCATGGCACAAAATAACAATATCAAGGCCACTCAGGTTTCCAAAGTTTTCACGCCCAATTAAGCATCTACTAGCAAATATAGCAAAGTAACATAGAACAGGAAAGTGTATGCTAGTAATTCGTGTGTCGGAAACCTTCCTCATTTCCCCTACAATAATGGTATCAATAAACACATCCACATCGTCACGATGTGGTTCCTCTATGATGCCCTCCAAAGGGATCAAACAAACCCGACAAAAATCATGAAGTGGCATCTCCTTATGCTCATCATATAAATAAAATTCCACCGTAGGTGGTGAGCTCCTAGCATGGAACTGAAAGTTTTGCACAAAGATATTGGTGAGTAATATATATTGTTCATGTTGGTCATGGAGGAAGGCGGTGAGGCCTGCATTCTCAGCCAATTCATAGAAATCATCATAAATCCCAGCTGCTCTCAAGAAATTATCACAAGGCCATTCACATGGCCGAACTTCCGCGGTGCAAGGGAGATTATACTTAGGCCACTTATCCTCCTCACTTTGCTTATCCTTCGAGCTTTAGCTCGATGAGCCCCTCAAAAATCTCTTCATTATTTTCTGAAAAATTCTGAAATTTTTAGTAACTTCAAATAAAAGTAAACCAAACTCAACAAAATTGATAGCAACTACTCCTACAAGTGCCTAGAGCCTATATCATCCATTAGAACTACTTGGAACCATATAAATTTGACATGCAAGCTCAAGAACATGGTAGCACAAATTTGCAATGAATAAAGCACTAGAACAAAAACTAATTGGACCAATGGAGGAGTTACATACCAAGGAACAATCCCCCAAAGCAGTTTTTTGAGAGGTGCTTTGAGCAAGGAGATCGAAAATCGCAGCAAAATGAGCTAGAACTCGTGCTTTAGCTGGATGGTGATTTTTTTGGGAGGAACAAGAAGTGTGTGGGTGCAGGAATAAGTGGAGGGGAGCCACCGTGGGCCCACGAGGCAGGGGGCGCGCCCAGGGGGGTGGGCGCGCCATGGACCCTTGTGGCTAGGTGCTTGCCCCCCTGCTGCGTTCTTAGTGCCAGATATTCTCAAATATTCCAGAAAAAATCATATTAAATTGGCAGGGCATTTGGAGAACTTTTATTTTCGGGGTATTTTTATATTGCATGAATAATTCAGAGAACAGACATAAATTCCTATTTTTTCTTTATTTAATATAAATAACAGAAAGTAAAAATAGGGTATAGAGAGTTTTGTTTTATAACTTCATCCATCTCGTGCTCATCAAAAGGAATCCACTAACAAGGTTGATCAAGTCTTGTTAACAAACTCATTCCGAGTAACATGGAACCGGAGAATTTTCGAATAACACTAGGTTACCTCACGGGGATATGCACATCCCCAACAATAGGAATATCATATTTCTTCTTGACAGTAGGAATAGGAAATTCAAAACCTCCAAAAATAATCGGTGGAATTTTTCCAATAGAATTGATACTGTGGACTTGAGGTTGTTTCCTCGGAAAGTGTACCGCATGCTCATTACCATTAACATGAAAAGTGACATTTCCCTTGTTGCAATCAATAACATCCCCTGCAGTGTTCAATCATATAAGCATTTTGTTTCAATTGTCTACCAAAATAAGCATTGAAGTCTTCTTGCTTAACCATAAAGTTATCAAACTCATCAAAACCTTGGCTAGCGAACTTAGTAGGAGGGATTTCAGCTTTATCATATCTATAGAGAGAATTTACCTTTACTACTTGTGTCGGGTTATCAAGACCATGTGTTTCTTCAATATGTGATGGATTAAAACCATATATTTCTTCAACAGGCGGTAAATTAAGACCATGTATTTCTTCAATAGGAGGTAAATTCTTAACATCTTCAGCTTTAATACCCTTTTCTTTCATGGATTTCTTTGCCTCTTGCATATATTCAGGACTGAGAAATAGAACACTTCTTTTCTTCGGGGTTGGTTTAGGAATAGGCTCAGGAGCTGGCTCAGGAAGTGTCCAATTATTTTCATTTGTCAACATATTATTCAATAGAATTTCAGCTTCATCCGGTGTTCTTTCCCTGAAAACAGAACCAACACAACTATCCAGGTAATCTCTGAAAGCATCGGTTAGTCCATTGTAAAATATATCAAGTATTTCATTTTTCTTAAGAGGATGATCAGGCAAAGCATTAAGTAATTGGAGAAGCCTCCCCCAAGCTTGTGGGAGACTCTCTTCTTCAATTTGCACTAAATTATATATATCCCTTAAGGCAACCTGTTTCTTATGAGCAGGGAAATATTTAGCAGAGAAGTAATAAATCATATCCTGGGGACTACACACACAACCAGGATCAAGAGAATTAAACCATATCTTAGCATCACCCTTTAATGAGAACGGAAATATTTTAAGGATATAAAAGTAGCGAATTCTCTCATCATTAGTGAACAGGGTGGCTATATCATTTAATTTAGTAAGATGTGCCACAACAGTTTAAGATTCATAGCCATAAAAAGTATCAGATTCAACGAAAGTAATTATATCAGGATCAATAGAGAATTCATAATCCTTATCAGTAACAAAGATATGTGAAGTTGCATAAGCAGGATCATATTTCATTCTAGCATTCAGAGTTTTTTGTTTCAGCTTAGCTAATAATTTCTTAAGATCACTCCTATCATTGCAAGCAAGAAAATCTCTAGCAGTTTCTTCATCCATAACATAGCCCTCAGGCACAACAGGCAATTCATATTTATTAGGAGAGCCTTCATCATCTCTTTCATCAATATTATCAGTTTCAATAATTTCATTCTCTCTAGCCCTAGCAAGTTGTTCATCAAGAAATTCACCAAGTGGCACAGTAGTATCAAGCATAGAAGTAGTTTCATCATAAGTATCATGCATAGCAGAAGTGGCATCATCAATAATATGCGACATATCTGAATTAATAGCAGAAGCAGGTTTAGGTGTCGCAAGCTTACTCAAAATAGAAGGTGAATCAAGTGCAGAGCTAGATGGCAGTTCCTTACCTCCCCTTGTAGTTGAGGGATAAATCTTGGATCTTGGATCTTTCAAGTTCTTCATCATGATAAGAAGATATAAATACCAAGTGACTCAAAGAATAGAGCTATGCTCCCAGGCAACGGCGCCAGAAAATAGTCTTGATAACCCACAAGTATAGGGGATCGCAACAGTTTTCGAGGGTAGAGTATTCAACCCAAATTTGTTGATTCGACACAAGGGGAGCCAAAGAATATTCTCAAGTATTAGCAGCTGAGTTGTCAATTCAACCACACCTGGATAACTTAATATCTGCAGCAAAGTGTTTAGTAGCAAAGTAATATGATAGTAGTGGTAACAGTAGCAAAAGGTAGTGATAGCAAAAGTAATATTTTTGGTGTTTTGTAGTAAGGATAACAATAGCAACAGAAAAGTAAATAAGAGAAGAACAATATATGGAAAGCTCATAGGCAATGGATCGGCGATAGAGAATTATGCCGGATGTGGTTCATCATGTAACAGTCATAACCTAGGGTGACACAGAACTAGCTCCAATTCATCAATGTAATGTAGGCACGCATTCTGAATATAGTCATACATGCTTATGGAAAAGAACTTGCATGACATCTTTTGTCCTACCCTCCCGTAGCAGCGGGGTCCTAGTGGAAACTTAGGGATATTAAGGCCTCCTTTTAATAGAGTACCGGACCAAAGCATTAAAACATAGTGAATACGTGAACTCCTCAAACTACGGTCATCACCGGGAGTGGTCCTATTATTGTCACTTCGGGGTTGTCAGATCATAACACATAGTAGGTGACTATGGACTTGCAAGATAGGATCAAGAACTCACATATATTCATGAAAACATAATAGGTCCAGATCTGAAATCATGGCACTCGGGCCCTAGTGACAAGCATTAGGCATAGCAAAGTCATAGCAACATCAATCTCAGAACATAGTGGATACTAACAATCAAACCCTAACAAAACTAACTCAATTACATGATAAATCTCATCCAACCCATCACCGTCCAGCAAGCCTACGATGGAATT
The DNA here is from genome assembly GCF_002162155.2 of Triticum dicoccoides. Lineage (NCBI taxonomy): Eukaryota > Viridiplantae > Streptophyta > Magnoliopsida > Poales > Poaceae > Triticum > Triticum dicoccoides. Next base: position 312,404,018 of record NC_041392.1, on the reverse strand, counting down.
ACTCACAGACAGTGGTGAGCATCATAAAATTGGTGATGGAGGATGGTTGATCATGACGACGGCGACGGATTCCCCTCTCCGGAGCCCCGAACGGACTCCAGATCAGCCCTCCCGAGAGAGTTTAGGGCTTGGCGGCGGCTTCGTATCGTAAAACGTGATGAATCCTTCTCCTTTATTTTTTTCTCCCCGAACACGAATATATGGAGTTGGAGTTGAGGTCGGTGCAGCTCCAATGGACCCATGAGGCAGGGGCGCGCCCCCACCCTCCTGGCTAGGGTGTGGGCCCCTGGCCTTGATTCTTTGCTAGTATTTTTTATTATTTCCAAAAATAATCTCCATAGAGTTTCAGGTCATTCCGAGAACTTTTTTTTCTACACATAAATAAGACCATGGCAATTCTGCTGAAAACAGCGTCAGTCCGGGTTAGTTCCATTCAAATCATGTAAGTTAGAGTCCAAAACAAGGGCAAAAGTGTTTGGAAAAGTAGATACGACGGAGACGTATAAACTCCCCCAAGCTTAAACCTTTGGTTGTCCTCAAGCAATTCAGTTGACAAACTGAAAGTGATAAAGAAAAACTTTTACAAACTCTGTTTGCTCTTGTTGTTGTAAATATGTAAAGCCAGCATTCAATATTTCAGCAAAGATTATGAACTAACCATATTCACAATAACTGTTAGGTCTCATGTTTACTCATATCAATGGCATAATCAACTAGCGAGCAATAATAATGGATCGTCAGTCCGGGTTAGTTCCATTCAAATCATGCAAGTTAGAGTCCAAAACAAGGGCAAAAGTGTTTGGAAAAGTAGATACGATGGAGACGTATCAGGCACCTCCGTGATCTGCACACGTTCAGCTTGGTGACGTCCCACGAACTCACGATCCAGCAGAGTGTCGAGGGAGAGCTTCTTCAGCACGACGACATGATGACGGTGATGATGATACTACCGGAACAGGGCTTCGCCTAAGCACCGCTATGATATGACCGAGGTGGATTATGGTGCAGGGGGGCACCGCACACAGCTGGAAACAATCAACTTGTATGTCCTAGGGTGCCCCCTGCCCCCGTATATAAAGGAGCAAGGGGGGTCGGCCTAGGGGTGCGCCAAGGAGAGGGAGTCATCCTCCTAGTAGGAGTAGGACTCCCCCTTTCCTAGTGTCGGTGTCAAAACCAGCAGATCTCGGGTAGGGGGTCCCAAACTGTGCGTCTAAGGTGGATGGTAACAAGAGGCGGGGGACAAGATGTTTACCCAGGTTCGGGCCCTCTTGATGGAGGTAATACCCTACTTCCTACTTGATTGTTCTTGATGATATGAGTATTACAAGAGTTGATCTACCACGAGATCATAGAGGCTAACCCTAGAAGCTAGCCTATGGTATGATTGTATGTTGTCGTACGGACTAACCCCTCCGGTCTATATAGACACCGGAGGGGGCTAGGGTTACAAAGAGTCGGTTACAAGGGAGGAGATCTATATATCCGTATTGCCTAGCTTGCCTTCCACGCCAAGGAGAGTCCCATCCGGACATGGGACGAAGTCTTCAGTCTTGTATCTTCATAGTCCAAAAGTCCGGGCAAAGGATATAGTACGGCTGTCCGGAGATCCCCTAATCCAGGACTCCCTCAGTTGCCCCTGAACCAGGCTTCAATGACGTTGAGTCCGGCGCGCAGTATTGTCTTCGGCATTGCAAGGCGGGTTCCTCCTCCAAATACTCCATAGAAGATTTTGGCCTTCCTCCGCATCAAGCCCCATTTCGGCCTGTGGCTGAAGACCTTCAATGTCAAACTCAAGGTGGTGGTCGGGCAGCAAGCAGAGTGCGGAGGCGCCATGGTGGGAAAGATGCCTAATGTCACCTGGCTTGAAGGCTCCTACGTGGAGACCATAAAGGGGTGGCAATCGGGGTGGTTCTACATCACCGAGCCGTGCGACACCAACTGGGTGGCGGCCCCCGAATTCCGATCCAGAATCCCCACACGGCTCACCTCTTGGAAAGAGAAAGGCCTGTCCTGGGGTTCCTCAGTAAAGCTGATCGGACTCCAGACCTGCGTCAAGAACATGATGAGCAAGAAAATCAAGCTCGTCAACGTGGTCCAGGTCATGCTCTTCTGCCGGATTCTCCCATGTCAACAACAGGTATTCAACTTGTGGGAGTTCGACCCGGCCAAGCACCAGACGCTGCGAGAGCTCTATGACACGATGCACGAGGACGTCTGGAGGGTGCTGTTCAAGGGCGCCGAGGTACCTCCTTCCCTCACCGAGGACCGCGGACTCAGCAAAGCACCGGCCAATCCGGTAAGTTTTTATATTTCATACGGTATCCATTTTCCCCAGTTTAATCATGTGCGGGATCTAAGTCTTCCATGCCTTTAATAGGACTGGGTGAAGACAGGGGAGCAGCTCGATTGTCCCGCCCCCTGCCGGAAGATCCTGCAGATGCTCTCCTAACGGAGATGCTGGTTCCGGCACCTTACGAGGTGTCGGTGAAGAAGGCCAAGAAGAAGGTCGTGGGGACCCGAAAGGGTCTCCGGTGCAAGGTTGTATCGGACTCATCGTCCGATAACTCCGACGCGCCCTCCTCCCACGAAAACAAGGAGGAGGAAGAGGAAAGTTCTGCCCCCCAGCCGAGGGAGACAAGAAAAGGAAGGCCGGCCCAACCGGGGAGGCTAAAGGGTCCAAAAAGGGTAGGACCCTCCCTCTGGACTCCTCCACGACGGCCGCCTACAACGGCGACGAGTGGCTACCCAGGGTCAAGCCCCTGGCGAAGTCGTAAGTATCCGGACACCATAGTAATTCATGGTATGTTTTACTGCACTGCTTCTCCTCATGCCAAACATGATTATGCAGTCCATCCCGATCTCATCTCGATGTATCTTCGTCGAGCGGTTCGTTGGACTCGTTGGATAAGAACAACGGTTCTCTTCCGACCGCCTCCACCCCATGCCCCGCGGACAACGTCGAGGTGTTGTCTCAACAGGCGCCGGGCCAAGGGGAGGCAGTCCTGGGAGCGCCTCGAGGCAACCTTCCGAACCCTGGGTGCAAAGGGAGCCGGACTCCCATGGGCTCCAGGTTCGGCCCGCAGCCGAACACTAAACCGGAATCTTCGGTGGTTCCGGACTCCAGCGGGCGACCCCCCGTTAAGGGAGGCAAGCCGCCATGCCGGTGTCCTCTATCTATCTAGAGGCACCGGACAACTTGCTGGAAGTGCTTCGCGGCGCTTCCATCGACGAAGAGCACCGTACTATCATGAGTGCGGTGATCGAGAAAGTTCACTCCGCCAAAAGCGGACTGACTGAAGCTTGTGCCAGCCTCCTAACAGGCTTTGAGGTAAGAAATCAAAATATAAGAAAATATTGCCGCATAGATAGTAGCCCCTGATGCTCTGTTCGGCGTTCAAGTAGAAAGGCCGAATAGAGGATCAAATGATGACTCAAGAGTCTAATCAGAATATATCTATGTGTATGTGCAGGCTTCACTGCTGGCCACTGCCGCATGTATTGCGGAGGTCTCTGCGCTGAAGCAGGACCTGGAGCGGTCCAAGAACGAGCTTGGCCTTTCCAAGAGGCAGCTCGAGGAGAGCAAAGGTAAGCAATAACTTGTCTATATAAAATAAAAGTAGTTCGGGTGTAAAGTAATAGGATCATCATGAATTTTCCAGGGGCCACGACTCAAGTGGCAACCCTGAAGAAGGCATTGTCCGAGGCCGAAGACAAAGCGACCAAGGAGCGCATTGAGCGGGAGAAACAAGAAGCCCGAGTGGGCGAGGTGCAGGAAGAGCTCGAGGCTCTCGCCAAGAAACATGAGTCCTTGGAGCTTGACTCTAAGACGCACGAGTCCGAGGTTGAGAAGGCGCTCGAAAGCGCCCGGAGCGCCAAGGCTGAAGCCCACAAGGCCCTCCAGGAGATTGATGCGGTGAAGAAGATAGCCGTGGGTAAGGCATTCATTATGCAAAGCAAGCATGTGAAGGAAACTTTCCTTTTTCTTACCCGAGTTCGGAGCTCTCCAGGAGCGTTTGCAGATATTCCCCGCAGTGTACTGGATGCCACGGAGTTTTACTGAGCTGAGGAGGGGAGCTCGACGGAGAAGTTGTTCTGGTCTCAGTATACTGGGACCGAACACCCCATGCCCTTGAGCGACCAGCTGAAGCAGTTGGTGGAGCTTCACAAGGCGGCCGAACAAGCCATGAGGGGCCTTATAGTCCGGATGTGTCCTGGCGAGCCCCTGTCCGGCAGCTACTTCGATCTGGTGAGGCGGCTCGTCGACGCCTACCCAAGGCTTGAAGTCATAAAAGCGGTCCGCCTGCATCGAAGGTGCGCATAGGGCTTTTGCCCAGGCGAAGGTGCACTGGGCGAAGCTGGACACCGTGAAGCTGGTGAGGGAGGGGCCGCCGGAGGGCAAGCAGCATCGCTGCCCCGAGATGCATTATGAGAGTGTCTTGAAGGGTTCCCGCCTTGTGGTGGATGAATGTGCCAGGGACGTAATTTTTGAATGAACATGCTCGTGTGATCCTGTAATGTGAAACAAGTTCATCTGCGCTATGCAACACTTTTTGAATTTAAAATATTATCTTCTGTGCGGCCATTTACAAAATCTGAGAGCCGGCCAGTCGTTGGCTTCTACCCCCATGTAACTAGTACTGGGGTGTTCGGGATAAACTTGAGCACTCTTTACCCCAATTTTGGTCCCTTCAAGGGAGGTGTTCAGTGCAACGAACCAGGCAATCAGACTATAATGCTTTATCACTCTCACTTAGCCATAGAAATCTACATTTTTAAATTTTGGCGAAGCCCCTGGTATTCAGAAGGCCGAATTTGGGGTGCTATACACGCCTAAGCTGGACAAGGTCGACTCCTCACCCGAAGCGGAAAAAGTCTTTAAGGACTTGAGATCTCTCGAACAGCGACCAGTCTCTCGTCATATCATGACAGTCAGTTTTCAGCTTTCTCTACTAAGGTGCTCGTCCGGAAGAACCAGGACACAATTGCAGTAGTTCTCCCACCGCTACCTTAGCCGATATAGCGGAACATAAGGTACCAAAGCATGGGAGCCAGGCAAACCCAACTATTGACCCAAGACATGATTCAGAGCTGATGCATATAATGCTATAAGTTCGGGGTGCTGCACTGTCGTAAGTGTTCGGACTTCTCGCGCCGTATTATGGGGTAAACGAAAGCCCCTGGCGTACTAACCGTACCCGAATTTACGGGTGCGGATTGTCGTAAATGGACATAAAGGAAAAAAAGAATGAATAATGCAATAATAGACTAATGCTATGCATTCTTATTTAAATAATACGTCGAAGCATACTGGTACAGGTAGTGCAATAAGCAGAAAGTAGGACTATTCGAAATGTCCTTTCCAAGGGCAAGCTGCGTATGGATAGTAGAAAGCGGGTATTATTATTATAGACCACCTGGGGGTTCCCGTCACATCTTAGCTTCTTGCCGCCTTGGTTATTCCTTCCCATAATGTGTCCAGCAATCATACTGCCGGAAAGGGCTTCCAGAGAGTTAGGCCCTGAAAGAGAAAAGAAATGATAAAGATATACAGCCCCAAGGGCGGTTAAGCCGCATTGCGGGACGTGCCCTAATCATTCCCCCGCCTATGTCCATGGTATTTTCAGTGCGTAATTATGTACGCGCGGCATGGATTTCGTCGCTTGACTGGGACTGGGACGGGGGCCGAATTGCTAGGCGAGCTCTGAATGTGCCAGACGATCCTGTTGCAGTTTACTCCGGACACGCTTGAAGGTGTTCGGGGGCTATATCGCCGAATTAGTGGTTTGCCTTGAAAGGCTGCTTTCTGCTTCTGCTGCGAGGGCCGCAGTGTGCTCTTCCGTGCGGAGCGAGCGTTCTGTGTTTCCATTCACTGTTATTACCCCCCGAGGTCCTGGCATCTTGAGCTTGAGGTATGCATAATGCGGTACTGCATTGAATTTTGCAAATGCAGTTCGTCCGAGCAGTGCATGATAGCCACCACGGAACGGGGCGATGTCGAAGATTAACTCCTCGCTTTGGAAGTTTTCTGGTGATCTGAAGACCACTTCCAGTGTGATTGAGCCCATGCAATGGGCCTCTACACCTGGTATGACGCCCTTAAAGGTGGTTTTGGTGGGTTCGATCCTCAAGGGATCGATGCCCATTTTTCGCACTATATCCTGATAGAGCAGGTTCAGGCTGCTGCCGCCGTCCATAAGGACTCGAGTGATGTGAAATCTGCCGATGATGGGGTCTAGGACCAGTGCGGCGGATCCGCCATGACGGATACTAGTGGGGTGGTCCCTGCGATCAAAGGTGATCGGGCAAGCAGACCATGGGTTGAACTTTGGGGCGACGGGCTCCATCGCATAGACGTCCCTTAGTGCATGCTTCCGCTCCCTCTTGGGGGTGTGGGTTGCGTATATCATGTTCACCGTCTTCACTTGTGGGGGGAACCCCTTCTGTCCTCCCGTGTTCGGCGGCCGGGTCTCCTCCTCGTCATCACTATGCAGCCCCTTGTCCTTGTTTTCGGCATTTAACTTGCTGGCCTGCTTGAACACCCAGCATTCTCTATTGGTGTGATTGGCTGGCTTGTCTGGGGTGCCGTGGATTTGACACGAGCGATCCAATATGTGATCCAAGCTGGACGGAGCCGGAGTACTTCTTTTAAATGGCTTTTTCTGCTGACCGGATCTAGAGCGTCTGAATCCGGCATTAACTGCCGTATCCGCGGTGTTATCGCCGTTATTGCGGCGCTTTGGTCTGTTATGACGTTGTCTGCTATTGGCATCTTTGGTATCTGAAGTGCCCGGATTCCTCGATGTGTTATTGCTGCGAGCCAGCCAGCTATCCTCGCCCGCGCAAAAGCGGGTCATGAGTGTCGTGAGGGCTGCCATAGACTTCGGCTTCTCCTAGCCAAGGTGGCAGGCAAGCCACTCGTCACGGATGTTGTTCTTGAATGCCACAAGGGCCTCTGTGTCCGGATAGTCGACAATTTGGTTTTTCTTAGTCAGGAACCGAGTCCAGAATTGTCTGGCCGATTCCCCTGGCTACTGAGTTATATGGCTCAAGTCATCAGCATCCGGTGGTTGCACATTGTGACGCCCCCGATTCAATCGTACACTAATCATGCACGCAAACGTGTACGATCAAGATCAGGGACTCATGGAAAGATATCACAACACAACTCTAAAACATAAATAAGTCATACAAGCATCATAATACAAGCCAGGGGCCTCGAGGGCTCGAATACAAGTGCTCGATCATAGACGAGTCAGCGGAAGCAACAATATCTGAGTACAGACATAAGTTAAACAAGTTTGCCTTAAGAAGGCTAGCATAAACTGGGATACAAATCGAAAGAGGCGCATGCCTCCTGCCTGGGATCCTCCTAACTACTCCTGGTCATCGTCAGCGGGCTGCACGTAGTAGTAGGCACCTCCGGTGTAGTAGGGGTCGTCGTCGACGGTGGCACCTGGCTCCTGGACTCCAGCATCTGGTTGCGACAACCAGAAAGAAAGGAAAGGGGGAAAAAGGGGGGAGAAAGCAACCGTGAGTACTCATCCAAAGTACTCGCAAGCAAGGAACTACACTACATATGCATGGGTATATGTGTAAGGAGGCCATATCAGTGGACTGAACTGCAGAATGCTAGAATAAGAGGGGGATAGCTAATCCTGTCGAAGACTACGCTTCTGGCAGCCTCCGTCTTGCAGCATGTAGAAGAGAGTAGACTGAAGTCCTCCAAGTAGCATCTCCAAGTAGCATCTCCAGTAGCATCTCCAAGTAGCATCTCCAGTCGCATCTCCAGTCGCATCGCATGGCATAATCCTACCCGGCGATCCTCCCCTCGTCGCCCTGTGGAAAAGCGATCACCGGGTTGTCTGTGGAACTTGGAAGGGTGTGTTTTATTAAGTATCCGATTCTAGTTGTCATAAGGTCAAGGTACAACTCCAAGTCATCCTGTTACCGAAGATCACGGCTATTCGAATAGATTAACTTCCCTGCAGGGGTGCACCAACTTACCCAACATGCTTGATCCCATTTGGCCGGACACACTTTCCTGGGTCATGCCCGGCCTCGGAAGATCAACACGTCGCAGCCCCACCTAGGCAAAACAGAGAGGCCAGCACGCCGGTCTAAACCTAAGCGCACAGGGGTCTGGGCCCATCGCTCATAGCACACCTGCACGTTTCGAGGGCGGCCGGAAGCAGACCTAGCCTAGCAGGCGTTCCAGTCCAATCCGGTGCGCGCCGCTCCGTCGCTGACGTCTGAAGTGCTTCGGCTGATACCACGACGTCGGGATACCCATAACTACTCCCGCGTAGATGGTTAGTGCGTATAGGCTCGTAGCCAACTCAGATCAAATACCAAGATCTTGTTAAGCGTGTTAAATATCCGCGAACGCCGAACAGGGCCAGGCCCACCTCTCTCCTAGGCGGTCTCAACCTGCCCTGTTGCTCCGCCACAAAGATCCACTCGCGGGTGCTCCACCAGCCGACCCATCTTTGCTCACCACATGTATCATATATACCCGTGATCACCTCCCGAGTGATCACGGCCCAATAGTATAGCACAGCAGACGGACAAGAATGTAGGGCCACAGATGAAAATACTAGCATCCTATACTAAGCATATAGGATTGCAGGTAAAGGTAACAACACTAGTAACAAGGACAGGCTATGCATCAGGATAGGTATAACAGAAAGCAGTAACATGCTACACTACTCTAATGCAAGCAGTATAGAGTAGAATAGGCGATATCTGGTGATCAAGGGGGGGGGGCTTGCCTGGTTGCTCTGGCAAGAGAGAGGGGTCGTCAACTCCGTAGTCGAACTGGGCAGCAGCAACGTCGGTCTCGTAGTCTACCGGAGAGAAGAGGGGGAAGAAACAATGAATACCATGTAAACAGATGCATATCGATGCATGACATGACAAGTAACGATGCTAGGTGTGCCCTAACGCAGTAGGAGGTGATACCGACGAAGGGGGAAGACATCCGGGAAAGTATTCCCGGTGTTTCGTGTTTTCGGGAAGAGGAGCCGGAGGGGGAAAGTTGTGAGTTCGATAGGTTAGGGGTGTGTGGCGGACAAACAGGTTGCATATCCGGAATCGTCTCGTTGTTCTGAGCAACTTTCATGTTGAAAATATTTTAATCCGAGTTACGGATTAAAAGATATGATTTTCTAAAGATTTTATTAATTTCTAGAATTTAGTTAATTATTTAATTAATTCGGAAAACAGATTAATGACATCAGCATGATGTCATGCTGACATCAGCAGTCAACAGAGTTGACTTGGTCAATCTGACATGTGGGTCCAGGGGGACCCACCTGTCATTCTCTATTTAGGTTAATTAGGGTTTAGGTTAATTAGTTAGCTTAATTAACTGTTTAGCTTAATTAACCAGAATTAATTAAGTCTATTAATTAGTTAATTAATTAATTATTTATTTATTTTCATTATTTGTTATTATTATTATTATTTTAAATTCCTCTTTTTTTTTATTAAAACGTTATGGGGCGTGGGCCCCATTTGTCATTGGCCCAGAGGCCATAGCGGGCACGGGCACTAACGGGCACAGCCCGAACGGGCGCTAGCCCGCGGGGGCGCACCCGACCAGGCAACAAGGGGCGGCTGGTGGGCACGGGCGCCAGCACGCCGGCGTTGAGCTCCGGCGGCTGCGACCGGGCGGAGCATGGGGAGGGCCGCGGCTGCCGACATGCAGCAGGGCGGCCAGAGGCGGACGACGTGAGCGCGAGGCCGCGACGAGAGGGGCGGAGGCTCCTCGGTATGACACAGGGCGAGCGGGGAGGAGCAACGCGTGCGGGCGCGGCGAACTGGTGCGGAGGCTCGCACCCGACGCCATGAGAGGCGAGGGTGAGCGCGCCTGGGGGCCTCGGTGGTCGCGAGCGAAGGCGGCCGGGGACGTGCCGGCCACGGCAGACAGGGTGCATGGGAGCAACGGCCGTCAGGGCGGTGCGTGTGGTGAGCGCGGACGGGGCGAGGAGCAACAGGTCGGCGCGGCGACGGGCGCGACCAAGCTGCC
>NC_041392.1:312223293-312393403 GCF_002162155.2 Triticum dicoccoides | reverse complement strand
CGCTGGGTCTGCTGGCCCAGGGGGGGGGGTCTTTCTCTCTCCTTTTCTTCTAGTTTTAGGGTTTAGTTTTTCTGTCTTGTTTCTATTTATTTTCTTTTCTGCTTTAAGTCACTTTAAATTATTTAGACATTTTATAAAAATGTGCTTGCTGCACCATAATTACCCTTGTAATATTTGGCAACCACCGAACATTTTTGTTTCAATTTCTGAAAACTTTTATTATCGACAATAATTTTAAATTCGAATTTGACGCGGTTGAACTAACGGACATTTAGCAAAAGTAATCGGGATGACAGGGCATCACTAGCAGAGGATCAATGTAGCTTAATTACCCGGGCGTCACACACATAACTGCCCTGGAAGTTGTCGAGGAATGCGTCTACCAGATCCTCCCAACTGCCGACGGAGTCTGCTGGCAAGCTATTCAACCAATGCCGAGCTGGTCCTTTGAGTTTTAGTGGGAGGTACTTGATGGCATGTAGATCATCACCGCATGTAGTCCTCAATCCATACAGCGGGATCTGTTGTACCATCATATGATTCGATATTTACGGGTTTGAAACCCTCCGGGAATTCGTGATCCATAACTTCATCAGTGAAGCATAGGGGGTGTGCGGCGCTTCTATGACAGGCTATATCACGACGCAGTTCATATGAGTCTTGTCTGCTGTATTCGGCCCGGCCGGATTTGCTTTTGGTGTATCTGGCGCGACAATCATCGTCCCGTGTTGGCGCGCGTGCCCGTGACCCGTATATTGACCTTGCAAGTTTTGCCTTACTGTCCAATACATCTGGCAGGTCCCGTGTGTTGCCCCGGGCCTTGGTATTTTTGATTGAGTGGTGACGGGGTGCAGGCTGAACTTCAGGCTGAAAAGCCTCTCTGGCTCGGCCACGCAGTGGCCAGTCAGCCGCATCATACACTGGTGAATGAGGTTTCAATGCTTCCTCCTCGAGGTGAGGTAGCAACCTGCATTTTGGGTAACTCTTGGAGGGGCGCTCGAGTTCGTATTCCTCGTCCGCAAGGACTTTGGTCGATCTGTCTGCTAGCAAGTCTTGATCATCTTGAAGCTATTGTTCCTTTTTCTTCAGGCTATTTGCTGTGTCCATAAGCCGGCGCTTTAAGCGCTCATGCTCGACGGGGTCCTCAAGCATGATAAATTCATCGTCGCCGAGGCTCGCCTCGTCTTCGGAGGGATGCCTGTAATTGTCCTCCTCCAGTTCTCCATCTGCTGCCTACTCTAGAGGGCTAGTTTATTCATCCTCTGGCTCTATATCGTGCTGGAGGGGATTGTGGTTGTCTTCGGCACTATCCGGAGTGTTATTATCTCCTCTGCCGGTATCACTACTTTTTCTATGGCGGGACTTAGAGCGGCGCAGCTGACGTCGGCACTTGGGTTGCTTCTTGGAGGGGTCAACCTCCGCTGTCTCGTCGCCATTGCCTTCTTTAGGTGTGTCCACCATGTATATGTCGTATGATGAGGTAGCGGTCCAGCGCCCTGTGGGCGGTGGTTCCTGCTCATCTCCTGCATCATCGTCCATACCGTCGATGTCTTCGGAGTCCAAGTCTAGCATGTCGGTTAAATCATCGACAATGGCTACTAAGTGGGTGGTGGGTGGGCAGCGAATTTCTTCTTCGTCCGCATCCCATTCTAGCCGGACATAGTTTGGCCAAGGCTCTCCTGACTGGGAGAGAGACCTTAATGATTTAGCACATCGCTGAAGGGTGAGTGCTGAAAGATATCCACGGAGGTGAACTCCATGATCGGCGCCCAGTCGGATTCGAAGGGCACGGATGTAAGCGGCTCGGAGTCCGTGGCTGGAGGTGAATCCAGTGGTTCGGCGACATGGCTCTCGTAGGGGGTGAAGTCAGTATTCGGCTCTATCGCCACTGAGAGTGCGGCCTCCATGGCGGGGTCTATCCCTCCACTCTCGGATGGCGTGATTTTCTCCGGATTGACGGCCGGAGTAGTTGCAGATGCGGTTTCCCGAATATTGTCCGACAGCAGAGTTACGTCATGCTCATCGTGACTGTGCGGCGCACCTGACTTGGGCTGGAATCCGTAGAAGATCAAGTCTCCACGGATGTCGGCAGTGTAGTTCAAGTTTCGGAATCTTACCTGATGGCCAGGGGCATAGCTCTCGATCTGCCCTAGATGGCTAAGCGAATTGTCCCACAGTGCGAAGCCGCCGAATACAAAGATCTATCCGGGGAGGAAAACCTTACCCTGGACCGCATCGCTACCGATGATCGAAGGAGCCATCAAGCCTTATGGTGACGAAAAAGTGGAACTCTCAATGAAAGCACCAATGTCGGTGTCAAAACCGGCGGATCTCTGGTAGGGGGTCCCGAACTGTGCGTCTAAGGTGGATGGTAACAGGAGGCGAGGGACAAGATGTTTACCCAGGTTCGGGCCCTTTTGATGAAGGTAATACCCTACTTCTTGCTTGATTGTTCTTGATGATATGAGTATTACAAGAGTTGATCTACCACGAGATCGTAGAGGCTAACCCTATAAGCTAGCCTATGGTATGATTGTATGTTGTCCTACGGACTAAGCCCTCCAGTTTATATAGACACCGGAGGGGGCTAGGGTTACACAGAGTTGGTTACAAGGGAGGAGATCTATATATCCGTATTGCCTAGCTTGCCTTCCAGCCAAGGAGAGTCCCATCCGGACACAGGACGATGTCTTCAATCTTGTATCTTCATAGTCTAATAGTCCGACTAAAGGATATAGCCCGTCTATCCAGAGACCCCCTAATCCAGGACTCCCTCACCTAGCCCAACTAGGAAGAAGGAGGGGGAAGGAAAGAGAGGGAGAGAGGGAGGGAAATAGGGTGCGTCACCCCCTCCTTGTCCAATTCGGACTCCCAAGGGGGGGAGGCCAGCCCTATGGCCCCTCCTCTCTCTCTCACAAGGCCCATGTTGGCCCATTAGTTCCCCCGGGGGTTTCGATAACCCCCGACACTCCGATACTTATCCGGTGACCCCCGGAACTCATCCGATGTCCGAATATAGTCATCCAATATATCAATCTTTATGTCTCGACCATTTCGAGACTCCTCGTTATGTCCGTGATCACATCCGAGACTCTGAACTACCTTCGGTACATCAAAACACGTAAACTCATAATACAGACCGTCACCGAACGTTCAGCGTGCGGACCCTATGGGTTCGAGAACTATGTAGACATGAATGAGATACATCTCCGGTCAATAACCAATAGCAGAACCTGGATGTTCATATTGGCTCCCACATATTCTACGAAGATCTTCATCGGTCAAACCGCATAACGATATAGGTTGTTCCCTTTGTCATCGGTATGTTACTTGCCCGAGATTCGATCGTTGGTATCTCAATACCTAGTTCAATCCCCTTACCGGCAAGTCTGTTTACTCGTTCCGTAATGCATCATCTCGCAACTATCTCATTCGTCACATTACTTCCAAGGCTTATATTGATGTGCATTACCGGGAGGGCCCAGGGATACCGCTCTGACAATCGGAGTAACAAATTCTAATCTCGATCGATGCCAACTCAACAAACACCTTCAGAGACACCTGTAGAGCACCTTTATAATCACCTAGTTACGTTGTGACATTTAGTAGCACACAAAGTGTTCCTCCGGTATTCGGGAGTTACATGATCTCATAGTCATAGGAACATGTATAAGTTATGGAGAAAGCAATAGCAACAAACTAAACGATCATCGTGCTAAGCTAACAGATGGGTCAAGTCAATCACATCATTCTCTAATGATGTGATCCCGTTAATCAAATGGCAACTCATGTCTATGGTCAGGAAACATAACCATCATTGATTCAACGAGCTAGTCAAGTAGAGGCATACTAGTGACACTCTGTTCGTCTATGTATTCACACATGTACTAAGTTTCGGGTTAATACAATTCTAGCATGAATAATAAACATTTATCATGATATAAGAAAATATAAATAACAACTTTATTATTGCCTCTATGGCATATTTCCTTTAGTATCCCACTTGCACTAGAGTCAATAATCTAGATTACATTGTAAAGATTCTAACACCCATGGAGTCTTGGTGTTGATCATGTTTTTCTCATGAGAGAGGCTTAGTCAACGGGTCTGCAACATTCAGATCCGTATGTATCTTGCAAATCTCTATGTCTCCCTCCTTGACTTGATCACGGATGGAATTGAAGCGTCTCTTGATGTGCTTGGTTCTCTTGTGAAATCTGGATTACTTTGCCAAGGCAATTGCACCAGTATTGTCACAAAAGATTTTCATTGGACCCGATGCACTAGCTATGACACCTAGATCGAATATGAACTCCTTCATCCGGACTCCTTCATTCGCTGCTTCCGAAGCAGCTATGACTCCACTTCACATGTAGATTCCTCCACAACGCTCTGCATGGAATTGCACCAACTGACAGCTCCACCATTTAATAAAAACACGTATCTAGTTTGTGACTTAGAGTCATCCGGATCAGTGTCAAAGCTTGCATCGACGTAACCATTTACGATGAGCTCTTTGTCACCTCCATATACGAGAAACATATTCTTAGTCCCTTTCAGGTATTTTAGGATGTTCTTGACCGCTATCCAATGATCCACTCATGTATTACTTTGGTACCTCCATGCTAAACGGATAGCAAGGCACACATCAAGTCTGGTACACAACATTGCATACATGATAGAGCCTATGGCTGAAGCATAGGGAACACCTTTCATTTTCTCTCTATCTTCTGCAGTGGTCGAGCATTGAGTCTGACTCAACTTCACACCTTGTAACACAGGCAAGATCCCTTTCTTTGCTTGATCCATGTTGAACATCTTCAAAACTTTATCAAGGTATGTGCTTTATGAAAGTCCAATTAAGTGTCTTGATCTATCTCTATAGATCTTGATGCCCAATATATAAGCAGCTCCACTGAGGTCTTTCATTGAAAAATTCTTATTCAAGTATCCTTTTATGCTATTCAGAAATTCAGTATCTTTTCCGATCAACAATATGTTATCTACATATAATATCAGAAATGCTACAAAGCTCCCACTCACTTTCATGTAAATACACGCTTCTCCAAAAGTCTGTACAAAACCATATGCTTTGATCACACTATCAAAGCGTATATTCCAACTTCAAGAGGCTTGCACTAGTCCATAAATGGATCGCTGGAGCTTGCACACTTTGTTATCAACTTTTGGATTGATAAAACCTTCTAGTTCCATCATATACAACTCTTCCTTAAGATATCCATTAAGGAATGCAATTTTGACATCCATTTGCCAAATTTCATAATCATAAAATGCGGCAATTGCAAACATAATTCGGACAGACTTAAGCATCGCTACGGGTGAAAATGTCTCATCGTAGTCAACTCCTTGAAGTTGTCGAAAACCTTTTGCAACAAGTCGTGCTTTGTAGACAGTAATATTACCATCAGCATCAGTCTTCTTCTTGAAGATCCATTTATTCTCTATGGCCTGCCGATCATCGGGCAAGTCAACCAAAGTCCTCACTTTGTTCTCATACATGGATCCCATCTCAGATTTCATGGCCTCAAGCCATTTTGTAGTATCTGGGCTCATCATCGCTTCCTCATAGTTCGTAAGTTCATCATGGTCAAGTAGCATGAATTTTAGAAAAGGATTGCCGTACAACTCTGGTGCGGATCTTACTTCGGTTGACCTACGAGTTTCGGTAGTATCTTGGTCAGAAGTTTCATGATCATCATCATTAGCTTCCTCACTTACTGGTGTAGGAATCACTGGAACTGATTTCAGTGATGAAGTACTTTCCAATAAGGTAGAAGGTACAATTACCTCGTCAAGTTATACTTTCCTCACACTCACTTCTTTCGAGAGAAACTCCTTCTCTAGAAAGAATCCATTCTTAGCAATGAATATCTTGCCTTCGGATTTGTGATAGAAGGTGTACCCAACAGTCTCCTTTGGGTATCCTATGAAGACACATTTCTCCGATTTGGGATTCAAGCTTATCAGGTTGAAGCCTCTTCACATAAGTATCGCAGCCCAAACTTTAAGAAATGACAACTTGGGTTTCTTGCTAAACCACAGTTCATAAGGTGTCGTCTCAACGGATTTAGATGGTGCCTTATTTAACATGAATGCAGCCGTCTCTAAAGCATAACCCCAAAACGATAGCGGTAAATTAGTGAGAGACATCATAGATCGCACCAATCTAATACAGTGCAGTTACGACATTCGTACACACCATTACGTTGTGATGTTCCAGGTGGCTTGAGTTGTGAAACTATTCCTCATTGTTTCAAATGAAGTCCAAACTCATAACTCAAATATT
This sequence comes from Triticum dicoccoides, assembly GCF_002162155.2. Classification (NCBI taxonomy): domain Eukaryota; kingdom Viridiplantae; phylum Streptophyta; class Magnoliopsida; order Poales; family Poaceae; genus Triticum; species Triticum dicoccoides. The sequence continues at coordinate 312,387,096 of NC_041392.1, read as the reverse complement.
CACCTCCACGACCAGATCCCAGAAATTTGATTTTCTTGTTACGATGATTTTCCACTTCACTTTGAAATTCTTTGAACTTTTCAAATGTTTCAGACCTATGTTTCATTAAGTAGATATACCCATATCTTCTCAAATCATCTGTGAAGGTGAGAAAATAACAATATCCGCCACGAGCTTCAATGTTCATTGGACGACATACATTAGTATGTATGATTTCCAGTAACTCTGTTGCTCGCTCCATTGTTTCGGAGAATGGAGTTTTAGTCATCTTGCCCATGAGGCATGGTTCGCAAGTACCAAGTGATTCATAATCAAGTGATTCCAGAAGTCCATCAGAATGGAGTTTCTTCATGTGCTTTACACCGATATGACCTAAACGGTAGTGCCACAAATAAGTTGCACTATCATTATCAACTCTGCATCTTTTGGCTTCAATACTATGAACATGTGCATCACTACTATCAAGATTTAGTAAAAATAGACCACTCATCAAGGGTGCATGACCATAAAAGATATTACTCATATAAATGGAACAACCATTATTCTCTGATTTAAATGAATAACCATCTCGCATAAAACAAGATCCAGATATAATGTTCATGCTCAACGCTGGCACCAAATAACAATTATTTAGGTCTAAAACTAATCCCGAAGGTAGATGTAGAGGTAGCGTGCCAACGGCGATCACATCGACTTTGGAACCATTTCCACGTGCATCATCACCTCGTCCTTAGACAATCTTCACTTAATCCGTAGCCCCTGTTTCGAGTTGCAAATGTTAGCAACTGAACCAGTATCAAATACCCAGGCACTACTGAGAGCATTAGTAAGGTACACATCAATAACATGCATATCAAATATACCTTTCACTTTGACATCCTTCTTCTCCGCCAAATACTTGGGGCAGTTCCGCTTCCAGTGACCAGTCCCTTTGCAGTAGAAGCACTCGGTCTCAGGCTTAGGTCTAGACTTGAGTTTCTTCACTTGAGCAGCAACTGGCTTGCTATTCTTCTTGAAGTTCCCCTTCTTCCCTTTACCCTTTTTCTTGAAACTATGGTCTTGTTGACCATCAACACTTGATGCTCCTTCTTTGTTTCTACCTCCGCAGCCTTTAGCATTGCGAAGAGCTCAGGAATCATCTTATCCATCCCTTGCATATTATAGTCCATCACGAAGCTATTGTAGCTTGGTGGTAGTGATTGAAGAACTCTGTCAATGACACTATCATCAGGGAGATTAACTCCCAGCTGAGTCAAGTGGTTGTGGTACCCAGACATTCTGAGTATATGTTCACTGAGAGAGCTGTTCTCCTCCATTTTGTAGCTATAGAACTTATTGGAGGCTTCATATCTCTCAATCCGGAAATTTGTTTGAAATATTTACTTCAACTCCTGGAACATCTCATATGCTCCATGACATTCAAAACAATGTTGAAGTCCCGGTTCTAAGCCGTAAAGCATGGCACAATGAACTATCGAGTAGTCATTAGCTTTGCTCTGCCAGGTGTTCACAACATCTCGCGTTGTTCATGCAGCGGGTTTGTCACCTAGCGGTGCTTCCAGGACGTAATTCTTCTGTGCAACAATGAGGATAATCCTCAAGTTGCGGACCCAGTCCGTGTAGTTGCTACCATCATCTTTCAACTTAGCTTTCTCTAGGAACACATTAAAATTCAATGGAACAACATCACGGGCCATCTATCTACAACAACGTAGGCATGCAAAATACTATCACGTACTAAGTTCATGATAAATTAAAGTTTAATTAATCAAATTAATTAAGAACTCCCACTTAGATAGACACCCCTCTAATCATCTAAGTGATCACGTGATCCATATCAACTAAACCATGTCCGATCATCACGTGAGATGGAGTAGTTTTCAATGGTGAATATCACTATGTTGATCATATCTACTATATGATTCACGCTTGACCTTTCTGTCTCAGTGTTCCGAGGCCATATCTGCATATGCTAAGCTCGTCAAGTTTAACCCAAGTATTCTGCATGTGCAAAACTGGCTTGCACCCGTATATGTGAACGTAGAGCTTAGCACACCCAATCATCACGTGGTGTCTCGACACGACGAACTGTAGCAATGGTGCATACTCAGGGAGAACACTTATACCTTGAAATTTAGTGAGAGATCATCTTATAATGCTACCGTCGAACTAAGCAAAATAAGATGCATAAAGGCTAAACATCACATGCAATCAATATAAGTGATATGATATGGCCATCATCATCTTGTGCCTTTGATCTCCATCTCCAAAGCACCGTCATGATCACCATCGTCACCGGCTTGACACCATGATCTCCATTGAAGCATCGTTGTCGTCTCACCAACTATTGCTTCTGTGACTATCGCTACCACTTAGTGATAAAGTAAAGCAATTACACGGCGATTGCATTTCATACAATAGAGTGACAACCATATAGCTCCTGCCAGTTGCCGATAACTCCGTTACAAAACATGATCATCTCATACAACAAAACTTAGCATCATGTCTTGACCATATCACATCACAACATGCCCTGCAAAAACAAGTTAGATGTCCTCTACTTTGTTGTTGCAAGTTTTATGTGGCTGCTACGGGCTGAGCAAGAACCGTTCTTACATACGCATCAAAAAACCACAACACGGTATAGTGATTGCTTTTGGATCTTCAGAAAGAACCCTGTTCATTGAATCCGATTCAACTAAAGTTGGAGGAACTAACACCCACCAGCCACCTGTGTGTGAAGCACGTCAGTAGAACCAGTCTCGCGTAACCGTACGCATAATGTCGGCCTGGGCCGCTTCATCCAACAATACCGCTGAATCAAGAATCAACTAGTGACGACAAGAAATATGTATATACCCATGCCACAACTCCTTTGTGTTCTACTTGTGCATATAACATCTACGCATAGACCTGGCTCGGATGCCACTATTGGGGAACATAGTAATTTCAAAAAAATCCTACACACACGCAAGATCATGGTGATGCATAGCAACGAGAGGGGAGTGTGTTGTCTATGTACCCTCGTAGACCATAAGTGGCAGCGTTATGACAACGCGGTTGATGTAGTCGTACGTCTTCACGATCGACCGATCCTAGTACCGAAAGTACGGCACCTCCGCGATCTGCACACGTTCAGCTCGATAACGTCCCATGAACTCACGATACAGCAGAGTGTCGAGGGAGAGCTACGTCAGCAGGACGGCGTGATGACGGTGATGATGATTCTACCGGAACAGGGCTTCGCCTAAGCACCGCTACGATATGATCGAGGTGGATTATGGTGGAGGGAGGCACCGCACACGGCTGGAAACAATCAACTTGTGTGTCCTAGGGTGCCCCCTGCCCCTGTATATAAAGGAGCAAGGGGGAGGCCGGCCGGCCTAGGGGCGCGCCAAGGAGAGGGAGGAGTCCTCCTCCTAGTAGGAGTAGGACTCCCCCTTTCCTAGTCCAACTAGGAAGAAGGAGGGGGAAGGAAAGAGAGGGAGAGAGGGAGGGAAAGAGGGGGCGCCGCCCCCTCCTTGTCCAATTAGGACTCCCAAGGGGGGGAGGGCGGCCAGCCCTATGGCCCGGGGGGTTCCGATACCCCCCCCGGCACTCCGATAATTATCTGGTGACCCCCGAAACTCATCCGGTGTCCGAATATAGTCATCCAATATATCAATCTTTATATCTCGACCATTTTGAGACTCCTCGTTATGTCCGTGATCACATCCGGGACGCCGAACTACCTTCGGTACATCAAAACACATAAACCCATAATATCGATCGTCACCGAACGTTAAGCGTGCGGACCCTACGGGTTCGAGAACTATGTATACATGACCGAGACACGTCTCTGGTCAATAACCAATAGTGGAACTTGGATGTTCATATTGGCTCCCATATATTCTATGAAGATCTTCATCGATCAAACCCCATAACGATATACGTTGTTCCCTTTTTCATCGGTATGTTACTTGCTCGAGATTCGATCGTTGGTATCTAAATACCTAGTTCAATCTTGTTACCGGCAAGTCTCTTTACTCGTTCTGTAAAGCATCATCTCGCAACTATCTCATTAGTCACATTGCTTGCAAGGCTTATATTGATATGCATTACCGAGAGGGCCCAGAGATACCTCTCTGACAATCGGAGTGACAAATCCTAATCTCGAGCTATGCCAACTCAACAAACACCATCGGAGACACCTGTAGAGCACCTTTGTAATCACCTAGTTACATTGTGATGTTTGGTAGCACACAAAGTGTTCCTCCGGTATTCAGGAGTTGCATGATCTCATAGTCATAAGAACACATATAAGTTATGGAGAAAGCAATAGCAACAAACTAAACGATCATCGTGCTAAGCTAACAGATGGGTCAAGTCAATCACATAATTCTCTAATGATGTGATCTCGTTAATCAAATGACAACTCATGTCTATGGTCAGGAAACATAACCATCATTGATTCAGTGAGCTAGTCAAGTAGAGGCATACTAGTGACACTCTGTTTGTCTACGTATTCACACATGTACTAAGTTTCCGGTTAATACAATTCTAGCATGAATAATAAAATTTTATCATGATATAAGAAAATATAAATAATAACTTATTATTGCCTCTAGGGCATATTTCCTTCATATTGATGGGCATCTCCATAGCTCGTTGATACGCCTAGTTGATGTGAGACTGTCTCCTCCTTTTTGTCTTCTCCACAACCATCGTTTATTCCACCTATAGTTCTATGTCCATGGCTCACGCTCATGTCACTGCTAGGAAAAGGGCTATAGCTAATATTGACATTAATGGAGCACCACATATGTAGTGCGCCACTGCTAACAATTTTTTTCCAAAACTAGTAATGGCGCACCACTGCATAGTGTGCCATTACTAGTTTTAACTAGTAATGGCGCACCACACACTCTGTGCACCACTACTAACATTTTTTTTACTTTTTTTTTCAAAACTAGTAATGGCGCACCACAACCACTGTGCGCCACTACTAACAATTTTTTTTGATTTTTTTTGCAAAACTAGTAATGGGGCACCATGTAACGGGTGCACCATTAGTAACCAGGGTTACTAATGGCGCATTGTTAGGTGGTGCGCCATTGGTAACCTGCGAGCAGCTAGATATTTTGGATAGCCACCTACCACACTCACTTTCCCCACTTCATTCTCTCCACCTCCTCCTCCAAGCTTGTCTCGGATGCCTCCTCCTCCTCACCTCATTTGCACCATAGATTCATAGTGGTTAAATTTCCTTTTTTTGATAGGTAAGTAAGGGGAAAGCTTTCTTTATGTTGTAGATCTACTTTTTCTCCCTCCAACAACATGCACATGCACTTTTTATGGCCTAGATTTACGTATGTTTGTGGTGTTGCATATGTTTGTGGTGGTGCATATGTTTGTGTTTGCAGGTACCGGTATTTGAAATGTGATAGTTGCCAATATTTTGCCGGAATGTTGATTCATTTCCGTTTCGGCGAGAGTTTGGCACTATGCATTCTTTTTTGTCCTATTTTTAGGCAAAGTCATGCCAACTTTTTTTTGGTTCTAAAATATCGTTTTGCTCTACCCCGCAGGCGACCATGGTCCGCATGATGGCCGAAGGCATCGTGAATAGGTTATTGAGCTCCGCGAAGGCCGAGATGCTTCAAAAGAACGAGACGGAGATAAGATGTATGTGTCGAAGATGCAAGCTGAAGAGCCTTATGGACCCGGATTCCGTACAGGTTTCATGGATGGCTATTGGTGGCAAGGTGATGAAGATGATTACGAAGTCGTCCATGGGGGCCGGGCAAGAAATGAGGAAGGGCAGCAAGACAACCGTGGCGAGGGCGGGCGAGAAGACGAAGAATCTCCAGGATATGATCACGAAGTAGATGCAGTACAGAGTCATCATGTAGAAGATGCCGGACATGATGATGAGGAAGATGCCGGAGCAGACGAAGGGAATGATCATGAAGATGAAGATGCCAAAGCAGATGACGATGGACCATTGATGGGCTGGGTGCAGGACCCTCATATTAAAGAGCTGCTTCTCAAGCAGACGGATAACAAAAGAGCTGTCGCCCGAGAGAAAGCCAAGCTGGATCAACTGGAGATAGACACAGTTACTCCATTGTATGAAGGATGCATGCCCGAGGATACCAGCCTGAAAGTAACACTCATGGCTCTGAAGATGAAGGTAAAACACAAAATGACCGACGCATGCTTCCACGAGAACATGTCATTCTGGCACGAACATCTTCCCAAGGGGAACAAGTGCCCGACCAGTTTCGAGGAGGCGAAGAAAATCGTGTGTCCTATGGATTTACCGCATGTGAAATACCATGTGTGCATGAACAATTGCATCATTTATCGGGACGAGCACGCGGAGTCTACCATATGTCCGATGTGCGGCGTCACTCGATACAAGAAGAGGAAGAAAGCTCCTTGAAAAGTGGTGTGGTACTTTCCGATCACTCCTCGTCTGCAGCGGTATTTCACGGACCCTAAGCTAGCAAAGCTCCTGCGTTGGCACGTGGATAGGGAGGAGAAGAAGCGAGAAGATGACAGAAATGATCCGGAGATAAATAAAAAAGACAAGATGCTGAGTCACCCTAAGGATGCGAGCCAGTGGCAAGCGTTAAACTTCGAACACCCAGAATTTGGGACGATCCAAGGAACATCGTGCTAGGCACGAGCACCGATGGAGTCAATCTATTTGGCAGCCAGAGAAGCCCACATAGCACCTGGCCTATGTTTGTGTGGATGTACAACCTTCCCCCTAGTTGTGCATGAAGAGGAAGTACATTCACATGAGCATGCTAATTGAAGGGCCGAAACAACCAGGCAACACATCAATCTGTATCTGGGGCTGCTGAAAGAGGAGCTAGACACGCTGTAGAAAACGCCAGCCAATACATGGGACACCGCAGAGAAAGAATATTTCCCTATGAGAGTCGCACTGCTCACGACGGTGCACGACTATCTCGGTTATGGATATGTCGCGGGGCAGGTGGTCCACGGATTTTCTGGATGTGTCAGGTGCATGGATGACACAACGTATCGCCAGCTAGATAGAAATCCCGGGTCTTCGAAAACCGTGTTCATGGGACATCATAGGTGGCTTCATGACGATGACTCATGGAGAAAATGCAAGGATCTGTTCAATGGTGAAATCGAACCCCGAAGACGCCCGCATACGAGGAGCGGCGAGGAAATAGACGAGATATTGAAAAATTGGAAAGATTGCCCACTGCCGGGAAAGAAGCAAAAGGCACCAGAGCCGCTGCTGAAGGTATGGAAAACGAGGTATGTTTTCTGGGACTTGCCGTACTGGAAGATCCTCCGTGTGCCTCACAGCCTTGATGTCATGCATATCACGAAGAACGTGTGCGGGAATCTTCTTGGTACCCTGCTCAACATGCCAGAGAGGACCAAAGATGGTCCGAAAGCAAGGGCATACTTGAAATCGATGGGCATCAGGGAGGAGCTTCATGCTAATGATGATGATGAGGCGAAGCAGGACACGGAAAGTCATCGCAAAGGCAAAAGGGCCAAGAAGATCGGAAATGACTACCCTCCCGCGTGCTTCACTCTATGTCAGGAGGAGATCGAGCAGTTTTTCACCTGCCTCGTAGGAGTAAAACTTCCTTGTGGTTACGCGGGGAAGATAAGCACATACCTAGACTCAGCGAAGCAGAAGTTCAGCGGGATGAAGTCTCACGACTGTCACGTGCTGATGACGCAGATACTTCTAGTTGCAATCCGTGGGATCATGGACGCGCACGTCCGTGAAACACTATTTGGCCTATGCAACTTTTTCGACGTCATCTCTCGGAAGTCGGTTGGCGTGAGCCAACTCAGAAGGCAACATGAAGAGATCGTGGTGATACTATGCGAGCTTGAGATGTACTTCCCGCCCGCATTCTTCGATGTTATGGTGCATCTGTTGGTCCATATCATGGAGGATATCATCCAACTCGGGACGACGTTCCTCCACAGCATGATGTCGTTCGAAAGGATGAATGGTGTCATCAAAGGATACGTTCGCAACATGTCACATCCAAAGGGAAGCATAGCCAGGGGCTTTCTGACCGAAGAGTGCATCTCCTACTGCACGAATTATCTAGGCATCGAGAACCCTGTTGGTCTGCCCGTCAACAGGCACCTCGACAGGCTCGCTGGATGGGGTCACCGCGATGGTCGCCGTGAAATGCATGTCAACTTCGAGGGTCGACTCGCCGACTTTGAAAGAGCAAACCTTGTCATGCTACAACACATAGACGTGGTCGATCCTTAGGTGGTAGAGCACAAAACCTTTATTGAGAAGATGTACAATGACCGAGGCCAATAGAAGACAGACGGAGATATAATCAAAGAGCACAACTCATGTTTCACGCATTGGTTCAAGGAGAAGCTTCTGTCATACCCTTCACATGAGGATTCTTCCACGGAAGAAAAACTCATATTCGCCTTGTCACAGGGCACCGAGCATAACCTGATGACCTATGAGGCGTACGATATCAACGGCTACACATTCTACACCGAGGATAAGGACATGAAGAGTGATGGTTATCAGAACTCGGGGGTAACGATGGAATCCTACACTGGTAACAACAAGGACAAATACTACGGAAGGATCGAGGAGATGTGGGAGCTGAGCTATGCTGGAGAGAAGGTCCCGACGTTCCATGTCAGATGGGCCAAGAGCGTCCTAAAAGAAGACCGGTATTTCACCACCATGGTTATACCCGAAGCCAAATCGAAGACCGCGGGCGCAAACGTCACCGCAAAAAATGAGCCATGGGTACTAGCTTCCCAAGTGGACCAATGCTTCTTCATTACCGACCCGTCAAAGCCCAGTCGTGTTGTCGCGAGGAGAGGCAAAAGGAAGATCGTCGGAATGGATGGAGTCGCCAATGAGCAAGACTTCGACAAGTAGACCCAAAGATGGAACATGATGACGACGATGAAGTGCCATACACCACAAGAAGAAGCAGGACCACCCTACCTAAAGGACGTCCGTCAACAGAAGAACTCCATTTGCGAAAAGAAGGGCAAGAAGATTGTGAAAAGATAGCTAGCTAAGATCGATTGTATTGAAATTGTAGTCTTCATTTCTCGATTGTATTTTGACATATTGAAATGATACTTCTTCTGTTCTAGTCCTCGTGAATATTTATTTATGTTTATTCTGGTATACCAATTTTTATTTATGTTTATTCTAGTATTGAATTTCTAACTCACAAAAAGTATTGAATTTGTTAATATTTTCTGAACTCATGAATATTTTTAAATTTCATGGGCACGTTTTGAATTCATGAATATTTTTTCAAATTTGATCATATTTTTTCATATTCATAAATGTTTTACCAATTCACAAATGAATGCAATTAAAAATTAAAAAAACAAATTTGATGATATTTGATGATATTTTCAAATAACAAATTTGATGATATTTTCAAATAACAAATTTGATGATATTTTTTCATGTTCATAAATATTTTCAAATAACAAATTTGATGATATTTTTTCACATTCATAAATGTTTTCAAATGCGATCATCATTTTCTAAAAAATTATTAGATGCAACTAAAAATAATATAAAAAATTTAGTAATGGCGAACCAGGAGAAGGTGCGCCATTGGTATACCAATTTTTATGACATTTTTTCAAATATTTTCAAATAACAAATTTTATGATATTTTTTCACATTCATAAATGTTTTCAAATTTGAACGTCATTTTCTGAAAAATTATTAGATGCAACTAAAAATAATAAAAAATGTCAGTAATGGCGCACCAGAGGAAGGTGCGCCATTGCTATCACTATGTTTATGGTGCATGCGCCATTGCTGACCTTCCCCCCTCTATCCCTCCCTCGCCAGATCCCCCTCGCCCCCCGCGCCAGATCCCCCTCCATCTCGCTGTCCCTCTCCCTCGCCAGATCCCCCTCGCCCCCCCGCACCCACTCTCCACTGCCGCCGCCGAGCCCCCGCACCCGACGACCCCCGCGCCCGCTCTGCTGTCGGAGTCGCCACCGAAGCACTAGGAGGAGGAGGCATCGAAATCCAGGGACCCATCCATCCAGTCAACCTTCTTCCATGGCTCGGTGAGCCACCGGAGGGTTGCCATTGTTGCGTTGTGGAGGTTGGATTGATCCCTCCCCTGGCCCCGCTCCACTAGCCTCCATCGAGGGAGGACGCGTGGTTGATTCCTTCGCCTCTGTGGTTGCAGGAGCCAGCAGGGTTCTCAGCTTCGAGGAGGAGGAGGTTCGTTGCTTTCCCTGCGCGTAGCTTGGTTCGTTCCTCCCGACTCCCGCGCTAGCAGGTTGGTCTCCTCGCCTCCCTTCCAACCCGATTCCATTCCATCTGGTTACGCCGTTGTGCTGCTGATGCTTGATTGATTGAAGTCCCATGTCTGCATCCTCCCTTGTTAACGATCCGGAGGGATTTGGTGCCATTTCCATGGGCAATAATCACTTTTTGATCGAGTTAGTAATCGTCGGCTGGCCCTGTCATGTTCTTCCACCCTCGGGAACACAATACTCATCTTTTTTATCAGTTTCTTTTTGTTTGCACCATTCAGGTCCACTCCTTTGTACCCAAAGGTCCACTCCTTTTTCATATTAGCAAACACCTATAAGTATGTGCCTGGTTACAATTTAATCTAATCATCGTTGCCCACCAATGCATGATATGGGCATCTCACCACCACCACAAGAGAACACTAGGATTATCGCATTCGGTTTTAACCATTTTAGCTAATGCGGGAGAATAATATTATGTGTCGAACCGAGAGTGAGCTTCGTACTGTCATGGAAAGGATTTATTAGGAGTGGCTATTAAGTTGGTGCTTGACACTTGTGGGTGCAATTGCAAAGCTTTCCCTTGTCCATCATTATTATGTGGTGCGTTTTCTTTTCTGAATTTAAAGAGTTCCAACTTCAGCACTAATCAATGGTGCAGCAGCATACTGGAACCTTCCAGACTAACTGAGTGGAGTATTCTGTTTGATGAAACTTATGTCCACTAAATCTGTTAAGAGGCCCATTCTTTTAGGAAATCCATTCTTTCTTGTAGCAAGTTCATGAGCTGTACACAATCTCTGAAATCATACCAATTATCATATTTGTGAACATATACTATACATGTCTTGCATTTTTTGTGCCTTGTATTAATTGCTTTCCCTACATGTTTGCAGGTTTAAGTGAAAAAAGAGGAAGAAAGGAGAATCAGGGTAGGGTTTCATGGCTATAAGATATATTGTTGGGTTTTGTCTCCGACCATCGTGTCGTGATGATATTGGGGGGTTTTGTTTAATACCATAGTGTTGTGATGATATTGTGGGGTGTTGTGGGGTTCCAGCGGGGCGAGGTGGGATAATGATTTTGTAGGTACCCCGAGAGGCCCTTGAGTTTGCCGGAATGTCTATTAACTTCCGTTCCGGCAAATTCTAGTACTCCATATGTCTTATTTTCAGCAAAGGTCATGCTGAAATTTTCCGTGAATTCTAGCATGACTTTGCTAAAAATAGGACATATGGGGTACTTGCAACTAATGCATGGGCCGGGGTATCTTAGTACTTAATTAAGTAGGATCAACTATTTTTTTGTCCATCACTCGATAAACTACATGTATGTGTATTTAGCATGACTTTTTTAACTGAAGTTTCAGTAACATTCAGTGTACTGTAATTGTTGGATATTACAGTAATTTTAGTTGTTGTTAACTGCTGTAGCATTAGGAGTAGTTTTACTGCAGTACAAGCATTAGGAGTACTATAAATGGAGCGCTTGCATTAGGAGTATCTTCTAGTTTCCTCTCTCTCACACACTCTCTCTCTCCAGATTTTTCTAGTGATATCATGTAGAGATTTGTAGTGATCTCCTATAGCTTTTGTAGCTTCTTCAGACTTGATTCACTAAATTCACTAAAGCATGGAGTAATTTTGGAGTAACATTTTTCTGTTAATCAAGATAAACTGAAACCTTTTCCTTTAATTAACTTAAACCTTTCTAGTTCACTAAAACTAACTGAAACCATTTGTGTTAATTAAAATTATCTCAGCAAGCATTTTTTGTTAATTAACTAAAACCATTTACTGTAGGACTTGCAAGCAGCTATGCTTGCAAGCAGTAGCCCTTATCTCTTCTTCTCATTTCTCTCATCTCAAGCAGTTAAAAACTTTATTTAATTAAAACTACTCCGCACAAAATTAGATGAAACTTTTCAAACAAAAATGATCATATATGTATGGAGTAAAGTTTCAGTATAGTTCCAAGAACAGTAAAGTTTCAGTAATGTTATGGAGTACTGAATTTTGCAATTTTGGTTCTCTGTAATTTTGCAATATTGCTTGCAGTTAGTATTGCCTTAATCTGTGAAAATTGGAGTAGCATTATTGCTTGCTCTGTAGTGCATTTTTGATAGGGACCTGATACTCCATAGTGGTGCATTTTTACTGCAACCTAAACTGGAGTAAACTAGAGTAGGACCTGATACATTTAAGCCATTTGCTAGCACTTCTTGACTAAGACAATTCCTAACAATTTCTGTAGATTTCCAAAATTCAATTTTGTACCGCACACTGAAGCCCCAAGAAAGAAAACTGCAATCTGAAATAGATGATCAATTTTCAGCCCTTGGATTAGTTTAGTATTTTTTCACACACTCAAACACCCTTGCTTGCCATGTGTGTGAGAGAGAAAGTGAGAGGAGAGAAGAAGAAGGGGGTTAGGAAGGGACTTGGACCTTAGCAACAACACTCTAACAGGTTCCATCCCAAAACATCTAGGCAATATCGCAAACATCTCTCAATTGTTCCTTGACAATAACCAACTTTTTGGCGACATTCCTTGAGAATTAGGTTATTTGGTCAACTTAGAGATCTTGTTCCTTGACAATAACCAACTTTTTGACCAAATTTTTTTCCTATTTAGAGCGAAACATGGCCCACAACGATGAGGCTGGAGGTTCGGGCAAGGCATTATGGGAGCTATCCCAGGAGATGGATGAAGAACCTCACCGCTATGAGGACGCCGCGGAAGACACCGATCCCGACTACACAACCCCTAGTGTCGTTAGGGATGACACCACTGATGGTGCCGCCGAGGATGCCACCACTGATGATGGTAGCGCACACACAGATGGCAGCCAACCAAAGAGGCAACGGAAGGACCGGCACCCTAACGTGCTCGGCACTGTCAAGTAGGAATTTACTGAAGTGTCCTCCAGTGGGCAGCCAACGACGCCCAAAGAATTAGTCAAGGAGTACGCGGGACAGCTCGGGTGCATTCTCCGGAGCACCGTCTTGATCAACACCGAGAACCTAAGGCATCGTGACCGAGGGAATTTGCGCAACTTCCTCTTCATGAAGCTGCACGAACGATACTAGTTCCCCGGTGACTTCGCAAACACACGCCTCTCAGGGAATAAAGTGAACAATTCCACCCTCACGAAGATGAGCACGGCCCTGGCTACTTGGAGAGCCGCAGTGAAGAGAAGGACTGAAAAAGGTGATAGTTATGAGAAGATCAAGGAGACAAATCTTTCGATCAGCGAAGCTGACTACATGGAGTTCAAGATCAAGTGCGAGAGCAACGCAACCACGGAATCAAGTCAGTGGGGGAAAGATATGCGGGACTTGAACTTAGGGGTACACAAACTCGGTCCCGGCGGTTAAAGAGTGGCGGAACCTATATGGGACAACGAGGACGTGGAGCGTGCCGAGCAAGGCCTACCGCCCCTCTTCGATAAATACCATGATAAGAAGACCAGGAACTATGTCAGGGTGCAGTACAAGATTGACCCGGTAACCAAGGAGCTTACCACGGATCCAAAGACCAAGGCACTTGAGCTTGTTCTCGTAAGGAATACACCCCCGCGTAATTAGCTCCATATGGTTGCATTCCAATTAATGAAGCCAATTTTCTAAATGGTTCACGTTCCTTCCGCAGGAAACTGAAAGCAGTAGCGCGGGGTCGTCTCAGAGCTCCCCTTGGGACACCACTTTAAATAGGGCGTTGAACGTAATGAAACACAAGGATAAGCTTAGTAAGCCGACGTCAGCTGGTCGTGTGGCCGGCAAAGGCTTGTCCACGAAATGGTCGGAATACTATACCGCTTGGCGAAAGGAGAGAAAGACCAGCTCGGATAGCCAGGAGCGCGAGGTTCAAGAACTCAAGGCACAAGTGGTGCGGATTCCGGAGATAGTCGAAGAGCAAGTGCGAGACCAACTGGGAGCAACGATCACTGCCATTATGCCTACCTTGCTTGAGGGGTTGCAGGCGTGGATTGCGGGCGGCCAACAGGGGCCGCCCCCGATTCCCAGCTTCACGGGAAGTAACTCGCACAACGCGCTGGCGGTGCCATTGGCGTCTCCGGCAGAGGCGGCATTGGTGTCTCCGGCGTCGCTGCCGGCATTGGAGCTTAATGCACCTGGGTGTGGGAAGAATACGTCGGGCGGCACCTCGGCAGCAAGCGGCCCCTCCGTCACTAGCATGCCTGCCGTTGGCAGTGCCTCGACATTAGCCGAGCCTGACGCCATCATGGTAACTAAGCCTCTCGGCCGATGACTTCATCTCCTTGCCTTTGACTGGGCATCCCTAACGCCCTACATGTTTTCGCAGGGCGCCACCGATGTTCCATGCACTCTCCTGCACTTTGTGGACGGAGAGTTGCTCGATGTCTCCAAGGCAAGAATCGTTCAACCGGGCAACCACCTGTTCCACGGTAATCCGATGCCACCCAACGTGTATAGGGTTTAACTGGTTCGGGTGCTGTGGGCTGCGACGACTTGTTACCTCCATATCGACCCCCTGGGGCTGATGAAGATGATGTGATGACCCTCAGCGCCTGCATAAGCTGGTCCATGCTTTGGCCGAAGAGCCAGATTCGTTTGGGGGAGGGGGACACCACCCCATAGACAACACCACCAGTCGTGCCGGCGCCAAGCCATGGCAAGACCGCCGCAACGCTACCGCCGTGAGCTGATCCGAACATGCATATGGCACAGGATCCGGACAACGACTATGGTACATTTACCAGGGTCGATAAGTACTTCAACGAACATGGGTACGGTGAAGAATTCTTGGGGCCTCCTTCTCAAGAACCCAACCCTGCAAAAGACGATCGCGATCTAGCTGGTATCGCAGAGAAACCCAATTGCAACAGGCATCGTCTGGCGTTCAGTTCTCAGGAGACGCCTCTAGCTGTCGCCTTCACCGAGCCTCAGATAGCCGAGATGCAAAATATTATCAGCCCCAACACACTCAAGAAGGTGGTCTCTTAGCAGAACTTGATCCCATTATAGCAGAAGAAGAAGGGACGGAAAAGAAAGAATAACAAGGGTGCGAGCCAGCCGACACCGAGTACGATCCGTGCTCAGGACGGGCCACCTTCACCTAAGGATATCTCGAGGAGGGTGCATGTGGCGGGTAGGCCGATGCTACCGACTAATCTGCTCAATGCTGCAACCGGTGCTATGCGGAGTCTGCATCACAGTGTTCTTTCTTTGGAGAAGCGGCATCTCTCCGAGAATGATGTGTCATACCCGGTTTCATGGCCAAGGTGCCAGAGGGCAAGGGCTTTGTCGATAACGCCATCGGGGGTATGATCGTCCTGTGGTTTGATGACATCTTCGCTATGTTTAACCTTCATCTACTGCACTACACCTTCATTCGGCTATTTTCGCTATGGAGATGCAGATCATTAGAGACAAGACCCCGGACATCGTGATAGTCGACCCATTCTACATGCGTGGCAAGATCTTGGGCAGCGCTGGGGACCGGCAAGTCGCGAGTTCATACCTCGAAGGCGTCATTCTGGCGAACCCAGATAAGGATAACTTCCTCGTGCCTTACTTTCCCAAGTAAGTCATCCGCTCACCGACTCGTAACATATGATTTCTTAGATTTCGATCGTTCTTTTTTTCTAACATTCCGTGTTTTGTGCAGTGACACACGTTGCACACTTGTAACACCCCGTATGTAACATGCCATATTTGTATTCCATCTCTTGCCATTTCCGGCAGTAAGTTATGTTATTTCCTCGTTGTCAGGTTTTGTCTTCGTGTGCTTTTGTCTTTGTCATGCATCTCATATCATGACATCATGTGCATTGCATTTGCATACGTGTTCGTCTCATGCATTCGAGAATTTTCCCCGTTGTCCGTTTTGCATTCCGGCGCTCCTATGGCCTCCGGTGTCCTTTTCTACCTCTTTTCGTGTTCGGGTATTAAACGTTCTCGGATTGGACCGAGACTTGCCATGCGGCCTTGGTTTACTACCGGTAGACCGCTTGTCAAGTTTCGTGCCATTTGGACTTCGTTTGATACTCCAACGGTTAACGGAGGAGCCGAGAAGGCCTCGTGTGTGTTGCAGCCCAACACATCTCCAAAGTGGCCCAAAACCCACCTAAACCTCCTCCATCTTCTAGATCGTTTGATCACGATCGCGTGGCCACAAACCGTGCTCATCTTGGAGCCTCCTAGCTCCCTCTACCTATAAATATAGACACTCCCTCGAAATTTTCGGATCTTTTCTACCCTAACCCTAGTCCCCCTCTTCCTCCGCGCGCCGGACAACGTCCGCCGGCGCCGGACACACTTCGCCGTGCCAATCAGCACCCGCCACATGGCGTCCTGCCACCCACCGCCGCCGCGGCCCGCCGAAGCCCAAGGAGGGCCCCCGCGGCCCATCCGGCCACCGCCGCCGCCTCGGTCTTCCGCCGCCCGCGCCTCCTCGCTGCGACGCCGCTCGCCGCCCCCGACACCGTTCGCCGCCCTCCGCCGCACCAGCTCGCCGGCCGGAGCTCGCCGCCGTCCCAGCCTGCAGCCCCGCGCCTCCTCGCGCCCCATGGTGGCCGAAGCCGCGCCCGCCGCCAGATCCGGTCGGGAGAGGCCGGATCCGCCTCTCCCTCGCCTCCCCGCCGCCTCTTCGAGCTCGCCGGAGTTGCCTTGGTTCGCGTGCCACCGGACGAACCCTAGATCTGAGGGTTGACTTTTGCCTCCGCTTCAGTAATTTTCGCATATGTTCATCGTGTCATAACTCTGCAACCGTGGCTCCGTTTTGAGCGTGTAGCATATCAAAATGTTCGCCTCGACGAGCACTTCATTTCATCTCATTGCATCATGTTCATTTGAGCTCATCTGAATGCCCTAAATGCTGTTGCAAGAGTGCTAGTTTCTGTTAGTTTCAGATTCATATCAGTAATTGATCATTTGTCATTTTTGCCATGTTTAATAGGTACCTCCTATGAACTTGAGCTCTACATGTGTTTTGAAGTATGCCATGCCATCTTTACAGGGGTGTATGCCATGTATTTGTGTGATCTCTGTGGTGACTAGCATAGGCATGCAAAGTAGCTCTCGTAATGTTGCTGATTTCAGGGACTTAGAAATCTTTTAAGTCTTTGCCCTATCAATATTTTTATGCCATGTGTTCTTGTTGCTACAGAGTGATCCATGCCTCTTTTCAGCATGATCAGTAAGGATGTTTTGTAGATATTGTTGTGCTCTATCCATCTATGTCTATGTTTGCAATTATGGAGCACCCTAGCTTGACTCAATCGAGCTCTTCTTTTGTTATAAAATGTTCCTGGCAGAATGTTTACGTGTTGAGCATTTTTGCCGAGGTTGTTGTAGTTGATCCATTCATGCTATGAGGTTGTTCTTGCCATTTATAGCTTCCATGCCATGTCTACTTGCTGGGTGTATTCTTAGTTTGTCATGCAATGCTTTATGGTGAGTGCACCGAGCTCGTATACATGCCTACTTGATATCTGTTTTGCCATGTTCTAGTTTTCTACTAAGTCTGAATCTGTTAAGATAATTGCTATGTTCACATGGTTGCCATTGTATTTTCTGATCCCTTTTGGCTTATGTTCAGTAAGGGACTTTTGTTGTATGCTGTGAGTAGCTTCATGCCATGCCTTGCTTTGCCATGATATGTTCCTATAGCATGTTGTTATCATGCTCTAAACATTGCTTCCTAATGTTATATTCCTGACTTGTTAATTTCACTAAGTCTGTAACCTGTAATCTTTTGCACTTTTGCCATGCTTGTTTGAACCTGCTATTGAGTGAATTAGCCTTAGCTCAGTGTTCATCTTTTGTCAAGCATCTTGAGTGGATCACTGCCATGTATTTTGTTGCTATGTTAGAGTGCCATAGCTTGTTGTTCTTGATGCATTTAGATGGCCTCTTGTTGTTAATCGCAGATCGGTGCCATATTTGTTTTGCTTGCCATTTGCAAACCGTGCATCCGTTTCTGGTGATCTTTATATAGATTTCGACCGAAATCAACCCCTCTTTCCAATGGCACTCTTGGATTTCCAAGTTATGGCAGGTTCAATCTTTCCTTTCCGAAACATGCATATGCATTGCATATCACGTCCCGCATCTCATACCATATTTTGCTTCATGTTGCTTGTGCATTGCACGTGGTTGATTGTGTCTCCCTTTGCTTGTTGTTCTTGCTTGGGTAGAGCCGGGAGACGAGTACGTGATCCAGGAGCCCGTTGAGTACGCTTACGAGGATCAAGCTAACGTCAACTCGGAGAACTTTGCAGGCAAGATGACCATACCCTCGAAATCACTTCTATCTTTGCTTGCTAGATGCTCGCTCTATTGCTATGCCTATGCTATGATACCTACCGCTTGCTTATCATGCCTCCCATATTGCCATGTCAAACCTCTAACCCACCTTGTCCTAGCAAACCGTTGTTTGGCTATGTTACCGCTTTGCTCAGCCCCTCTTATAGCATTGCTAGTTCCAGGTGAAGATTGTAGTTGTTCCTTGTTGGAACATGTTTATTGTTGGGATATCATTATTATTCTTGTCTATTTTAATGCAACTATATACTTGGTAAAGGGTGGAAGGCTTGGCCTTATGCCTGGTGTTTTGTTCCACTCTTGCCGCCCTAGTTTCCGTCATACCAGTGTTATGTTCCTTGATTTTTGCGTTCCTTACACGGTTGGGTTATAATGGGAACCCCTTGACAGTTCGCCTTGAATAAAACTCTTCCAGCAAGGCCCAACCTTGGTTTTACCATTTGCCACCTAGCCTTTTCCCTTGGGTTTCGCGGACTCAAGGGTCATCTTTATTTTAAACCCCCGGGCCAGTGCTCCTCTGAGTGTTGGTCCAAACTTAGCTGCCTGCGCGGCCACCTCGGGGAAACTTGAGGGTCGGTTTTACTCGTAGATAGTCTCATCCATTGTGCCCTGAGAACGAGATATGTGCAGCTCCTATCGGTATTTGTCGGCACATTCGGGTGGCTTTGCTGGTTTAGTTTTACGATTGTCGAGATGTCTTGTAACCGGGATTCCGAGTCTGATCGGATTGTCTTGGGAGAAGGAATATCCTTCGTTGACCGTGAGAGCTTGTGATGGGCTAAGTTGGGACTCCCCTGTAGGGATTTGATCTTTCGAAAGTCGTGCCCGCGGTTATGGGCAGATGGGAATTTGTTAATGTCCGGTTGTATATAACCTAAAGCTAAACTTAATTAAAATGAATCAACAGAGTCTGTGGCCTTGATGGTCTCTTTTCGGCAGAGTCCGGGAAGAGAACACGGTCTCGTGTTATGCTTGAACGTAGGTTGTTCTAGGATCACTTCTTGATCATAGTTCATCGATCGTGCCTTTGCCTTCTCTTCTCGCTCTCTTTTGCGTATGTTAGCCACCATATATGGTAGTGCTTGCCGCAGCTCCACCTCAAACCTTTTACCCTACCTATAAGCTTAAATAGTCTTGATCGCGAGGGTGTGAGATTGTTGAGTCCCCGTGACTCACAGATTACTTCCAAAACCAGATGCAGGGACCGATGATACCGCTCCAGGAGATTCGACTGAGCTCAAGTGGGAGTTCGATGAGGACTCAGGACGATACTACGTTTCTTTTCCAGACGATCAGTAGTGGAGCCCAGTTGGGGCGATCGGGGACTTTGTTGCATTTGGGGTTGTTCTTTATTTTGGTTCCGTAGTCGGACCTTGATTGTATCTGGATGATGTAATGATATTTATGCTATTGTGTGACATGGCGAGTGTAAGGCAACTATGTACCTCTTTTCCTTATTCATTACATGGGTTATGTGAAGATTACCCCACTTGCGACATTGCTTACAATGCGGTTATGCCTCTAAGTCATGCTTCGACACGTGGGAGATATAGCCGCATCGTGGGCGTTACAACACTCATCCTCTTAAGCCCGAACTATTCCATGGCCATGTATTTCCACTCGGACCGTCAGTCGAATAAATACTACACAAATATCAAGAAAGTTCTTGATGATGTTCTCCCCGGCTACGCCAAATCTGGAGGCACATTCAGGAGGCCAATTTTTAGGTACGGCAAGCACGTGTTCACCCACGTAACGACATTCCCCTACGTCAAGCAGCCGCCTGACGGTTAGAAGGATGCCTACTACACCCTCCATCACATGCAGGCGATCGTACGGGACCACAATCACCTTCTGCTACCAAATAGTCTCAAAGATTGGGCCGCACGCTTGTCGGCAATCCAGGAGGCGGACTTCAGACAAGAATTCTTTCGCACCTCGGGGCAGTTCTACCTCAGATATAAACCGTCCAACAGTGAAATAGAAACAACACTACAAATGCAGGCTGACAACGATCGTGATTTCATGACCATCACGAAAACGGCGGCTTCATCCACCCTCCGGTCCCTAAGTTGAGTCGAAAGTAGTGATGCTATGTAGTTCTGAAATATCGATTAGGTCATGTTGCAATTAAACTTTAATGAACTTGTATGTCTCTTTGGTATCGACAGTCGTTCAACTTATATGTAATCGATGCTATTTATTAGTAGGACCATGAATCGTGCTATTAATGTGTTGCTTTTCTCTTCCGATCCTTTTTTTGCATACTTATGTATTGTCTGTGAATTGCTACTAATGTTTTGTTTGTCTAGTGCATAGAGATGCCGTCGAATGTCGTGTACAAGGGTAAGGTTCCCAGAGTCTATGATGACTGGGAGGTGTGTTAGAGACAGGTTCACCATTTCAGCGGTAACAGTTACAAAGGGTACACCACTAGGGCGGAGGCGGAAGCTAGATACGCGCGCTATCTAGCGGGAGAGAGGAGGGAGCGGAGGAGGAACCGTATGAAGACCAGTTTCATCGCGATGATGCTCATTCTGACCGCAGCTCTCTTCTATGTGATGATAGTTTAGATGATCGATATCGACTTGTAATGTGAAGACAAACTCGCTACTCGCGGTCTCGAGACTTATAATGTTCTAACTTTGTTTGATATTTTGAATTCAGAGACTAATATGATGAATTGTATTCGGAGACTAATCTTCTATTGTATTCGATAAATCTGCTGTTTATATGTTGTGCTGTCTATATTCTGTGCAGTAATATATTTTATAACCTCTGCAAATATTAGAAAAGAAAAAAAATTCCTAATATTCATACTAGTGGCGCACCATACTGCACTTTAGTGGCGCACTGCAATAAACACACTAGTGGCGCATTATCTAGAAGTGCGCCATTAGTAACCCAGAGCACAAGGTAAATATGGCCCCCTGGGAGGCATAGTAATGGCGCATTGGTGGACATAGTAATGGCGCATGGTGTGGTGCGCCACTATTATCTGGGATACTAGTGGCGCACCAGAGGTGTGGCATTACTATTTGTTACTAGTGGCATCCTAATAGTGGCGCACCTGTAGTGCGCCATTAATAGCAAAAACAGGTGCGCCACTAACAGCCCTTTTCCTAGTAGTGGTATTGCGTGAAAGTTGAAAATTTTTGAGAACATCAAAATTATGAAACAATTGCTTGGGTTGTCATCGGGGTTATGAATGATTTAAATATTTTGTGTGATGAAGATGGAGCATAGCCAGACTATATGACTTTGTAGGGATAAGCTTTCTTTGGCCATGCTATTTTGAGAAGACATAATTGCCTTGTTAGTATGCTTGAACTATTATTTTTGATAGTTCCATGCTATTATATTATCTGTTTTGGATGTTTTATATACATTAAAATGCTATTTTATATTATTTTTGGGACTCTATTAACCTAGAGCCCAGTGCCAGTTTCTATTTTTTCCTTGTTTTAGAGTTCCGCAGAAAAGGAATACCAAACGGAATAAAACTTCCACGATGATTTTTCTTGGACCAGAAGACATCCAAAGGACTTGGAGTGCAAGTCAGACAGGCCACGACGCGGCCATACGGACGGAGGGCACGCCCCCCACCCTTGTGCCCCCCCCCATGATTCCACCGACCTAGTTTCTTCACCTATATCCCAAAATCAGTAGAGAGAGCCACGAAAACACTTTTCCACGGCCGCAACCTTCTGTACCCGTGAGATCCCATCTAAGGGTCTTCTCCGGCGTCCTGCCGGAGGGGGATTCGATCACGGAGGGCTTCTACATCAACACCATTGCCCTTCCGATGAAGCGTGATTAGTTTACCACAGACCTACGGGTCCATAGCTAGTAGCTAGATGCCTTATTCTCTCTCATTGATTCTCAATACCATGTTCTCCTCGATGTTCTTGGAGATCTATTCGATGTAACAATTTTTTGCGAGGTGTTTGCCGAGATCAGATGAATTGTGGATTTATGATCAGCTTATCTACGAATATTATTTGAATCTTCTCTAAATTCTTATATGCATGATTTGATATCTTTGCAAGTCTCTTCGAACTATCGATTTGGTTTGGCCAACTAGATTGGTTTTTCTTGCAATGGGAGAAGTGCTTAGCTTTGGGTTCAATCTTGCGGTGTCCTTTCCTAGTGATAGTAGGGGTAGCAAGGCACATATTGTATTGTTGCCATCGAGGATAAAAAGATGGGATTTTCACCATATTGCTTGATTTAATTCCTCTACATCATGTCATCTTGCTAAATGCGTTACTCTGTTCTTTATGAACTTAATACTCTAGATGCATGCTGGATAGCGGTCGATGTGTGGAGTAATAGTAGTATATGCAGAATCATTTTGGTCTACTTAACATGGACGTGATGCCTATATTCATGATCACTGCCTTAGATATAGTCATAACTTTGTGCTTTTCTATCAATTGCTCGGCAGTAATTTGTTCACCCACTATAATATTTTCTATCTTGAGAGAAGCCTCTAGTGAAACCTATGCCCCCCGGGTCTATTTTCCATCATACAAGTTCTAGTTTCCATCATATTAGGTCTCTGATATACTACTTTGCAATCTTTTACTTTCCGATCTATAAACCAAAAATACCAAAAATATTTTCTTTACCGTTTATCTATCTCTATTAGATCTCACCTTTGCAAGTAACCTTGAAGGGATTGACAACCCCTTTATCGCGTTGGGTGCAAGTTGTTGTTTGTTTGTGTAGGTATTCGGTGACTTGTGCGTTGTCTCATACTGGATTGATACCTTGGTTCTCAAAACTGATGGAAATACTTACTCTACTTTGCTGCATCACCCTTTCCTCTTCATGGAAAAAACCAGCGCAAGCTCAAGAAGTAGCATGGACTAAGCTAGAATCTAGAAACATTTTATTCAAAAGGAGAGGACAAGGTAATATGGGCTCTTTGTCAGATCAACAATAATGCATGTGAGAGCCACTCAACATTTTCATCATGGTCTTCTCCTCGGTATGACTCAATAAATGAAAAAGAAATTTAGAGAAACACACTGAAATATTTTTGGTGTTTTTGGTTTTCCTAGAAGAAAGCAAATAAAAATGAAAACAAACAACAAGAAAAACTATTTACACGGTAAAGCTCCCAACAAGCAAGAAGAAGAACAAGGAAATCTTTTGGGGTTTTCTTTTTAATACTACAACTAACTAAGCTAGGAAGAAAAACCGAAAAGAAGAAGGAATTTTTTTGGATTTTTCAAAGTTTTTCAAACACACAAGAAGAAAGCGGGGAAAATAAATCTAGCATGGATAATACAATGAAAAGGTGTGAACACCGACAACTGGAATGAAATGTGTGAACATGTATGTAATGTCGGTGGTAATACATACTCCCCAAGCTTAGGCTTTTGGCCTAACTTGGTAATCACTGTCAGTAGCCTGCATAGTGGTCGGAGTGATAGCTCACGAAGGCTCTAGGTGCAGACGCCTCAGCCCACCACGCTGCCAGACCGTTGCGTTATATGCTCGGGCCTCGCTCTCAAGAACATAATATCTTCCTTTGCTGTGAACATCAAAGAGAGCAGGCGCAGGCAAAAAGGTGCGCAATGAACCTTTTATTAAACAACAGGTTATAAGTAAAATTATGGGCTTCACCACTAAGGATCTTATGACGTTTCATAGCATTAAAGTCCAAGTACTACATGGGTTGGATGGGGTCATAAGGCCAAGGTGAAACACCCAAATCTCTTGCTAAGCGTGTGGCATAAATTCCACCATAAAAATATCCACTACTAGCGTTGTGTTGCAACCTGCATGCAACAATTGCTCCAAGGTTGTCACCGGTGAAAGTGGTGCGTATGAGGCTCAAGTCTAGAGCACAAAGTGTACTACAATCTTGTTTGCCTACAATGCATTTTCCATTAAATGGTGCAAAGTATTCTATTAAAGGAAAATGAATGCTCTTTATTCTACCTCGTGTCACTCCACTAGTCTCACCATAGCAAAGACTAGTCAAGAATATCTCAAACTTAGATCTTGGTGGTTCATCCAATGAACCCCAAAATGTAATTTTGCAGTAGTTAGAAAATGTCTCTAAGGGTAGAGTAAAAGGATAGTCATATAGTTTAAACGTCACTGTAGACTCACGAGGATGGAATTTAAATTCTTTAGTAAATGATTCAGTGAGGCTAAGGTGTTGGTTGCACTTATCTGCAATGTAGGGACTGAGCTCGGCATTGTGAACATATTGCTCAAATTCTTATTGCCCACACCCACCATAAAATTGTTGCATGGCCATAAACATGATTTGGTGGCGGCATCTCGTATGGAATTTTAACTTGATTCAACATAAGACCGACAAACGGAATATGCCTCCGAGGACCTCCTCCTCGAAGAACTCCTCCCAAAGAGTTTCATCATATTTGCGTACAATTTTGTGAAAATTTTAGGGTCACAAAATTTTGTTAACAGAACTTCACAAGATTGAAAGCAACTACTCATAGGGATGCATAGAGGCCATATCAAGCATTCAAACTACTTAGAACTCTAAGAATTCAACATGCAAGCTCATCTACAACAGCACCAAGAGTAGCTAATTATTCAAAATATAAACCACTAAAGCAAAAACTATTTGGACCAACAGAGGAGTCACATACCAAGCAACACTCCCCCGAAACAGTTTTGGAAACGGAACTTCGAGCAAAGAGATCGGAATCCACGGGTTTGAGAGCAAGAACACGAGAGAGAGAGAGAGAGAGAGAGAGAGAGAGAGAGAGGGAGAGAGAGAGAGAGCAATGGTGATTTTTTTTTCTGGAGGTAGGTGGTGACATGGGATGCAGAGATAAGTGAGGAGGCCCACATGGGGACCACAACCCACCAGGTCCATGCATGGGGATGCTAATCAACGGGCAAAAAAACTTCATCTAGATCTCCTTTCTTTTGTGTGTTTCTATGTTTTTCTTTGTGTCTAATTCATTGCAAATATTTTAGCTAATTCCTTACAAATCTTTGTGAGATTCCAATTGCCAAGTGAGCTGAGTTGAAAATTTTGTTTTCCCTCTACATGGAACTCGGCCTCACCGATTCACGCCTTTTGGCTAGACCAAACCACCGGGATTACTTGTAGAAAGTTCATCGGTACTACGGACATGGACTAACCCGGACTGACCGATATGAATCATCAATGGCACTGCCAACTCGGTGTCACCGATGAAAACGGATCGACGTTACCGATTTCACTGCTGAGAAAACTTGTTGCCCTTGCATATTTCATTTCTTCTCCAGCTCAACTCAATGATTCTTATCCTCTACTCGCATCTTAATTTACATGTTGCTTTGTAATGTGTATCAAGGATCAAACCTATTTGACTCATGCTCCAGAGGTTCCATTCTTGGAAATTGATGTCCAAGGGGGAGAGAGAGCAACATCAAAGCTTATGTACGTCCTAACTCTTCCAGATGCCAGTAAAACAAGAGGAGAGAAGTCACATGTCTTTAAGAGGAAAGACATGTCAATATATGGTTTCATTGCTTCAATTTTTCTTTAATTTTTCTTTCTCTAATTTTCTCCCCTAGATATGGACTCCAAATGAAGTACTAAGTACTCACCCATTTCATGTCATCCCAGTCTTGGTACTCTTCTGGTTTCCTGAACTTGCTTTAATTAGAGCGTTCATGTGTATCTAACCTTGTTTTCTCAAGTTCACCTCTTCTAAATCTAGCTGAAGACCACAAGGTAAGTATACGCATCACACTCATGTGCATGATGGTCTCTTGCTGCTGCACATATTGTTTGCAAGAAGGATTCACGAACATGAAGGTACACTTATTTTATTTACATCATCTGCTCTGATGTATATAGCCAAGATACATGTAACTCATTGCTTGCTCTGACATTCCTATGCATTCACATGTTCTTATATTCCATCTTTACATGATTGAATACATGCAGGGGAGCCTATGCATGTTACATGTCCTTCCAAAGCTTTACTTGTTAGTCTTTATATCTTTATCTAAAGATTTGATGTATATTGTCATCAATTACCAAAAAGGGGGAGATTGAAAGCACAAGTGCTCCCTGGGTGATTTTCGTAATTAATGTGAACATATCTCTTGTTGGACTAATACTTTTATCTATTATATTTCAGATGAGTTCAACAATGGCGTGGCAGGGACAAGAGGATGTGGAACCCCTTCAAAATGCTAAGGACGGCAAAGGCTCAAGACTCTTCATTTTCATTTTACTGATCCAATATCACATTGAGTCCATAGGAAATCCACTACTATTTAAAGGGGATGAGGTGTTGCTTAATGGTCTACTTGCTCAAAGTGCTTACTGATATTGCTCCAAAACCCTCAGCCACTTTCTCATTTCTACATATGTCCAAAACCTAAAAGTCAAACTCGGCCTCACTGGTTTGATCTATCCGGCGCCACCGAGTTCATTTGACCTAGCCACTTCCAGAAACCCTAGACAATTTGGTCTCACCGATCGGGGTCTCAGTCTCACCGAGATGGCCTTGCAAACTCTCTATTGCCTATTGTAATTATTTTGGTCTCACCGAAATTTGCAATCGGTCCCACCAAGTTTGCTTGACCAACTCTCTGTTTGCTCATTGCTGAAATCGGTCTCACTGAGTTTATGCAATCAGTCTCACCGAGATGACGATTTGCCCTAACCCTAGCACATCAGTCCCATCGAGTTGATCATGTTGGTCCCACTGAGATTCCTAACGTTCACATTTTGAACTGAATCGGTCTCATCGAGTTCTTCTATTCGGTCTGACCGAGTTAGGTCAAATGTGTGTAACGGTTGGATTTTGTGTGGAGGCTATACATACCCCTCTACCCCTTCTCCATTAAAGAGAGAGCCGTTAGAATGTGCTTACACTTCCACTACTCATTTTCTGAGAGAGAACCACCTACTCATGTGTTGAGACCAAGTCATTCCAATCCAACCACAAGAATCTTGATCTCTAGCCATCCCAAATTTGCTTTTCACTCAAATCATCTTCCCATCATAGCCAAATCTGTGAGAGAGAGTTGAGTGTTGGGGAGACTATCATTTTAAGCACAAGAGCAAGGAGTTCATCATCATCACACCATCTATTACCTTTTGGAGAGTGGTGCCTCCTAGATTGGTTAGGTGTCACTTGGGAGTCTCTGACAAGATTGTAGAGTTGAACCAAGGAGTTTGTAAGGGCAAGGAGATTGCCTACTTCTTGAAGATCTACCCGAGTGAGGCAAGTTCTTCGTGGGTGATGGCCATGGTGTGATAGACAAGGTTGCTTCTTCGTGGACCCTTCATGGGTGGAGCCCTCCGTGGACTCGCGCAACTGTTACCCTGCGTGGGTTAAAGTCTCCATCAATGTGGATGTACGATAGCACCACCAACCACACCAAAAATCTCTATGTCTTCATTGCATTTGCACACTCCAATCCCATCCCTTTACTTTCTTGCAATTAGAATGCTTTACTCTTTCCGCTGCTCATACTCTTGCCATGCTTGCTTCAAATGTATTGTGAATTCTTAAACTTGTACTAAAACTCCACCTCAACTTGAAGAACTGAAAAACTGCTACTTTTGCTTGTTGAGGGTCTAATCACCCCTCCTCTAGACACCTCTTCTCGATCGTTTCAACTTACAACTCAAAAAGTTACAAATCGATACTAGAAAAAATATGACTCTATATGAATGCCTCTGGCGGTGTACTAGGATGTGCAATGATCTAGCGTAACATGTATAAAAAATGATAAATGGTGGCTGGGCTGCAAATACTATGTCAGCTTTATGATCATGCAAAGCAATATGAAAATGAGGATGTGCGTGATAATAATGGTGGTGGAAGTTGCATGGAAATGTATTTCAGAATGGCTATGGAAATGCCATAATAGGTAGGTATGGTGGCTGTTTTGAGGAAGATGTAAGGAGGCTTATGTGTGATAGAGCATATCATATCATGGGGTTTGGATGCACTGGTGATGTTTGCACCACATCTCAAGGTGAGAAAGGGCAATGCATGGTACCGAAGCGGCTAGCAAATTGCGGAAAGGTGAGAGTGCGTATAATCCATGGACTCGCATTAGTCATAAAGAACTCACATACTTATTGCAAAAGTTTATTAGCCCTCGAAGCAAAGTACTACTACGCATGCCCCTAGGGGATAGATTGGTAGGAAAAGACCATCGCTCCTCCCCGACCGCCACTCATAAGGAAGACAATCAATAATAAATCATGCTCTAACTTCATAGCATAATGAGAGACTATATGTGCATGCTTCGAGAATCACAAAAGCCAATATTCTTCTAAACCACAATTAATCACTAGCACAACTCATATATGACCACCTTTATATCTCAAAAATATTGCAAGGAATCAAACTTATCATATTCAGTGATCTACATGAAAGTTTTTATTATATCCCTCTTGAATACCTATCATATTAGGATCAAATTCATAACTTGTACTAATTGGCATTACTGTTATCAACTCTCAAAAATATATAAATGAATCATGAGAGTGTAACTATTTCTTTAAAATATAACCACCGCCATGCTCTAAAAGATATAAGTGAAGCACTAGAGCGACTGCCTAGCTCAAAAGATATAAGTGAAGCACATAGAGTATTATAACAAATCACGAATAATGTGTGTTCCTCTCAAAGTCTGTTCAACAAAGATGATTGTGGCAAACTAAAAAGCAAACAAATCAAAGACTCAAATAATACATGACGCTCCAAGAAAAACTCATATCATGTGGTGAATAAAAATATAGCTCCAAGTAATATTACTGATAGCTGGTAGAAGAAAGAGGGGATGCCTTCCGGGGCATCCCCGAGCTTAGATACTTGGGATTTCTTGAATATTACCTTGGGGTGCCTCGTGAATCCCCAAGCTTAGGATCTTGCTACTCCTTATCACTTCATCCATCATGGTCTCACTCAAAACTTGAAAACTTCAGCACACAAAACTTAACAGAAAACTCGTGAGATCCATTAGTATAACAAAGCAAATCACCACTTCAGGTACTATTGTAAACCCATTCATATTTTATTATTGCATTATACCTACTATATTCTAACATAACCATGGCTTATACCCCTCGATATAATCCATAGATTCACCAAAACAAGCAAACAACACAACGAAAATAGAATCTATCAAAAACAGAATAGTCTGTACTGATTCAAACAATGACCATGCTTTTGTAACTCCAAAAATTCTAAAAAATTAGGACAATGTGGGAAATTTGTATATCAATTATGTGTAAAAAATTAGAATTTTAGCGCGCTCCAACAAATTTTAACAATTCTACTACTGGATGGAAAAGTTTCTGTTTTTCACAGAATCAAAGAAACTATCATCGAAATCATCCCAATGGCTTTACTTGGCACAAACACTAATTAAATCACAAAAATGCAACCATAACGGTGATACATCTCCAACTTATCTACTTTTCCTAATGCTTTTCCTCTTGTTTTGGACTCTAATTTGCATGATTTGAATGGAACTAACCCCGGACTGATGATGTTTTCAGTAGAACTACCATGGTGTTGTTTTTGTGCAAAAATAAAAGTTCTTGGAATGGAACGAAATTTTGCGAGGATTTTTTATACAATGAAATAGAATTTCTGGAGCCAAGATCCACAGGAGGGGGGCACGTGGGTGGGCACAACCCACCAGGGCGCGCCCCCTCCTGGCGCGCCCAGGTGGGTTGTCCCCACCTTGTGGCCCCGCAGACCCAAAAACCGGCGCTATAAAATCCTATTTTTCCAGAAAAAAATCGGGGAGAAAGAGTTATTGCGATCCATGAGACAGAGCCACCGTTACCTCCTGTTCTTCATCGGGAGGCCAGATCTGGAGGCCGTTTGGGGCTTCGGAGAATGGGATCCTCGTTCTTCGTCATCACCAACCCTTCTCCATCGCCAATTCCATGATGCTCCCCATCGGGAGTGAGTAATTCCTTCGTAGGCTCGCTGGTCAGTGAGGAGTTAGATGAGATTCATCATGTAATCGACTTAGTTTTGTTAGGGCTTGATCCCTAGTATTCACTATGTTCTAAGATCGATGTTTCTATGACTTTGCCAAGCTTAATGCTTGTCACTTTGGGCCCGGGTGCCATAATTTCAGATCTAAACCATTTATGTTATCACCATTATATCCATGTTCTAGATCTGATCTTGCAAGTTATAGTCACCTACTACGTGTTCTGATCCGGCAACCCCGGAGTGACAATAGTCGGGACCACTCCTGATGATGACCGTAGTTTCAGGAGTTCATGTATTCACCGTGTGTTAATGCTTTGTTCCGGTTCTCTATTGAAAGAAGGCCTTAATATCCCTTAGTTTCCAATAGGACCCCGCTGTCGCGGGAGGGTAGGAGAAAAGATGACATGCAAGTTCTTTCCATAAGCACGTATGACTATTTACGGAATACATGCCTACATTATATTGATGAATTGGAGCTAGTGTCGTATCGCCCTAGGCTATAACTGTCTCATGATGAATATCATCCAACAAGTCACTGATCCAATGCCTACGAATTTATCTTATATTGATCTTGCTAAGTTACTACTGCTGCTGTTACTGTTGCACTTGTTACAAAAGTACTGCTACCACTATTATCGTTACTGTTACTGTTGTCACTATTATCAAAACTATCATATTACTTGGCCACTGATCACGTTGCTGCAGATAATTAATCTCCAGGTGTGGTTGAATTGACAACTCAGCTGCTAATACCTTCAAATATTCTTTGGCTCCCCTTGTGTCGAATCTATAAATTTGGGTTGAATATTCTACCCTAAAAAACTGTTGCTTTCCCCTATACTTGTGGGTTATCAAATAGTAGCATAATTGTGTGCACACTAAAAAAGAAAAGAACTAGAAAACATAAGATAACTATTGGGTTCCCCCCAACAACCGCTATTGTTTTATGCCCCTAGCTAGGCGTAATGCATAGTTTCATGTGTTTGAATCCTTCTTTTTTCATCTAGAGATGTGTCTTTATCAAGAGGTTTTTCAAAGATAACATGAAACACATCATCACACAAAATCTTAGTATCATTAAGTTGGCCATCTTCAATCCCTTCTTGGTTCCCTTTTACAATCCAAGAGTACTGTTTATTAATACCATTGAAAACTTGTTGGATTATGTTTAAATTAGGGACTTCATTTTTGGTATTCTCAGAAATAATGTGATTATCATGAAATAAATTTCTCAACAAGTAATCTTTGTGATATAAATTTCATCTATCACTAGTTTTCACGACTCATACAATAAAAATGAAAGATCTCTCTAGCTTCTCGTACTATGTAATAAAATTCATTTATAAGGATAAGGGTAGCTATCTTTTTAGCCTTAGGATTGTTTAGAACAAGCAACTCATAAAACAATCTTTGCAAATTAGGATGGGTGTGAATGAATCATCTGTCAAGTTTGAGGACTAGTGCAGAAATAGCTTCGATATAACTTTTGGTTCTTTTAAGAAAAGGAATATCATCACATACCAAAGTTCCTGTGCAATTAAAGAAATCTTGGATGACATTTTTTCTATGATATTCCCATGCCCCATCACAAATGTTTTAGCATCCAAATTTGTAGGAATATCAACTTTATGAGGTTTACCATCCTCACCGTTTCAACGACAAAATCAGCCATGATAGCAACTTCAAGCAAGCGAAAAAAGCAAATGGAAAAATATTTTTGTGTTTTTGTGAAAACGTTTTAGAAGTGGGGGAGACGAAAAGGAGAGGCAAATTGCAAATAATGTAAATGCATGGAGATGAAAGTTTATGCGATGGTACTTGATAGATGTTGATGATGTCTCCCCGGCAACGGTGCCAGAAATTCTTCCTGCTACTTGTGAGCTGCGTTGGGATTTCCCCGAAGAGGAGAGGGTGATGCAATACAATAGAGATAAGTATTTCCTTCAGTTAAGAACCAATGTTTTCAATCCAGTAGGAGAACCAAGCAACACCTCGTTAGCAGTACCTAGACATAAAATAACAAATACTTGCACCCAATGCAAACAAGGGGTTGTCAATCCCTTGGCGGTTAATTGCAAGGATCAAATCTCGCAGTGACAGATAGATAAATAAAAACACAAAATAAAATAAAGTAAATAAAATTGCAGCAAGATATTTTTGAATTTTAATATATTATAAAAATAGACCTGGGGCCATAGTTCTCACTAAAGTCTTCTCTCTTGAAAATAGCATACAGTGGTAAACAAATTACCATTTGGCAATTGATAGAAAAGCGAATAATCGTGACGATATCCAAGGCAATGATCATGTATATAGGTATCATGTCCGAGACAAGTAGACCGACTCCTTCATGCATCTACTACTATTACTCCACACATCAACCGCTATCCAGCATGCATCTAGAGTATTAAGTTCATAAAGAACAGAGTAACGCCTTAAGCAAGGTGACATGATGTAGACAAAGTAACTCAAGAAATATGAATAAACCTCATCGTTTTATCCTAATGGAAACAATACGAATACACGTCTTGTCCCTTTCTATCACTGGGATATAGGTGACCGCAAGGTTGAACCCATCACAAAGCACCTCTCTCATTGCAAGATAAATCAATCTAGTTGACCAAATCAAATCAATAGATCGAAGAGAAATACAAAGCTATAATAATCATGAATAAAAGAGTACAAAGAAGACTCAAATAATATTCATGGATAATCTGATCATAAACTTATAATTCATACGATACCAACAAACACACCGCAAAAAGTGATTACATCGAATAGATCTCCAAAAACATCGAGGAGAACATTGTATTGAAGATCAAAGAGAGAGAAGAAGCCATCTAACTACTAGCTATGGACCCGTAGATCTGTGGTAAACCACTCACACGTCATCGGAGGGCAGCAAGATTGATGTAGAAGCCCTCCGTGATTGATTCCCCCTCTGGTAGTGTGTCGAAAAAGGCCTCCAGATGAGATCTCGCGAGAACAGAACTTGCGGTGGCGGAAAAAGTGTTTTGGGTGGCTCTCTATCGGTTTTCTGATTTTAGACAATTTATAGAGGCGAAATTAGGTCAAACAGAGTGAGGGGGGCATGGGGCACCAAGGCGCTCCCTGGTGGCTTGTGGGCCACTCCTTCGTCTTCTGATTTCCTCCTAAAGCTTCTAGGGTCTCTTATGTCCAGAAAATATCATCCAAAAGTTTTGTGGCATTTGTACTTCATTTGGTACTGATATCTTGGAAAGCGAAAAACAGGCAAAAAATAGCAATAGGCACTTGGCACTAAGTTTATAAGTTAGTCCCCAGAAATGATATATAATGACATATAATTGCATATAAAACATCCTAGATGGATACTATAATACCATGGAACAATAAAAAAATATACGTTGTGGACGTATCACCCACTGGCCTCCGCCAGCTGCCAACTGGTCTTCGGGAGTCGACCGTCATGGATATACCGCTTGAGGACTTACTCCATCATCACCGAAGGAAGCCAACCACCACGCCCCCTCTTGCCAGCAGCCGCGACGACAAACCTGAGGAATCCGCCAGATTTCTATTCAGTCAGATCATAGAAGCTGAGGAGTCCTCTCTCACAAAAAAGTCAAAGGAGGTCTAACAACAGGCAAAAGATTATGATGTGACAAGTCAGGACATTCACAATGATGAATTTTGACGATTCACCTTCCAGTAAAAATAAGTATTCAGCCAGCTCAAGGAGCTCACATCAATTCAACTATGAGGGCTAGTCCCGAGATAAGAAATTCGTGTGTATGGCACAATGCTAATCTGATTGCAAAGCATTCAACGAAAATTGAGTGAAACAACAATTGTTACAAATTCTTTCTATGTAGAAAAAAGCAAGGAGCTCCCATGTCATCCCCCATGGCACAAGTAGGATTTCTCCCTAGAAAAACTGAATGCGTGGTTGCACAAAAGAAAGGTGTCTGATTGATGCTCCACGCAAAGGATATTTACCGGGGAAACCTGATCAGATCAGGCCTAGGCATCTCAGACCCCCACTTGGGATTTGATGATATGCCCATAGTCGGGCCACGAGCCATTCCTCGCCCACAGAGATCCAATACGGGTATCACCATGTTTTTTACAGATTTCTCGCCATTCACCTCCAAGAGGTATGATCAAAAGAGTCCACCGAGGTCTCTCGGCCGACCAACCAGTAGCACAATGAGTCCTTCAAACAGTCGGAGTTCAACCTGATGATGGACATCTGATTTTAGCAATGAAACCTCAACAGGCTCTGAGGCTACTGACGGGGTTATACCTAAGGGATAGGCCTAGGTACATATGTGGACCAACCTAAGGCTCAACCTAATTAAGAATACGGTCCAGAAGACAATGGGCCAAGGGGCTAGAAACTAGGCCAATCAAAGTTGCAGCCCATGGCATCAGATACCAGGGGGCACTCATGAGTGGACCAAGTGCCTATAGTCTAATAGTGATCCCTCTGACGGACGAGACCCAGTAGTCGGTCACCAGGAAGGCGGGAGCAGTCAGCTACACCCTAGAGTACCATGCCCCCACGATGTAATCAATATCAACGTCATTCAATGGTAGTGTAATCTAGTTAAATCTGGCAGTTACTAGCAGTAATAGCCATGAGCAGTCGGTCATGCTTATGGCCTTCAATAGCATTAATACCTGCTCGTTAGGGCACTGCTCCTTATGTACTCTATATAAGCCGGGAGAAGGGCACCGATCTGAGGGTTGAACTCCCTCATGTTGTAACCTACACCAAGAGCAAAGAGCAGCAAAGGAGTAGGGTATTGCCTCCATCGAAGAGTGCCCGAACCTGTATAAATCCTTGAGCGTGCTCCGACCCTACTAATTGACAGATACGGTGCATGTACCTACACACACCATTAGTATTGTTAGTATTATATCCACGACAATTGGTATGTGTTGTTGCCAAATGGCAACCCTAGCTACCTCTCCCTCTCCTACTCGCTCGAACAAGAAAGAAGGAAGGAGATGACCATAGTGGACACAAGTTTCTCCGGCCGGCGCACGAACACCGCCACGGGCGCACGAACACCCGAATCTTTTTTCTCTTTGCAATGTCTATATGGTGCTCTACTCAGTACAAACACACACCCACGGCGGCAGCTTTGTAGTCCTACAGCAAACGCAACGCCCACGTTTCTCCAGCTAGCTATCCGCTGCATGCAAACAATCAGCCCGGCCATGCACGCTACGCGCTTGACGCGGCCATCTCCACCGGCCGCTGCTAACAACCTCCGCAACTAATACATGCATGCATGCCCATCTAGCTAGCTCACATGCTGACCACCACGCCTCGCATACCACGAGCACACACGCACACCCATGCACACAGATCACACACACGAGCACATACTCATGCGTGGCTTATTCCTAACATTCTCCCCTCTAAGCCACGACCTCGCTGCCCATCCTGACAGGACTCCGGCCTCTCGTCGACTGCCACACAGAACGCCCTTCTTCATCTCCGGCGACACACGCCGCAACTTCTCTTCCTGGCGCACCAACGGCCTTGATTCCCTCGAGCTCGGACTTGACTCCGGATACTGCCATTACAACGTACGCGGGGGGTTTTATACCCAGGGACGCGCCGGGCATGCACCCACGTCCCGGCCCACGTCGAGCGCCCGTCCCGCCCGCTCTGCCCGCGCCCCCTCCGACATGCATGCACACGTCTGGGCGCGGCGAGCCCGCGATGGACCAGCTCAACGCGCACACCCCCGCTCGCCAACGGCCACCCTACACCACGGTCCCGCCGCGTCTGACACGCCCGGCGCGCGCCCATACACACACCTGACACATCCGACACGAGCGCCGCGGCTCTGTGCCATGCGTCTCCACCGTTGTCGCGCCGAGCCGCCACGACGCGCTCGCCGCGCCGTCGTCGTCGTTGAAGCCGCCACCATGCAGGTCCTCCGAGGCCTCTTCATCGTGCCGCCGCAGCCACCGCGGCCTCCTCGCCACGCCGCGCACCTCCATAGGCCGACACACGCCCCGGAGCATCGCGCAGCTGCCGGCGAACTCCGCCACCGCCGGCACGCCTCCGGCAAAAAGAACGACGCCCAAGATAAACCAGCTCATGATACCAAATGTTGTTGCGAAACGGCAACCCTAGCTACCTCTCCCTCTCCTACTCGCTCGAACAAGAAAGAAGGAAGGAGATGACCATAGTGGACACAAGTTTCTCCGGCCCGCGCACGAACGCCCGAATCTTTTTTCTCTTTGCAATGTCTACATGGTGCTCTACTCAGTACAAACACCAACCCACGGCGGCAGCTTTGTAGTCCTACAGCAAACGCAACGCCCACGTTTCTCCAGCTAGCTATCCGCTGCATGCAAACGATCAGCCCGGCCATGCACGCTACGCGCTTGACGCGGCCATCTCCACCGGCCGCTGCTAACAACCTGCTAAACACCGCAACTAATACATGCATGCATGCCCATCTAGCTAGCTCACATGTTGACCACCACGCCTCGCATACCACGAGCACACACGCACACCCATGCACACAGATCACGCACACGAGCACATATTCATGCGTGGCTTATTCCTAACATTCTCCCCTCTAAGCCACGACCTCGCCGCCCATCCTGACAGGACTCCGGCCTCTCGTCGACTGCCACAGAGAACGCCCTTCTTCATCTCTGGCGACACACGCCGCAACTTCTCTTCCTGGCGCACCAACGGCCTTGATTCCCTCGAGCTCGAAATCGACTCCGGATACTGCCATTACAACGTACGCGAGGGGGTTTTATACCCAGGGACGCCCCGGGCATGCGCCCGTCCCGCCCGCTCTGCCCGCGCCCCCTCCGACATGCACGCACACGTCTAGGCGCGGCGAGCCCGCGATGGACCAGCTCAACGCGCACACCCCCGCTCGCCAATGGCCACCCTACACCACAGTCCCGCCGCGTCTGACACGTCCGGCGCGCGCCCATACACACACCTGACACATCCGACACGAGCGCCGCGGCTCTGTGCCACGCGCCTCCACCGTTGTCGCGCCGAGCCGCCACGACGCGCTCGCCGCGCCGTCGTCGTCGTTGAAGCCGCCACCATGCAGGTCCTCCGCGGCCTCTTCACCGTGCCGCCGCAGCCACTGCGGCCTCCTCGCCACGCCGCGCACCTCCATAGGCCGACACACGGCCCGGAGCATCGCGCAGCTGCCGGCGAACTCCGCCACCGCCGGCACGCCTCCGGCAAAAAGAACGACGCCCAAGATGAACCAGCTCATGATACCAAATGTTGTTGCCAAACGGCAACCCTAGCTACCTCTCCCTCTCCTACTCGCTCGAACAAGAAAGAAGGAAGGAGATGACCATAGTGGACACAAGTTTCTCCGGCCCGCGCACGAACGCCCGAATCTTTTTTCTCTTTGCAATGTCTACATGGTGCTCTACTCAGTACAAACACACACCCACGGCGGCAGCTTTGTAGTCCTGCAGCAAAGCAACGCCCACGTTTCTCCAGCTAGCTATCCGCTGCATGCAAACGATCAGCCCGTCCATGCACGCTACGCGCTTGACGCGGCCATCTCCACCGGCCGCTGCTAACAACCTGCTAAACACCGCAACTAATACATGCATGCATGCCCATCTAGCTAGCTCACATGCTGACCACCACGCCTCGCATACCACGAGCACACACGCACACCCATGCACACAGATCAGACACACGAGCACATACTCATGCGTGGCTTATTCCTAACAGTATGAGCATCTATTAGAAACCTAGAGCGGCACATCTTTTTCAATCACATTTGGAGCAGCTCTAGCAAATTAAATCTTTTTTTGCTTGTGGTGGCACATGACATGGTTACCACAGGAGATATGATGATAAGAAGATGGATGCAGCTAGACAATCACTTCTGCCCAAATTGTAGCCAACGGTCCGAAGAAACTCTGATGCATCTGCTTTGGGACTGCAACTTTCCACAAATATGATGGGCGATTTTGATCCCCACCAAACAGAGATTTACTTACGTATTTGAAGAAACCATATTTGCTAAGGCAGAGTTGCCTTCTCGTTTTTGTTTGAAAGTGGTCATGTCTGGAAGCTGGAGCATTTTGATTCAGATAAATGGTCAAGTTTTTAGAAATATACAACCAACAGTTCAGAATTGGAAATTCACTCTCATAGAAGATTTGCATGTTCTTAAGATAAAGTTGAAGGATAAGTATTCAGAAGAGTTTCAACAGTGGATCGCACAAAAATTCTAATACAGTGATGATCATGTTCCCAAAACTGGTGTTGGTTAAGCTATGGTGTTATACTCATGTAGGAATTTTGCTTTTGCTTTTTCCTTTGTTTCTCCTACCTCCATTGTAACATACTACCTCCGTCCTGTTTTATCGGTCCCTTCATAATTTGTGCCAAATTTGACCATAGATTTAACTAATAAAATGTTAATGTATGTCACCAAAAATTATATCATTGAATTCGTAATATTTTTGCTCTGTATAATTTATATTTCATTAGTTAAAATCTTCAAAATAGGATCCTAAATACAAGAAGGATTAATAAAACCAGGACAGACGTAGTATTGTTTATAGTCATGAAACCCCTTTTTTTTGCCGAATATAGTCATGAAAACTTACCGTAGAACAATTGTTCTATGATGTGCGGCTCAAAAAAAAAAAACCCCTCAAGTATCCCTGCTTAGATTATTGCCTAGGCAAATATTATCAAAATGTATACCAGCTTTGACATAATGCATGCACGTGTAGTTTGACTCGTTAAACTAAGATATTGTTTTTCCGCAAAAAAAAAACTAAGATATCGTTGACCTCGCTACCACATTTCCGTCGGAAAACAAAACAAGCTGATACATTGTACTTACAAATTTGAACGAGCGATACGTTCAAGTCACCGAGCTGATTGGTCACTGAGCTCAGCTAGGTGCCACACAGCTGGCACTGTGATGGATGTAGATGCATATCCACGTACGCATGCATGCATATGCATTTGTCAACGCCCTGGATTTGGGACGCCACACATAAAACTGCGCCGGATGAAACAAAGTAGCTAGGCGAAAACTTAGAGTCTATGTGCTATCGCAAAGCTATGATATTCCTCTATATATATTATCTTATTTTTCGAGGGAATATATATTATCTTGTTGACGTCAACGGATAGTTTAATCCTTCGTCTACTTGTCGTCATGGCCAGAGTTGAAACTGTCCAATCGTCTTAATTAATTTATTTTGTACCCAAATGTGCGTGTCCATTTTTCCTTTGGCTGTTGACTGCTTATCTATATCTTTGTTGTAAGTCGCAGGTAGCTACTACGTACTCGCCTCTGAAAATGCATGCGTTATGATGTGGTTTCTGCGAATGCCCATTGTTTGTCTAATACCGCTTACAAGCTTTTGGTGACTATGTCTCCTTTCTGGACAAAAGTCATACAGGTCGGCTTATATGTATTAAGAAACTAAGATTGACTGTACGTAATAGTCTTTTGTGTGTGGTTTTGGCATGATTCAGTCGAAATGCTCAAATCAAACAACCATAACTTCACATAGTCGGCCATCAAGGCAGGACAACAAAATTATACAAGAACTGCCCGCAGACAACAAAATTATACAAATTAATTTTGTACCTTATACAAATGGACAGTGTTTCTTGAATAGCAAAAGTTGGGCCTTTTTAGGTCCGGTCCTTATCCCGTCCCGCGTCGCTCCCGCGGGCGATGGGGAGGGCGACCTAACCATCACCGCCAGCGCCCCCCTCCTCCCTCGCCGCCGCCAGAGGGCGGGGCCTGGCAAAGCCCGGTCGCCGCCGCCGGCGGCGGGGCCCCTTTCGTCCCTTCGTGCGGGGAGGCCGGCGTGGGCCGACAGCTCCGAACTGGGTGGTGGCGCTCCCGTGGGGCTCCTCCGCGCGGCGTCGCACCGGCGTTGGTGGTGGCGCGCGGGTGCGGTGGTGGCGCGGCGGGCCACGTCCTGGTGGTGCACGGCCGCGTGTGATACGTCTCCAACGTATCTATAATTTTTGATTGCTCCATGCTATATTATCTACTGTTTTGGATGTTTATGGGTTTTATTATACACTTTTATATAATTTTTAGGACTAACCTATTAACCCAGAGCCTAGTGCCAGTTTCTGTTTTTACCTTGTTTTAGGGTTTCGAAGAAAAGGAAAATCACACGAAGTCCAATTGACCTGAAACTTCACGGAACTCATTTTTGGAAGGAAAGAAGCCCAGAAGACTTGAAGTGCACGTAAGGGAAACTTCGAGGAGGCCACGAGGTAGGGGGGCGCGCCCAACCCCAGCGCGCCCTCCACCCTCATGGGCCCCTCGTGGCCCCCCTGACGTACTTCTTCCGCCTATATATCTCCATATACCCTAAAAACATACGAGAGCACAATAGATCGGGAGTTCCGCCGGCAGAAGCCTCCGTAGCCATCGAAAACCAATCTAGACCCGTTCCGGCACTCTGTCAGAGGGGGAATCCCTCTCCGGTGGCCATCTTCATCATCCCGGTGCTCTCCATGACGAGGAGGGAGTAGTTCTCCCTCGGGGCTGAGGGTATGTACCAGTAGCTATGTGTTTGATCTCTCTCTCTCTCTCTCTCTCTCTCTCTCTCTCTCTCGTGTTCTTGAGGTGGTACGATCTTGATGTATCGCGAGCTTTGCTATTATAGTTGGATCTTATGTTTCTCCTCCCCCTCTACTCTCTTGTAATGAATTGAGTTTTCCCCTTGAAGTAATATTAACGGATTGAGTCTTTAAATATTTGAGAACACTTGATGTATGTCTTGCCGTGCGTCTATGTGGTGACAATGGGATACCACGTGAATCACTTGATGTATGTTTTAGTGATCAACTTGCGGGTTCCGCCCATTAACCTATGCATAGGGGTTGGCACATGTTTTCGTCGTGATTCTCTGGTAGGAACTTTGGGGCACTCTTTGAGGTTCTATGTGTTGGTTGAATAGATGAATCTGAGATTGTGTGATGCATATCGTATAATCATATCGACGGATACTTGAGGTGTCATTGGAGTATCTAGGTGACATTAGGGTTTTGCTTGATTTGTGTCTTAAGGTGTTATTCTAGTACGAACTCTAGGGCTGTTTGTGACACTTATATGAATAGCCCAACGGATTGATTGGAAAGAATAACTTCAAGGTGGTTTCGTACCCTACCATAATCTCTATGTTCGTTCTCTGCTATTAGTGACTTTGGAGTGACTCTTTGTTGCATGTTGAGGGATAGTTATGTGATCCAATTATGTTATCATTGTTGAGAGGACTTGCACTAGTGAAAGTATGAACCCTAGGCCTTGTTTCCTACCATTGCAATACCGTTTACGCTCACTTTTATCATTAGTTACCTTGCTGTTTTTATAACTTCAGATTATAAATACCTTTATCTACCATCCATATCCCACTTGCATCACCATCTCTTCGCCGAACTAGTGCACCTATACAATTTACCATTGTATTGGGTGTGTTGGGGACACAAGAGACTCTTTGTTATTTGGTTGCAGGGTTGCTTGAGAGAGACCATCTTCTTCCTACGCCTCCTACGGATTGATAAACCTTAGGTCATCCACTTGTGGGATATTTGCTACTGTCGTACAAACCTCTGCACTTGGAGGCCCAACAACGTCTACAAGAAGAAGGTTATGTAGTAGACATCAAGCTCTTTTCTGGCGCCATTGCCGGGGAGGTTAGCGCTTGAAGGTATACCTTTAGATCTTGCAACCGAGTCTTTTAGTTTCTTGTTTTATCACTAGTTTAGTTTATAAAAGAAAATTACAAAAAAAATGGAATTAAGTTTGCCTCATACGCTTCGTCTTTTTAATATCTTTCGTGAGTATGATGGAAAGGATAATTGTGCTCAAGTGCTAGAAGAAGAATGCATTAAAATATTTGGCACTAAATATTTGAATGATGAGCATGATTGCAATGTTGTTAGTATGAATTCTTTGAATATCCATGATGCTAATGATATGCAAAGCCACAAGCTTGGGGAAGCTATGTTTGATGAAGATGATATTTTTTGTCCCCCAAGTTTTGATAAGCAAATTCGTTATGATGAAAGCATGCCTCCTATCTATGATGACTATTGTGATGACACGTATGCTTTAAAGAATAATGATAACAATGAAAGTTGTCATCTAGATTTCAATTTTCAATCCCATGATAGTTACTTTGTTGAGTTTGCTCCCACTACTATTCATGAGAAGAATTTTGCTTATGTGGAGAGTAGTAAATTTTCTATGCTTGTAGATCATGAAAAGAATGCTTTAGGTTCTGGTTATATTGTTGAATTCATTCAGGATGCTACTGAAAATTATTATGAGGGAGGAATATATGCTTGTAGGAATTGCAATAATATCAAGTTTCCTCTCTATGTGCTTAAAGTTTTGAAGTTATGCTTGTTTTACCATCCTATGAAAGTTGACTCTTGTTCCCACAAGTTGTTTGCTTGCAAAATCCCTATGCATAGGAAGTGGGTTAGGCTTAAAGGTGCTAGTTGTATTCTTCATGATGTTCTCTTTATGTTTCAATTCTTATCTTTTATGTGAGCATCATTGAAATCATGATGCCTAGCTAGGGCCATTAAACGATAGCGCTTGTTGGTAGGCAACCCAACTTTATTTTTGTTCCTTGCTTTTGGTTCCTGTTTAGTAATAAATAATTCATCTAGCCTCTATTTAGATGTGGTTTTATGCTTTTAATTAGTGTTTGTGCCAAGTAGAACCTTTGGGAAGACTTGGGGAGAGTCTTGTTGATCATGCTG
The DNA here is from genome assembly GCF_002162155.2 of Triticum dicoccoides. NCBI lineage: Eukaryota > Viridiplantae > Streptophyta > Magnoliopsida > Poales > Poaceae > Triticum > Triticum dicoccoides. The sequence continues at coordinate 312,343,777 of NC_041392.1, read as the reverse complement.
TAAAAAACAGAAACTTTAGCGCTCACGAGAATTGCTTCCATTTTTATTTGGAAAGTGCTATTTAGTTAATTATTTTTGAAGATGATTAATAGATAAATTCCTCAGGTCCAGCAATTTATTTTAGAATTTTATGAGTTCCGGAAGTATACGTTTGATCCAGATTACTACAGACTGTTCTGTTTTTGACAGATTCTATTTTTCATGTGTTGTTCGCTTATTTTAATGAGTCTATGGCTAGTAAAGTAGTTTATAAACCAGAGAGAAGTTGGAATACAGTAGGTTTAACACCAATATAAATAAAGAATGAGTTCATTACAGTACCTTGAAGTGGTGATTTACTTTCTTATACCAACGAAGCTTATGAGTTTTCTGTTAAGTTTTGTGTTGTGTAGTTTTCAAATTTTGGGTAAAGATTCGATGGACTATGGAATAAGGAGTGGCAAGAGCCTAAGCTTGGGGATGCCCAAGGCACCCCAAGGTAATATTCAAGGACAAACAAAATCCTAATCTTGGGGATGCCCCGGAAGGCAACCCCTCTTTCATCTTCATTCATCGGTAACTTTACTTGGAGCTATATTTTTATTCGCCACATGATATATGTTTTGCTTGGAGCGTTATTTTATTTTATTTTGTTTTACTTGCTGTTTGAATAAAATACCAAGATCTTAAATTATTAAATGTTAGAGATTCTTCACATAGTTGCATAATTATTCGACTACTCATTGATCTTCACTTAAATCTTTCGGAGTAGTTTGTCATTTGCTCTAGTGCTTCACTTATATCTTTTAGAGCATGATGGTAGTTTTATTTTGAAGAAATAGATGAACTCTCATCCTTCACTTAGATTATTTTGAGAGTCTTAAATAGCATGGTAATTTGCTTAAAATCCTAATATGCTAGGTTTTCAAGAATAATAAAATTCTCTTATGAGTGTGTTGGATACTATGAGAAGTTTGATACTTGATAATTGTTTTGAGATATGAGGATGGTGATATTAGAGTCATGCTAGTTGAGTAGTTGTGAATTTTAGAAATGCTTGTGTTAAAGTTTGTGATTCCCGTAGCATTCACGTATGGTGAACCGTTAAGTGATGAAGTCGGAGCATGATTTATTTATTGATTGTCTTTCTTATGAGTGGCGGTCGGGGACGAGCGATGGTCTTTTCCTACCAATCTATCCTCCTAGGAGCATGCGCGTAATACTTTGCTTTGATAACTTCTAGATTTTTGCAATAAATATATGAGTTCTTTATGACTAATGTTGAGTCCATGGATTATACGCACATTCCTTAATTCCACCATTGCTAGCCTCTCTAATACCGCGCACTTTTCGCCGGTATCATACACACACCAAATACCTTCCTCAAAACAGCCACCATACCTACCTATTATGGCATTTCCATAGCCATTCCGAGATATATTGCCATGCAACTTTCCACCGTTCTGTTATTGCTTTGCATGATCATGTAGTTGACATCGTATTTGTGGAAAGCCACCATTCATAATTCTTTCATACATGTCACTCATGCATCATTACATATCCCGGTACACCGCCGGAGGCATTCATATAGAGTCATATTTTGTTCTAAGTATCGAGTTGTAATTGTTGAGTTGTAAGAAAAATAAAAGTGTGATGATAATCATTATTAGAGCATTGTCCCAGTGAGGAAAGGATGATGGAGACTATGATTCCCCCACAAGTCGGGATGAGACTCTGGAAGAAAATAAATAAATAAAAGAGGCCAAAGAAGCCCAAATAAAAAAAGAGAAAGAAAAGAGGCCATAAAAAAAGAGAAAAAGGCCAAATAATAAAATAAAAAAATTAGAGAAAAAGAGAGAAGGGGCAATGCTACTATCCTTTTACCACACTTGTGCTTCAAAGTAGCACCATGATCTTCATGATAGAGAGTCTCCTATGTTTTCACTTTCATATACTAGTGGGAATCTTTCATTATAGAACTTGGCTTGTATATTCCAATGATGGGCTTCCTCAAATTGCCCTAGGTCTTCGTGAGAAAGCGAGTTGGATGCACACCCACTTAGTTTCTTTCTGAGCTTTCATATACTTATAGCTCTAGTGCATCCGTTGCATGGCAATCCCTACTCACTCACATTGATATCTATTGATGGGCATCTCCATGGCCCGTTGATACGCCTAGTTGATGTGAGACTATCTTCTCCTTTTTGTCTTCTCCACAACCACCATTCTATTCCACCTATAGTGCTATGTCCATAGCTCATGCTCATGTATTGCGTGAAGATTGAAAAAGTTTGAGAACACCAAAAGTATGAAACAATTGCTTGGCTTGTCATCGGGGTTGTGCATGATTTAAATATTTTGTGTGGTGAAGATAGAGCATAGCCAGACTATATGATTTTGTAGGGATAACTTTCCTTAGCCATATTATTTTGAGAAGACATAATTGCTTAGTTAGTATGCTTGAAGTATTATTATTTTTATGTCAATATGAACTTTTGTCTTGAATCTTATGGATCTGAATATTCATACCACAATTAAGAAGAATTACATTGAAATTGTGTCAAGTAGCACTCCGCATCAAAAATTCTGTTTTTATCATTTACCTACTCGAGGACAAGCAGGAATTAAGCTTGGGGATGCTAATACGTCTCCAACGTATCTATAATTTTTGATTGCTCCACGCTATATTATCTACTGTTTTGGATGTTTATGGGCTTTATTATATACTTCTATATCATTTTTGGGACTAACCTATTAACCCAGAGCCTAGTGCCAGTTTCTGTTTTTACGTTGTTTTAGGGATTCGAAGAAAAGGAAAATCACACGGAGTCCAATTGACCTGAAACTTCACGGAACTCATTTGTGGAAGGAAAGAAGCCTAGAAGACTTGAAGTGCGCGTAAGGGAAGCTTCGATGAGGCCATGAGGTAGGGGGGCGGGCGCCCACCCCCCTAGGGCGCGCCCTCCACCCTCGTGGGCCCCTCGTGGCCCCCCTGACATACTTCTTCCGCCTATATATCTCCATATACCCTAAAAACATCCGAGAGCACAATAGATTGGGAGTTCCGCCGCCAGAAGCCTCTGTAGGCACCGAAAACCAATCTAGACCCGTTCCGGCATCCTGCCAGAGGGGGAATCCCTCTCCGGTGGCCATCCTCATTATCCCGGTGCTCTCCATGATGAGGAGGGGATAGTTCTCCCTCGGGGCTGAGGGTATGTACCAGTAGTTATGCGTTTGATCTCTCTCTCTCTCTCGTGTTCTTTAGGTGGTACGATCTTGATGTATCGCGAGCTTTGGTATTATAGTTGGATCTTAGGTTTCTCCTCCCCCTCTACTCTCTTGTAATGAATTGAGTTTTTCCCTTGAAGTAATCTTATCGGATTGAGTCTTTAAAGATTTGAGAACACTTGATGTATGTCTTGCCGTGCGTATCTATGGTGACAATGGGATACCACGTGATTCACTTGATGTATGTTTTGGTGATCAACTTGCGGGTTCCGCCCATGAACCTATGCATAGGGGTTGGCACATGTTTTCATCGTGATTCTCCGGTAGGAACTTTGGGGCACTCTTTGAGGTTCTATGTGTTGGTTGAATAGATGAATCTGAGATTGTGTGATGCATATCGTATAATCATACCCACGGATACTTGAGGTGACATTGGAGTATCTAGGTGACATTAGGGTTTTGCTTGATTTGTGTCTTAAGGTGTTATTCTAGTACAAACTCTAGGGCTGTTTGTGACACTTATAGGAATAGCCCAACGGATTGATTGGAAAGAATAACTTTGAGGTGCTTTCGTACCCTACCATAATCTCTTTGTTCATTATCCGCTATTTGTGACTTTGGAGTGACTCTTTGTTGCATGTTGAGGGATAGTTATGTGATCCAATTATGTTATCATTGTTGAGAGGACTTGCACTAGTGAAAGTATGAACCCTAGGCCTTGTTTCCTACCATTGCAATACCGTTTACGCTCACTTTTATTATTAGTTACCTTGCTGTTTTTATAATTTCAGATTATAAATACCTTTATCTACCAGCCATATACCACTTGCATCACCATCTCTTCGCCGAACTAGTGCACCTATACAATTTACCATTGTATTGAGTGTGTTGGGGACACAAGAGACTCTTTGTTATTTGGTTGCAGGGTTTCTTGAGAGAGACCATCTTCATCCTACGCCTCCTACGGATTGATAAACCTTAGGTCATCCACTTGAGGGAAATTTGCTACTGTCCTACAAACCTCTTCACTTGGAGGCCCAACAACGTCTACAAGAAGAAGGTTGTGTAGTAGACATCAGCGTGGTGAAGGCTGGCGGCTGGCTCCAGTCGCGGTGGGTGCGGGCTGCGGGCTGCGTGCGGTTGTTCTCGTCGTGGTCTGGTTTCGGAGGTGGCGGCGCAACGGATGGGTCTCGGCTTGCCTCTCCTCTTATTTTGGTTGGGGCCGGAGGTGGGCTGTGGCAGATGGAGGTGGGTGGCGGCGCTTTTCATGGATCTGGCTAGGGATCGGGGCGGGTGGCATGGGTTGGGCAGCGGCTTGGCATGGCTGTTGCTCCGGCTATGGGCGGCAGAGCGGGGAGGTCCGATGCATGGGCGGTGGCCTCTCGGTGGCGCGGCGGCTACACGGTGGCTTGGCGGCTCCGCCCGCGGCGACGACCGGCTCCCAGCGTCGGCTCGTCTGTGGTCGGACCATGTCGACCTTTACTTCATCTTCTCGTCGCCCGGGCTCTACTTTCGTCGAAGGGCTAGCCCGCTCCCAGCTGCGGCCCATCGCTCGTCTCATGTCCGGTACGGCAGGATAGACCTCGTCTCGCGCACGGTGTTGCAGGACCAAGCTCGGCTCGCGCACGATGTAGCAGGACCGACCTCGTCTTGCACATGGTGCCCCAGGACCGAGCTCGTTTCGCACACGGTGCTGCAGGACGAGTCGAAGGAAGCCCGGTTTGGCCGGCCTATTGTGTCTCAGCGCTGGGGCTGCCCAGGGGTGGGGAAGGCGTAATCTTTCTGCTGGTCTCTTTGGTTGGGGTAGCGGCGGATCTCGGGTGAGGTGGTGTCAAGGTCTTGGATACCAGGGCGGTGGCCTTGGGGTGGTTTCGCGGTGCTTATGGGCAGAGCCCGTGGCTTGGTGCTTCCCGGTGGCCATGGCCGTGTGGGCGGCGCGGTAGCCGGGGTGTGGCGATTGGTGGTGGTGAGTGTTGGCCGGGGTGAAAACCCGTTCTATCTTCAGATGGACCGACGGCGGCGGAGCTCGTTCCCTTCTTGAAGGCGTCGCCGCGGCTCTCGCTGCCCTTCGTGTGGTTCCAGGGGAAACTCTGATCTTTGGATCGGGCAGTGGCGGCGCACCGGTGTCGTATCCTTCCTGAAGGCACCGTCTTGGAGCCCACGGTTCGTCGTATGCGGCTTCCTCTCTTCGCGATAGTGCTAGGGGTGTTGTTGCTGCGCTCAGTGCCTATGTACCCTGTCTTGGGTGTGTGTGTATGTTGTGGTGCGTGCGTTTGTATCGGATGATGATGATCTTTTCTTTATATATAAAGCGGGGCGGAAGCCTTTTTACTGGTAAATTATACAAATTGACGATCGAGAGAACCGAGACTATGTTAAGTTCTTTGACGAACGACTAGAGGGTTGATTGATCGATTCCGAGATCAAGAATGTAACATATGAAAGACTAACTTCAAAGGACTAGAGGTATACCAGCATATTTCATTACTCATCGTCTCTCTTCGCCAGCTAGATATGCACAACACCGTCATTACAAATGTTGTGGATGCAGCCAGAAGATTGAAAACTCGATAAAAGGGACATGAGAAAATACTAAGAGAAGACATAATAAAAAACCAATTATATACTGCCTAGTAACTTGTCATTTGTCCGGCCCTAATGACAAAACAAGAAAAAACACAAACGGGGCATTGTCCCTAGAAAACACAAATGCGGCGTTGCTGTCTGAAAACACAAAGCGAGGAAATGATGAAAAAACAAGAGAAGAAACATCATGAAAAATAGGAAACTTGTCACGAAGGATCAAATGGCGCATTCATGGCCTTAGGACTTTCTGAGAGATGGGGAGGGGTTGCAAATTCCTACCAATTGTTTCAATGTTCACGACTCCATAAAACTTGTAGAGGTGCCCCAAATTCTTGCAAAATATTTCTGAGGTCATTTACGACTCAATAAATTTACTGAGGTGCATTAGATTCCTGAAAGGGGAACTAGATTCCTATGGAATATCTCTTGGAGTTGAAATTGAGCCTACGAGAGGCAGCAGGCACACCCATTAAGAGCCAGAGATAACAAGGAAGATTGCCACCAGGGTCATGGGGATTCATAGGACCAAGATGTTACCCTCCTTTCCTTGGCTAGCGATATGTTCTAGCCATGGATAACAAGCATCATAAAGCTTGTCAAGTGTCCTTCGGGGCTCCAAATCCGTTGAAGAAACCAATACATCGAGAGAAGCTCCTCAAGATTTTACTGTTGACCCAAAGGCACAAAGAAGATTCTGATACCTCCGACTCAAGTGGAGTCTTGTTGAAGGAATAACTAAAATTATAGCCGGGGTACCACCCCATGCCTACATGGCAAACAGAAAGGATCGAGATGGCCCTAGATGGAATGTGAATATGTACAACTACAAATTTTAATTGGTTGGTAGAAACTTTAGGAAAATGCAAAATATAAAGTTGAGCCTAAACAATTTGTGGGGTGAGATTACAAGTGCAATAATAATGATTGAACAACTTAATGATTGCAAGGTCAAGTGACCAAAGTAAACCACAAGTAGGGAGCTAGGATTGGAGATACCCGACGACACGATGAGAGGATGTATCCTGGTGTTCTCCTCCTTGGAGGGAAGCTAGGGTCTATTTGGTTGGGGAACCAACTGTCATGGAATGGAATGGTTCCATTCCAGAGGAACGGGTCTGTTCCTCCTATGTTTGGTAGGAGCAAAAGAGCAGAGCAGGTTGGTTCCGTTTTGGTGTTCGGTTGGAAGCACGAAATGAAAAATGGAATGACATAAAATTCAAAATTTTGACAACATTTGATTTGTATTTTCAAGAAAGACAACATAACAATATATATTGACAAGCTTAACATATAAATGCGAACACATATAGCACAGTTTCCAACAAGGTGCACATTGTTAACACAATTGACAACCATACATGTGTAGTTCACATACGAAATTCCCCGAAGCAACCAAAGTGCAATAGAGCCATACATGTTGACTTCACATACTTGACAGCCACACATGTCAAGTTCAGAGACGAAATCTCCAAAGCAACCAAAGTGCACTAGAGCCATACGTATCAAGTTCACATACTTGACAACCATACAACCATATCGAATTTAGATGTTCTTCTTAACATACCTACTCACTCAAATGTACTTGTTGGTTTGGGTAAGTTTCATGATGGCTCTTGCAGTCTTGGGGTTGGACACAAGATGCACATAGTAGTGGGCTAGGTGCTCTTCATCAAAATGTGGCAATGTGCAGACTACATCCCAAAGGTCATCACGTATGTCATCATCATCTCCACTAGACTTCACAAGCAATTCAGCCCCAAGTTTGAACCCATCACTACTGTAGGATGGTCCAAACGCGACACTACGATCAGAGACCCTTCGACGAAACTGTGTGAGATGCCATAATCGCAAACGGTGGTGTAAAACCCCGTCAAAAAAGGTGCAAAACATTTGCGATGACGGATGCATCAAACACGGTTCAGATTTTAGTTCCGTGTGCGATGCAGGGCATAGGGTTCAGTTCAATTAACTGTTTGGGATGAGGAGGAACAAAAGAAACGGGCAACCAGATGAAGGCGTGTGCGATATATAGCATACGGTTCACTAGGATGAACTGTGTGTGATTAGGCAACACAACGAAAATGGTTCAACTGAACAAGATGTGTGTGATACGCGTCAAACAGGTCCGTAATCAGAAATGTGTGCGAAGACCAATAATAACATAGACGATTTCTACTAATAAGCCGTGTAATTTGCTCTATCTACAGTAGAATAACATGTATATATATAACTGAAATAAACATCCAATTATATAAGTGACTATACAGATCATTCGCACACTCCTCAATAAACAATTGCATGCATTCTAAAGTAGGAGAAACGACCGTCTAGTCATCTACTTCTTGTGACGCTCCCGCCACTGCTATGTGGCTCGATCCCTCGTCTGGGTCAGGAAGAAGACAGTTCCTCATGTCAACGATCCGCCTGTACATCTCATAGCTTGTGTATGCGTCCATGGCCGCGTACTTGACATGTTGTTCATCCAGTCTCTCATGCCACACACTGTGCTAGACGTTCCTGTCATTATTGCTCTCATTCTTCATCTTCATATAGTAGGGGTTGATAATGGCTGAGGCGAGGTCAACCAGGGAGTTCAGTTTGTTTTCATCGCTGCCCTAGACCTTGTAGTGGCGCTGGATGTTGACAAGATTCAGGAATTTCAAGCCCGAAACCTTGAGCGCTTTTAGATCATTGGTGGTGTCCACCGCAGCGAAACTGTAGTCGGAGCTATTGATAAACCTAGAGAAGCACTCACAAGGCATTGTGTCCTGGTGGTAGTGGTAGACGAAGACGTCATGTCGCACGCACAACTGGGCGACGACAGCCTTCTGATCGTGCCCAGCACGACCCATGGTGTACTCGAGGTCGAAGCCGACCACTTGGTAGTTGTCATCGGCAAGGAACAACTCCATAGTTTGGATGGAGCTCTCCATCGAGGCCGGATCGTTCGTGTACACCACCGAGAGAGCCTTCCCCCTCACGTGGGTGTCCATAACATATTGTGTGGTGAATTTCCCACCGTTGTCGTCGTCGGCCACTGGGAGCGCCATTGGAACCACAGGATGTCCTCTCTGTATGTGTCCTCGTGGGTGTGCTTATTGTGTAGTGTGAGATGAGAGATGAAGGTAAATGGCCACCGAAATAAAAGGGGGCTGGGCGGCGTGGATTCTCGGCGCGTCCGCATGGCTGTTTTTGTAGCGAGTAACTGCATCGTCGCGCCGCACCCGGGGCAACCGCATGCACACGAACGTGCGTGATCATGCACCAGCCCCAAAACACTGGCAACGCGCATGGAGGGACAAGGGCGGAACAATCGGAGGGATACAAGAGCAGAGCACACACAGCGGGACACGAGCAGAGTGCGCCGCGACCACTTGAACCGCAAGCAACCACACGCATAGAGTAGTTGAACACGCAGGAAATGGTCGCCTACAAGCCTGTCGACAGTTGCGTCGCTACGTAGAGAGCGGCCGTGTGCTACCACCTCCGTCTAGTCTATAGTCCCCTTTATATTCTGTGCCATACTTTGCCCTCAAATTTAACCAACAAAATGTTAATTCATGTTATAAAAATTATATAATTGGAAACTATGTTCAAATATGAATCCAACTATATAATCTTTGGCGACATGCATTCGTATTTTATTAGTTAAATCTGTCGGATTTCGGGTTCCGGCAAAACCCTTAAGGTTCGAACTCTGGGGTGCGCATGAAGATCTCTCCCTCTCCCTAGCTCGCTCACTCACCATGAAATCAAAGCTCATTCTGTCAAACTCAAAGAACAAGGGACGCAAGAGTTTATACTAGTTCGGGCCACCGATGTGGTGTAATACCCTACTCTAGTGTGGTGTGGTGGATTGCCTTGTAGGCTGAGGATGAACAAGTACAAGGGAAGAACTACCTCCTAAGGAGAGGTGTCCTTGAGCTCGGTGAGCTTGTGTGGTTGAGGATGATCTGAATGATCCATCCTTGCTTATGGTGGTGGCTAGCCCTATTTATAGAGGCCCGGGTCCTCTTCCCCAATATTAGGCGGGAAGGGATCCCACAACGGCCAACTTGAAGGGGGGCAACTAGTACAAGTTATCCTGACAAAAGGTGGTCTTCACCTGCCAAAGGCTCTAGTGGTGACGCTGTCGTGGGCTCCGCGATGGCCTCCGTGCTGCCATCCTGCTGGTCTTGGTCTCGTTGCACCGATATGGTCACCTTTTCCTGATGCCTCGGGACTCCTCGCCTGCGCCTACTCCTTTAGCACCATAGAAGCAATAGGTGCTCTACGCTTGCTGGCGCCCGCCTGGCACCCGCCCGGCCTTGGTCGTCATGGCTCACGTCACGGGAACCTCACGAGGTGCCCCTCACCTTGATCTCTTCGCTCCTCACGAGCCAGCCAACGAGGCTGCCCCTGAGGAGGTCTTGTGTCGTGCGCCTCGCGAGGCGTGCACCCTCGCAAGGGTCTTGAGTGTTTGCTGGTGAAGATGGGCCATACCAGGCCGCTAGAGGAACCAGGCCGTGGGCCGCAGGCAGGCAAGTCTGGGGACCCCCGTTCCCAGAATGCCTACAGTAGCCCCCGGGCCCAAGGCGCGCCCGGACTTGGCTTTGAGGCGAAGCCAAGGGACAAGTGCGGAGCGCCGTGGGCCCTAACTGCCTACGGCCTTGATTGACGTGTGGCGACTGACGGGACGTGGGCGACTCCGCTTCCCCACGCTGCCTCGGCAACTGCCCGACTTGACGAGTCCCTGGTGCATGCAGAAGAGCCATCATTACCTGCGATCGTGGGGGTCGTCGGTTGGCCTTCTCCTGCTATAAATGGGGAGGGGGCGGAGCCCCGTTGCCCATCTCTTCGTCCGCTTTCTTCTTCTTCTTCCTTGCTTCACTGCTAGCAGCGACATCCAAGGCGCAGATGAAGAGGTTCTCTGCCACGAAGAAGGGAAAGGCTCGCCAAGAGGTGCTAGGCTCTCCTTCGTCCAAGAGGGGGTGTGGTCGCCCTCGCAAGCACGCCTTGACCCCCGCTGTGGCTCCCCGTGGTCGAGGACGGCTCTCTTCGAGGTCCGGTGCCACTCCGGGTTTCCGAGGCGATGCGTCTCCTCCTGGTGGAAGTCGCTTGGGGCGTGTCGGCCCCGTCGACAAGGGGAGCCGCGTTGTGGTCACCAGGCCTCCCCAACCATGCTTCCACTCAGCAGAGGTGCTGCCGTAGTTCGTTGTGTGGTTGGAGAAATGGACCGGCACCTGGCTCCAGCTTCTGCGCTTCTTTGCCGGAGACCTGGCGACTTCGGGTCCTGGTGGCCTCTGGCTGCAGGCAAACAGCTACTATAGAAAGGCCTCGTGGGTCGCGGTGGAGATCTCCGTGTGGGCAACATAGCCCTGGCCCGTGGCTAGCAGACGTTTGCCCGCGCGCGGCCTAGGCAGGCGGTGTGCCCTCCACTTCAAGTACGACGGCGCTGCGACCCTCTTCATGAGGGTTGATACGTCTCCATCGTATCTACTTTTCCAAACACTTTTGCCCTTGTTTTGGACTCTAACTTGTATGATTTGAATGGAACTAACCATGAATGACGTTGTTGTCAGCAGAACTGCCATGATGTTGTTTTATGTGCAGAAAACAAAAGTTCTCGGAATGACCTAAAACTTCACAGAATATCTTACAATAAATAATAAAAAATCCTCACCAAAGATGAAGACCAGGGGGCCCACACCCTATCCACGAGGGTGGGGGCGCCCCCCAGGGCGCGCCCCTACCTCGTGGGCCCCCTGGAGACCTCCCGACTCCAACTCCAACTCTATATATTTGCTTTCGGGGAGAAAAAAATAGAAGAGAAGATTTCATCGCGTTTTATGATACGGAGCCACCGCCAAGCCCTAAAACCTCTCGGGAGGGCTGATCTGGAGTCCGTTCGGGGCTCTGGAGAGGGGGATTCGTCGCCGTCGTCATCATCAACCATCCTCCATCACCAATTTCATGATGCTCACCACCGTGCGTGAGTAATTCCATCATAGGCTTGCTGGATGGTAATGGGTTGGATGAGATTTACCACGTAATCGAGTTAGTTTTGTTAGGGTTTGATCCCTAGTATCCACTATGTTCTAAGATTGATGTTGCTATGACTTTGCTATGCTTAATGCTTGTCACTAGGGCCCGAGTGCCATGATTTCAGATCTGAACCTATTATGTTTTCATCAATATATGAGAGTTCTTGATCCTATCTTGCAAGTCTATAGTCACCTATTATGTGTTATGATCCGTTAACCCCGAAGTGACAATAATCGGGATACTTACCGGTGATGACCGTAGTTTGAGGAGTTCATGTATTCACTATGTGCTAATGCTTTGTTCTGGTTCTCTATTAAAAGGAGGCCTTAATATCCCTTAGTTTCCATTAGGACCCCGCTGCCACGGGAGGGTAGGACAAAAGATGTCATGCAAGTTCTTTTCCATAAGCACGTATGACTATATTCAGAATACATGCCTACATTACATTGATGAATTGGAGCTAGTTCTGTGTCACCCTATGTTATGACTGTTACATGATGAACCACATCCGACATAATTATCCATCACTGATCTGATGCCTACGAACTTTCCATATACTGGTTTACGCTTATTTACTTTCCCGTTACTATTGTTGCAATCACTACATAATACCAAAAATATTACTTTGCTTTCATTACTCTTTTGTTACCATTACCACCACTATCATATTACTTTGCTGCTAAACACTTTGCTGCAGATACTAAGTTTCCAGGTGTGGTTGAATTGACAACTCAGCTACTAATACTTGAGAATATTCTTTGGCTCCCCTTGTGTCGAATCAATAAATTTGGGTTGAATACTCTACCCTCGAAAGCTGATGTGATCCCCTATACTTGTGGGTTATTAAGACTAATTTCTGGCGCCGTTGCCGGGGAGCATAGCTATATTCTTTGAGTCACTTGGGAGTTATATCTGCTGGACACTATGAAGAATTTGAAAGACGCTAAGACAACAATTTATCCCTCAACTATGAGGGGAGGTAAGGAACTGCCATCTAGCTCTGCACTTGATTCACCTTCTGTTATGAGTAACCTTGCGACACCTAAACATGCTTCTGCTATTCGTTCTGATATGTCGCATGTTATTGATGATGCTACTTCTGCTATACATGATACTTATGATGAAACAACTTCTATGCTTGATACTACTGTGCCACTAGGTGATTTTCTCGAGGAACGACTTGCTAGGGCTAGAGAGACTGAAAATATTGAATCTGATTATGATGATGAAAGTGATGATGAAGGAGCACTTGTTATTCCCGAGGGTTATTTATTTGATCAAGAAGCTTCTTTAGCTATTTTAGCTTGCAAAGATAGATATGAACTCAAAAGGTTATTAGGTAAATGGAATAAGCAATCTCTAAATGCTAGGATGAAACCTGACCCTGCTTTTGCTCCTTCACCTATCTGTGTTACTAATAAGGACTATGAATTCTCTGTTGATCCTGATACAATTACTTTAGTTGAATCTGATCCTTTTCATGGCTATGAATCTGAAACTGTTGTGGCACATCTTACTAAATTAAATGATATAGCCACCCTGTTTACTAATGATGAGAGATCTCGCTACTTTTATATCCTTAAAATATTTCTGTTCCCATTAAAGGGTGATGCTAAGATATGGTTTAATTCTCTTGATCCTGGTTGTGTGCGTAGCCCCCAGGATATGATTTACTACTTCTCTGCTAAATATTTCCCTGCTCATAAAAACAAGCTGCTTTAAAGGAAATATACTTGATATCTTTTATAATGGACTAACCGATGCTTCCAGAGATTACCTGGATAGTTGTGCTAGTTCTCTTTTCAGGGAAAGAACACCGGATGAAGCTAAAATCTTATTGAATAATATGTTGACAAATGAAAATAATTGGGCACCTCCTGAGCCAGCTCCTGCTCCAATTAATGATCCTATTCCTAAACCAACTCTGAAGAAGAGAGGTGTTCTATTTCTCAGTCCCGAAGATATGCAAGAGACAAAGAAATCTATGAAAGAAAAAGGTATTAAAGCTGAAGATGTTAAGAATTTACCTCCCATTGAAGAAATACATGGTATTAATTTACCGCCTGCTGAAGAAACATATGATCTTGATCCTTTACTTATTGAAGAACCTCCAGATCTCGATAACCTGACACAGGTAGTAAAGGTAAATTCTCTCTATAGATATGATAGAGCTTAAATCCCTCCTACTAAAATTGCTAGTCAATGCTTGGATGAGTTTGATAATTTTATGTTTAAGCAAGAAGACTTCAATGCTTATTTCGGTAGAAAATTAAAACAAGATGCTGATATGATTAAATACTTGGGTGATTATATGGCTAATATTAGAGGTGAACTTAAACTTGTTAGCAAACATGCTTCTATGGTTACCACTCAAGTAGAACAAGTACTTAAAGCTCAAAAGGAATTGCTCAATGAGATGAATAGTAAGAAAAATTATTATGCTGTTGAAGTGGCTACTAGAACGGGTAGAATGACTCAGGAACCTTTGCATCCTGAAGGCCACCCTAAGAGAATTGAGCAAGATTCTCAGAGAAATAATATTGATGCACCTAGTTCTTCTAAAAAGAAGAAAAAGAAAAATGATAGAACTGTGCAAACTTCTAGTGAACCTATTGCTGAACCACCTCATAATCCAAATGATATCTCTATGTCTGATGCTGAAACACAATCTGGCAATGAACATGAACCTAATGAAAATGTTAATGATGATGTTCATAATGATGCTCAACCTAGTAATGATAATGATGTAGAAATTGAACCTGCTGTTGATCTTGATAACCCACAATCAAAGAATCAACCTTATGATAAGAAAGACTTTGTTGCTAGGAAACATGGTAAAGAAAGAGAGCCTTGGGTTCAGAAACCCATGCCTTTTCCTCCAAAACCATCCAAGAAAAGGATGATCAGGATTTTGAGCGCTTAGCTGAAAGGATTAGACCTATCTTTTTGCGTATGTGATTGACTTATATGCTCAAAATGAATCCTTATGCTAAGTACATGAAAGATATTGTTACAAATAAAAGAAAGATACAAGACGCTGAAATTTCCACCATTCTTGCTAATTATACTTTAAAGGGTGGAATACCAAAGAAACTTGGAGATCCAGGAGTACCTACTATACCATGCTCCATTAAAAGAAACTATGTTAAAACTGCTTTATGTGATCTTGGAGCCGGTGTTAGTGTTATGCCTCTCTCTTTATATCGTAGACTTGACTTGAATAAGTTGACACATACTGAAATATCTTTGCAAATGGCTGATAAATCAACTGCTATACCTGTCGGTATTTGTGAGGATGTGCCTGTTGTGGTTGCAAACGTTACTATTTTAACGGACTTTGTTATTCTTGATATTCCCGAGGACGATAGTATGTTTATTATTTTTGGAAGACCTTTTCTTAATACTGCAGGGGCTGTTATTGATTGCAACAAAGGCAATGTCACTTTTCATGTTAATGGTAATGAGCATACGGTACACTTTCCGAGCAAACAACCTCAAGTTAATAGTATCAATTGTATCAGAAAAATTCCATTGATTATATTTGGAGGTTTTGAATTTCCTCTTCCTACAGTCAAGAAGAAATATGATATACTTATTATTGGGGATGTGCATATCCCCGTTGAGGTAACCTAGTGTTATTCGAAATTTCTCCGGTTTCATGTTAATCGGAATGAGTTTGTTAACAAGACTTGATCAACCTTGTTAGTGGATTCCTTTTGATGAGCATGAGATGGATGAAACTAGAAGCACAACCTTCTGTACCCTCTCTATACTTTCTGTTATTTAGTTGAAATAAAGTAAAAATAGTATTTTTCTGTCTGTTTCCTGATTTATCCGTGCAATATAAAAATGTCCCTAAAATAAAAGTCCTCAAAATGAAATGCCAATTTAATATGATTTTTTTGGGAATATTTGAGGATTTATGGTGGAAAAATTACCGCGGGGGAGCTACCACCTGGTCACGAGGGTGGAGAGCGCGCCCTACCCTCCTGGGCGCGCCCCCTGCCTTGTGGGCCCATGGTGGCCCTCCTCCACTTATTCCTGCACCCGTCCTCTTCTTCTTCCTCCCACAAACATGAAAAACCCAACTCAAGCACGAGTTCCAGCCCTCTTTGCTGCCATTTTCGATCTACTTGCTCAAAGCACCTCTCACAAAACTGCTTGGGGAGATTGTTCCTTGGTATGTGACTCCTCCATTGGTCCAATTAGTTTTTGTTCTAGTGCTTTATTCATTGCATATTTTTTCTGCTTAGGTGACCCTGTTCTTGAGCTTGCATGTGAAATTTATATGGTCAAAAGTAGTTTTGATGCATGATATAGGCCCTAGGCACTTGTAGGAGTAGTTGCTATCAATATTATTGAGTTTGGTTTACTTTTATTTTGAAGTTACTAAAAATTTCAGAATTTTTCAGAAAATGATGAGGAGACTTTTGAGGGGCTCATCGAGCGAAAGCTCGAAGGATAAGGCACCGAAGCCTAAGTATAATTTGCCTCGCACCGCGGAGGTTCAGGCGTGTGAATGGCCTTCCGAGGATTTCTTAAGAGAAGCCGGGATTTATGAAGATTTTCATGAGTTGGCTCAGACTGCAGGCCTTACCGCTTTCCTCCACGACCAATGCGATCAGTATCTCTTGCTCACAAATGCCTTTGTGCAAAACTTTCATTTTCATTCTAGGAACTCACCACCTATGGTGGAATTTCATTTATATGATGAGCATAAGGAGATGTCACTTTTTGATTTCTATCGGATTTGTTTAGTCCCTTTTGGGGGCAAGACAAAAGAACCACATCGTGATGATGTGGAGGGATTTATTGACACTATCACTGTAGGGAAACACAAGGAAGGTTTCCGATGCACGAGTCACTAGCATACATTTTCCTATTTTATGCTACTTTGCATTATTTGCTAGTCGTTGCTTAATTGGTCGCGAAAACTATGGAAAACCGAGTATCCCTGATATTATCATTTTGCGCCACGACTTATACGGTGATAAATCTTTTATTATGGGCGGCATTATTGCTAGACGGTTAAGTATGAACCATACTAAGGGTCCCATCTTTGGAGGCATCTATGCTACACGCCTAGCTGCACATTTTAACATACCTATTAGGCATGCTGAGAAGGAAGAGAAAGTGCTGCCCCGTGTTTATCTAGATTATAGAAGTATGGTAGCACATGATTTTATTGTTAAGAATAGGGAAGGAGATCTTAAATATCAATTGTTCTTTAATAAACATCATCCTGAGACTATTACCTTGCCTGCTCCTTCTTTGTTTGATTTGACTGTAGGCACGTACCTTGTTCCTTTGGCGGCTATTCACGCCTACCGGAACCCTGCACCAGCCCTGGAACTGGAACCACAAGAGGAGCCTCCACGACAGTCTGTTTATTCTTGGGATCCAAAGATGGCTGTCAGCCAATGGCAGTCAAAGTCTTCTTCGTCGTAGTACGACCCCAGCTACACCTACGGGTATCCGCCAGGGTATCCCTGGCAATAAACCAACTTAGACCAAAAGCCTAAGCATGGGGGAGTGCGTATTTCTCACCGACATTACATTTATGTTCGCACACTCATTGCTAGATGTCGGGGTTCATACTTTTTCATTGTATCATCCATGCTAGTTTAGTTCCTTTTATGCTTTCTTCTTGTGTGTTTGATAAACCTTAAGAAGAACAAAAAAAAATTAGCAGTAGTTTACTTTTCTTGCTGTAGTAATAATTAAAAATAAAACCCAAAAATATTTCCCGTTCTTCTTTTGCTTGTTGGGAGCTTTCCCTTGTAAATAGTTTTATTTCTTTTCTTTTCTTTGGGGGTCAGTAGGAGAAGACCATGATTAAATTGTTGAGTGGCTCTTATATGCTTTATTGTTGATTTAACCAAGAGCCCATATTGCTTTGTCTTCTCCTGTTTATTGGATGCTCGCAGATTCCAGCTTAGTCCAATGCACGTGCACTCTTACTATTATTCACATCGTTCAGTCGGGCAAGTGAAAGGCAATTATGATGATATATGATGGACTGACTGAGATGAGAAAAGCTGGTATGAACTCGACCTCTTTTGTTTTTGTAAATATGATGAGTTCATCATTCTTGATTCAGCTTGTTATGAATAAATATGTTTGCATGACAATTAGAGATCATAGTTGCTTGTGCCATGCTTGATTAGCTATGAGTTATAATGGTTTACCTTGTGTGCCAACATGCTATTGAGATGGTTATGATGTGGTATGATGGGGTGGTATCCTCCTTTGAATGATTTAAGTGACTTGACTTGGAACATGTTCACGCATGTAGTTGAAACAAATCAACATAGCCTTCACGATATTTATGTTCATGGTGGATTATATCCTACTCATGCTTGCATCCAATGTTTATTAATTTTAATGCATGTACATGGCTGTTATCGCTCTCTATTTGGTCGCATCCTAGTCTTTTGCTAGCCTTCACGTGTACTAAGCGGGAATACTGCTTGTCCATCCAATCGCTTAAACCCCAAAGTTATTCCAGATGAGTCCACTATACCTTCCTATATGCGGTATCTACCTGCCGTTCCAAGTAAATTTGTATGTGGCAAACTCTAAACCTTCAAATAATCATCCTGTTTTGTATGCTCGAATAGCTCATGTATCAACTAGGGTTGTTAGTATCTTCCACGCTAGGCGGGTTATTCTCAAGAGGAGTGGACTCCGCTCCTCACTCACGAGAAAATGGCTGGTCACCGGGATGCCCAGTCCAATGCTTTATGCAAACTAAATCAAAATAATTGCAAAAAAAAACACCCCCTAGGACTATTGTTAGTTGGAGGCACTCGTTGTTTCGAGCAAGCCATGGATTGATGTTTGTTGGTGGAGGGGGAGTATAAACTTTACCATTCTGTTTGGGAACCGCCTATAATGTGTGTAGCATGGAAGATATCGCCATCTCTTGGTTGTTATGTTGACAATGAAAATATACCGCTCAAAATATTATTCACCTCTATTTCAAAACCGAGCTCTGGCACCTCTACAAATCCCTGCTTGCCTCTGCGAAGGGCCTATGTATTTACTTTTATGTTGAGTCATCACCCTCTTATTAAAAGCACTAGCTGGAGAGCGTAGCTATCATTTGCATTCATCGCTGTTAATTTATATTGGGTGTGACTATGATTGGATCTCTTTTACCATGAATTACAATGTCTAGTCAGTCCTTGATCTTTAAAGGTGCTCTGCATTTATGTTTTACGGTCTCAGAAAGGGCTAGCGAGATACCATCTTGTTATATCATATTATGATTGTTTTGATAAAGTGTTGTCATCCGAGATTTATTATTATGGCTTGCTAGTTGATTATGCTATTGATGTGGGTAATCATGAGACCTGAGAATTATTGCAAATGTGGTTAGTTATAATCTTTGCTGAAAACTTGAATGCTAGCTTGAGATATTTATAACAACAAGAGCAAACCGAGTTTGTAAAAGTTTTTCTTTATTTCTTTCAGTTTGTCAACTGAATTGCTTGAGGACAAGCAAGGCTTTAAGCTTGGGGGAGTTGATACGTCTCCGTCGTATCCACTTTTCCAAACACTTTTGCCCTTGTTTTGGACTCTAACTTGTATGATTTGAATGGAACTAACCAGGACTGATGTTGTTTTCAGCAGAACTGCCATGATGTTGTTTTATGTGCAGAAAACAAAAGTTCTCGGAATGACCTGAAACTCCACGGAATATCTTACAATAAATAATAAAAAATCCTCGCCAAAGATGAAGACCAGGGGGCCCACACCCTGTCCACGAGGGTGGGGGCGCGCCCCCTAGGGCGCGCCCCTACCTCCTGGGCCCCCTGGAGACCTCCTGACTCCAACTCCAACTCTATATATTTGCTTTCGGGGAGAAAAAAAATAGAAGAGAAGATTTCATCGTGTTTTACGATACTGAGCCGCCGCCAAGCCCTAAAACCTCTTGGGAGGGCTGATTTGGAGTCCGTTCGGGGCTACGGAGAGGGGGATTCGTCGCCGTCGTCATCATCAACCATCCTCCATCACCAATTTCATGATGCTCACCACCGTGCGTGAGTAATTCCATCGTAGGCTTGCTGGACGGTGATGGGTTGGATGAGATTTACCATGTAATCGAGTTAGTTTTGTTAGGGTTTGATCCCTAGTATCCACTATGTTCTGAGATTGATGTTGCTATGACTTTGCTATGCTTAATTCTTTTCACTAGGGCCCGAGTGCCATGATTTCAGATCCAAACCTATTTTGTTTTCATCAATATATGAGAGTTCTTGATCCTATCTTGAAAGTCTATAGTCACCTATTATGTGTTATGATCCGTTAACCCCGAAGTGACAATAATCGGGATAATTACCGGTGATGACCGTAGTTTGAGGAGTTCATGTATTCACTATGTGCTAATGCTTTGTTCCGGTTCTCTATTAAAAGGAGGCCTTAATATCCCTTAGTTTCCATTAGGACCCCGCTGCCACGGGAGGGTAGGACAAAAGATGTCATGCAAGTTCTTTTCCATAAGCACGTATGACTATATTCGGAATACATGCCTACATTACATTGATGAATTGGAGGTAGTTCTGTGTCACCCTATGTTATGACCGTTACATGATGAACCACATCCGACATAATTATCCATCACTGATCCGATGCCTACGAACTTTCCATATACTGGTTTACGCTTATTTTACTTTCCTGTTGCTATTGTTACAATCACTACATAATACCAAAAATATTACTTTTCTTTCATTACTCTTTTGTTACCGTTACCACCACTATCATATTACTTTGCTGCTAAACACTTTGCTGCAGATACTAAGTTTCCAGGTGTGGTTGAATTGACAACTGAGCTGCTAATACTTGAGAATATTCTTTGGCTCCCCTTGTGTCGTATCAATAAATTTGGGTTGAATACTCTACCCTGGAAAGTTGTTACGATCCCCTATACTTGTGGGTTATCAAGGGTGTTCGGGGAAGATGGTCGCCGCGCTGGGTCCTGCCTCTAAGACAGCGACGGCGATGAAGTGCTTGGCCTTGGCGATGGCCATGACGAGGACGAGGGCGAGCTCACGCTCAGTGATGGCCGCGACTCATCCAACACTGGCGGCTCCTCCTCTAGCGAAAGCTGCAGCGGAGGCTACGACCAGCCGCCCCGTCGCCGGGCTCGCTTTGAGGACGGTGGCGGGTCGTCCCGCCGCCGCGCCCCGATGAAGCGCGAGGTGGGCTCCGACTGAGCTTGGGGAAGCATTGGGAGCTGATTCTCGGGAGTAGTCGCGGGCATAGGGGCCGCTTTTGCCTGTTCTTCCTTTCTTTTTTCCCTGCATCACAAGAAACAAGTATGGGACCCCGCGGGGCGTATAATGAACCGTAACGCCTTTCCTGCCTTTTGCTATGTTTATCACTTCTGAGTTGTTCTGTGGTATCAGTGCTTTACGTAGGCATGTAAGGATAACTTAGCTCGATGTGTCTAAAGCAGCCTCCACCTCATGAGGCACGCATCTTCTGGCACCTGATGAGTTCTCCCTGCTGAGGACTTGGGAGGTGTCGAGATACTGCAAAAATTCATTTAAGAAACCCTTATCCTACCTCGCTTAGGGCTCCAGGTGTGGCCGGGCAAGGCCTACCGCACCACGTCGTGGTACCCATGGGTACAGACTTAAAAAAGGTGGTTCACCAGTCGCGAGCTCGAACAAGGGTGCCTCATGAAGACCAAGGGAAGCACTTACACGCACACCTGTCCAGCCCCCTTGCGAGGCATGTGAGGGAGAGTGTCGGGCAAAATAGGAAAATGAGGGAAGAAACGAAGAGAAGGGAATCTAACAAAGCTAGCGAGAAACACAAAAATTCAAATTTTCCATTAAAGAAAGGCAAGCCAACTAAGAAAAGCAAATGAACATCCACGTATGGCACCTACTCTAGTCACCAGCGCGGAGCTAAGTGCTTCCACTAGGACGTGGGAGGGAGCCCCCGAGGCCTGAGGGCGGCACTCCGGAGACTCCGGGGCGTGTACAACCCCACTCATTATTACGTGAGAGTATCACGAGCGGAGACCTTCACAGGCACTGGGCCTTGCTTCATGGGTAGAACTTCCAGAGGTGCTGGATGTTCCATGCGTTCTGGATGGGGATCCTATCCTGCGTCTCCAGGCGCACGGCGCTAGGCCTGGAGACGCGAGCGATCCTAAACGGGCCCTCCCACATGGGCAAGAGCTTCTACAACCCTTCCCTGGAGAGCACCCGCCTCAGGACGAGATCACCGACCTCAAGTGTCCTGGAGCAGACGCTGCAACAATGGTACCGTCGCAGCGCCTGCGGGTATCTTGCCGCTCGGAGCGAGGCTTCACGGAGGCGTTCCTCCCCCAGCACAAGGTCCATCCCCCGCATGGTGTCCTGTTGCGTCTCATCAAACGCCAGGACCCGCGCAGAGAGATGCCTGACCTCGTGAGGGAGAACCGCTTCCGCTCCATAGACGAGGAAGAACGGGGTCTCACCTGTTGGCTTGGTGGCGGTGGTGCAAATGGACCACATCATGGATTGGAGCTCGTCGTGCCAGCCCCTGCTGCAGGTCTCGAGCTTCGTCTTGAAGGTCCTAGTCTTGAGGCCTCTCAGGACCTGCGCGTTGGCGCGTTTGGCTTGGCCATTGCTCCTAGGATGTGCCACCGAAGCATAGCAGATCTGCGTTCCAAGGTTAGCACAGCATGTCTTGAAGAGATTGCTAGTGAACTACAAACCATTGTCGGTGATGATGTGGTTAGGGACACCGAACCGACTCACGAGGCCCTTGATGAACTTAAGTGCGGACCCGACCGAGATGGTGCGGACGGCCTCCACCTCTGCCCATTTGGTAAACTTGTCGATGGCGACGTAGAGGTAGTGGTAGCCCCTAGGCGCTTGAGGGAACGGGCCTAGGATATCCAGGCCCCAGAACACGAATGGCCATGAGAGCGGGATGGTGTGGAGGCCCTCAGCGGGTTGATGGATCTGCTTGGCGTGGAATTGGCAGGCCTCGCAGGACCTCACCAGCTCGGTCGCGTCGTTGAGTGCCGTGGGCCAGTAGAACCCGCTGCGGAAAGCCTTGCTGACCAGGGTACGTGATGACGAGTGGTGCCCGCAGTCTCCGCCGTGTATGTCAGCTAGCAACTCGTTCCCTGCTCCCTGGAGAAGCATCACAAAGAAACATCATTCGGCTGTTTTCTGTACAGCTCACCATCTTGGATGCAGTATGCCGTGGCTTGTCGGGCCACATGCTTTGCATCCTCCTCCTTCTCTGGTAGCATTTGAGGGAGTCCTGGATTAAGGGGTCCTCGGGCGTCCGTCCTGTGTGACATGGGTCGGACTATTGGGCCATGAAGATAAAAGATAGAAGACTTCCTCCCATGTCCGGATAGGACTCTCCTTTGCGTGGAAAGCAAGCTGGGCAGCCGGATGTATTATTTCCTTTCTCTGTAACCGACTTTGTACAATCCTTGCCCCCTTCGGTGTCTATATAAACCGGAGAGTTTAGTCTGTAGAGGCAATCATAATCATACAGGCTAGACTCCTAGGGTATTAGCCATTACGATCTCGTGGTAGATCAACTCTTGTAACCCTCATACTTATCAATATCAATCAAGCAGGATGTAGGGTATTACCTCCATCAAGAGGGCCCGAACCTGGGTAAAACTTCGTGTCCCCTGTCTCCTGTTACCATCAACCTTAAACGCACAATTCGGGACCCCCTACCCGAGATCCGCTGGTTTTGACACCGACATTGGTGCTTTCATTGAGAGTTCCTCTGTGATGTTGAAGACAGGATTGATGGATCGCCTTGTTATCAAGGACAATATCACCTCTGGAGGAGCCCTAGCCTCAGGCCAAACCCTCCGGCTGGGCGGCTTTACCATGACCGCCCATCCGACCGTTAAGCCGACCGATGACTTCTCATCTCATCAAAAATCGCCTTCATGTTGAACCCAAATACTCCAAACAAATTGATCCGACAGAGTTTTCGTCTTTAAACGAGCTCCTAGATCGCATTGCTGCCTTGGGGGTCACTACAGACTACGATCGGATTGGGCTTAAACCCGATCAGAGAGAAATCAAATCTCCGCCGATCACCCATCAGATAGCGGTAGTAGAGGAGCAAATCAACAACTCTTCCTCTATATTGAGGATGAACTATGTTCGTATTTCCGAGCTCGAAGATCCGGATACCCGTCCACGGAACAAAGCGCCCCGTCCTTCGAACCTAGAATCGGATGGCAGACGTGAAAAATCGGTTGATATCCCGGAGCCCGAACTATTGATGTTGGAAGTTCCTCAAACTCCGGATCCCAAATTGGGTTAGGGTTCGAATCTAAAGCCACCCACCCACCTAGATATGCGCGATCTCACGTGCATACGAAAACAGCCTCAGGAAACAGTCCATCACTTTGGGGCCAAATTCCTCCTTGTCAAAGACACGATTAAAGATTACTGCGACAAAGACGCGGTCTCATTATTCTGCAATAATTGCACGGATGAAGTAATCCTCAACGCCATCAACCGCCATCACATATTACACTTCACTGACTTGCCAACCATAGTACAGAAGTAAGGCGCAATGGAACGAGCCTAGAAAGCTTAGGCAGCTCGCTAGGAACCACCGGTTTCCACTCAACCCCTCGTCCGGGCAAAAAGGATGCACCCTCGTGGGGCGCCTGACCCAATAGTAAAGAAATCTAAGCCCATCATGGGGCGCGGAACCGTTCTGGAGGGATGGCTCGATAGGCCATGCAAAATACACACAACACCAGATACCATACGAACCCACAGCCTTAGAGCATGTCGGAAACTCCGGCAAGTGGCCAAGAGTGGCGAGGATATCCTCACCAAAAACACCGCGGAGCAACTCCCCTCGGAACACGATGACGACAAAGTATGGACAGTCTTCGAGACTTTCGCTTCAAACAATCGGCGCAAGAGGGCACTCCGCAACCTCGCCGAAGTCTGCCAACTCGCAATAATAAATCCTTGGAATGACACGGCCATAACTTTGAACGCGAGTGATGAACCAAAAATCCGGTCAGTCCAAGAAGCACCTGCCTTGGTCCTCAACCCAATTGTGGATGGCTTTCGGCTCACTAAAGTGCTCATGGACTGTGGCAGCGGACTAAATCTCATCTACGAGGAGACACCGAATAAAATGGAAATAGACATGAGCCACATCGTTCATAGTAATACAACCTTCCGAGGGATAATTCCCAGCCGAGAGGCACGATGCGCGGGGAAAATTACACTCGATGTGGTATTCGGCACGCCGGAAAACTATCGGTCTGTCAGTGGGAACGACACCTATGGGATCACTGGGATCCCTTCTACGGTCGGCGGGCGCGGGGTCGTGAGGAGAGCAGGTTTAGGAGCTAGAACATGGTTCGTTTACCCAGGTTCAGGCCGCGAGGATGCGTAAAACCCTAGTCCTACTTTGGTGGATGTATTGAGTGCTCTTGAGCGTTTTGAACTAGCTACGGTGGCTATGCCGTCCCAAGAAGCCGAATCCCTCTCCTGGTCGCCTCGGGCCTCCTTTTATAGGGAAAAGGGGTTGCCACAGTGGCACACAGGAGGTGGAAAGGCCTACAGTGCGCGAGCTTATCGCACGGAATTACGGGACAAAGTGCATTAAATGCGCTACATAGGTGTCCATTAGCTTTATCGGGGTCGGGAACGAGGACCATCCCGTCCGTTGCCGCTTCTCCTTGCTTCGACAGGCACCTAGACCAGCGATGCATGCAATGCCATGTAGGCAGGCAAGCAGCTGAGGTGGCGCGGTGGTAGGGCCTTCATGAAAATCTGCATGCCGCCACGCATGTGCTTGCTGATTTGGCCTGGAAGCTGCATATTGCCACGCAGGTGCCTGCCCGGCTGGTTGGGCTGGAAGCTGCGTGCGAACAGTGGCGGAGTCTTGGCTGGTGCGGGCCTGGCAGTGGCCCTGCTGATGCCTTCGGCAAGGGTCTTGCCGGGGGCCCGACAAGGGTCTTGCCATGGCGTTGCTGTCATCCCAGGCAAGGGTCTTGCCGCAGGTCTTGTGGATTTCCTCGGCTAGGATCCTGCCGAGGGTCGCCGTCCTCATCTGAACTCATATGTTTATGATCTTGACGAAGATTTGCAAGCCACCACAGAGGTGCCTCCCGAGCCCTGGTCCCAATGTAGTTGTTGACAGTGTTAGGAACCTTTGGGCTCAAGGGTGGCTCGCTCTGCTGGCGTTGGGCAAGTTGCCTCGGCAAGTCTCTTGCTAGGGCTGCGGGGGGCTGCCTCGGCAAGGATCTTGCCGAGGGAGTCCACCTCAACCTCTTGCCCTTTTGCGCTTCTGGCCTTGGCGTCGCCTTGGTTGTCTTGTGCTTCGACTCCTCCCCTGCTTCCCTCCTCTGCCCTGCTTAGCGTGACCGCGGCGCGTGGCTTTGAATGCCCGTGCACAAGTAAAGGGGTCAAAAGGAGAGCCCCTACTTTTGTACAGCGACAGGAGCCCCCGGCACTGGGCCACACATAAGCGCGACGCATTGTTGGGCTAGGACCAAAATGGTGCGCAGGCAGTCGGGGCAGGATTTTACCGCAGTAACTTCTCATCCGCTGCGCTTCCCCATGACCCGCGTTGAACACGCGACGTGGGGGGTCGTGCGTGACGTGGGGGTCGTTCGTGGGGTGGTTCTCGCACGCATTCGTCACATCATGGTAAAGAGGCGGCTCGCGCCTTCCCCGTAAAAAGGAAACGGTCGTGGGCACGCTGCTCATTTACCCCCTGTGTCTTCCCTAATCTCAGAGCCGCTGTTCCTTCCTTCCTCCTCAAGCCCCTGCTCGCCGCTTCTGCACTTCCACTGCCCTTTCCCTTCCACCACTCACAGCCGCCATGGCACCCAAGACAGGAAAGGGCAAGGGAGCGGCCAAGAACGTCGAAGGGGTAGAGCCGCCGGAGAATGAGATGGCAGCACGGCGGATGGAGCTCGCCTACTTTCCCTCGACGGTCGACGCGGCCCACCTCCGGGACAACTTCAGGCCGCTGTGGGGGGTCTAGACGGGGGGGAGAGACAACGGGGCACCCTGCCACACGTGTCATCCCCGCCAACTGCGGCAAAGCTGCCCCGAATCGGTATTCGTTCTTCGTCGATTACTTCTCCTATGGTCTCTACCCCGCTTCTCCGATTTCTGCAATAACATCATGCATACCTTCGGCTTCCACCGCCTGGATTTTACCCCAAATGATGTGGCATGCATGGCTCTCTTCGCCCATCTCTGTGAGGGCTTCGCCGGAGTGCTTCCCAACAGGGCGCTCTTCCGCCACGACTTATTCCCTCGGATCCAGCAGGGGGCGCCATCTCCGGTTGTGGCACATGGATCCCGAAGTCCAAGGGGACATACTCGGAGGGCGCTCAGAAGGAGAGGTTTGAGGAGTGGCGGGGCCGATGGTGCTGGATTGAAGAGGAGGATCCACAAGACTTCTGCCGGGTTCGCCAGGCGCCGCCGGTTCACGGAAACGTTTGGAGCAGTGTTGATGCCGACGACACGAAGCTCACGGTCGCAACCACCAGGATTCTTCGCCTCACCTAGGCCGGGCTCACCCTTGAGATGATCGGGGCGGATTTCATCCGCCACCGAATCGCTCCGCTGCATAACAAGGGGAGGCCGGCCTAGCTCTTCACGAACGCGGCGGACATCATGGGACTCCGCCCCGGCCTCGACCACAACTTCACCGTGTTGGCGCATGTTCACTTCTGCCAGTGGCTCTTCCAGCTCGATGTGGACCTCGACGGCAAGGCTATGAAGGCCGGCAAGGTCGTCAAGGGGCCCTTGTTTGGGTTGCCGGTGGGGGTGGTCCCATTGAGCAATAACTCACGCCGAAGTGACATCATAGCCATGATGCTAGAGTTCAACGCGCACGGCCTCGTCCCGAATTGGGCCGAGCCGCTGGAGGATCAAGTGCAGGAGTTTTTTGACACCCTGGAGGAGAAGTACATCCATGAGGAGCCGCGGCTCGTCCAAGACACCACCCTGGCGGAGCTCGCCAGGGAGGCCGGCAGCGCCGGTGGCGTGGAGGACAAAGCCGCGGCGGACGCAGAAGAGAAGGAGCTCGCCAAGTGGGCGGAGTCCACTGGGAGGCCAGCAACGCCAGCACCGGGGCTCCTCTCATTGGAGACGATGATGACGAGCCATACAAGGAGGAGGCTGAAGCTATCGGGCCCCCAGCCACAGGGAAAAGGCGAGTCCTGCGACGGGCCAGATCCGGCGAGCCGGTTCGGCTCGGCTGGGCCATGCCACCCCCGCAAGCCCAGGAGACATCCGCGCAGAAAATGAGGGCCGCGAAGGCGAAGAAGTTGGTGAAGGACGTGGTGGCGAAGAAGAAAGCATCTGCCTCTTCTTTGTCCAAGAGTTCCCCAACTCCGGCAGCTTCCCCTCCTCCACCTGGTTCACCTCCTCCCATAGGCGATGACACGGAGGTCTTCTTTGACCTCGGGTCTCTCAGCCCGAGGAGCAAGAGGAAGGTAGCAGAAGAGGAGGTGGAGGACAAGTAAGTGTTGTTTCCTTTCGTCATCTCCGGCTCCTCTAACTGTTCTTGTTATCTTGACTTGTTTTCGTCTTGGCAGGTATGCGGAGACGCTGACCCAGAGGGTGAAGAGGGCCATGTCTTCGGTGGGCGGCCAGCCCCCAGCGGGCACCTCTAAGGCGCCACTTGTGGTGGTGAGCAGTCCGGACAGCAGCCCCCGGCGCAGCCCCCAGCGTAAGTTCGCCACTCACTCCTCGTCGACGTGTGTTGGGGGCACGATCCCTTGGTGCTGACCTTGCCGTGATCGCATGAGGAGGCCAGGAAGAGGAGGAGCCGCAGAGGGCTACCCCCAACACGCCGCCCCCATCGACCACGCCGCCCCGAGGGGCGTCTCCGGCAAGGGCGCCAAGCACTGAGCCCATGCGCACGAGGGAGGAGGAGGAGAACTCGGGCGCTGGTGGCTTTGCCTCGACACCAAATGTTGGCGGGGAGGGGACCTCTGCTTCCTAGCTTGGCACGGGTAAGCCACTTGCCTTCCATCCCTGCCTTTTCCTTGAATCTTGGTCTTGGCTTCGCTTCACCCACCCTTCCGATATCCAGATCCTCTCCTGGCGGACTGGGAGGACTTGGACACCGTCATCAGGGATGTCGCCAAGAACGCTGCGGCGGAGGCCGAGAAGATCACCGCCGAGGAGGCTGCCCAGGGCGCTACCGAGGACGCCGCCAAGGGACCTGTCAGGGAGCCCGGAAGGCTACTGCGGAGGAGGCCGGCAAGGACCTGTCGGGGAGGCCGGCGAGCCCGTTGCCGAGGAGGAGGTGGCTGATGACCAGCCTTCCTCCTCCGCTGCCTCTGGCTCCGGCAGGTACCTGAGGGTGAGCGACGACCTTTTTGTCCACTTTCCAGGGTCGTCGAGCTCCAGGGCGCCCATCGAGGGGGAGGTGTTCGACGAAGAGGTGCTTACCGCCGCCGGGCTCGAGGTTGTTGACGAGCCGAGCACTGGTGGCGATGGCTCTCAGGAGGAGCAGCTTCTCCGGGCCATGGGTGCCAACTACCGAAAGCTCGAGGCGCTCCACCGCGCCCTCCTAGAGAAGGCCAAGTCCAGGATGGCAACAGTGGACAAGGCGGAGGCGGACCTCAAGGTACGCGTTGCCGAGACACAAACTTGGTTCCGCCAACCTTGTGAGGAGCTGAAGGCCGCCCAGGGCGAGCTGGCCAAGCGCGAGGTGGAGCTCACCATGAAGCAGGCCAACATTGAGAAGGCCCAGGAGACGGCGGAGAACTTGGCCGCCATAGCCGAGGCCGCTCGAGCCCAGCACCAGGCCGCGCTGAACTCCCAGGAGGAGGACCTTGCCACGCGTAAGGAGAAGCTTGCCGCAATGCTCCACGGCAAGGATGAGGAGGTGGAGAAGCTCGTCGTGGAGCGGACCCAGGAGCTGGAGCAGAGGCACAAGGAGGCACTCAATGCCCAGGCTCAGGTTCACGCCGACAAGATGAAGCAGCTGGAGTGGAGCGGGACAGGCTGAAAAACCAAGTCCTGACGCTGTCCAAGGAGAAGGGCATGCTCAACAGCGCTCAGACAGAGGCGCAGGGCGTGGTCCTCAATAGGGCTGGGGAGCTCTCCGAGGCCAACAACTCCATCAAAGACCTCAGGCTAAAGCTGGAGGGTCTCGAGGGGATGTTGTCAGAGAGCAAGGCCCGGGAGGAGACCCTGACCAAGAACATGGAGACCGAGAAGCAGCTGCGGAAGAATGACGCCCTCACCCACAAGGAGCACGTGGAGGGTGAGAGCCGCTGGCTCAATCGCCTCGCCGCCGTTGCTGACAAGGCCACCACGCAGCTGGCTACCATGGGGATGCCGGATGTGAGGTACACCCTAGAGTCAAACTTGAGCGCCAACTGCAGCCTGACCCTGTTCTTTGAGAGGGTTGTCGGTGCCTTGGAGCGGCTTCATGCCAACCGGGCGGCCTCGCTGGCCAATGAGGCCTGGAGGCTTTGCCAGGGTTCCATGACCAAGGGTCTCACCAAGATGGCGTACTGGAACCCCAACCTCGACTTCGACGCCGCGCTGGACAGCTTGCCCGCGGGAGTGGACCTCGCGGCGCTCAAGGAGCGTATCAAGCCCATCATCAGCCACATCAGTGAAATCGAGAGGGTGGAGGGCCAGCACCGAGATTAGGCAACCCGTCTCGCACAGCCGCTGCAGGTTCATGACCAAGACAATTTTTATCTTTAGTTAGAACCGTAGCAACAATTGATGTAATATAACTCTGCAGCCCTTTTGGTACGATTCATGTTATCTTCCTATTTGATCTTCCCTTTGTATGTTCACCCTATGTTAAACAAGTAGGCTTTCCGGCGCGTAAACCCAGGGTGGCACCTTGAGGACGGATCCCCAATGGCCTGCCAGGTGTGCTTGGTGCTGAGCGAACCACCTTACCGCTCTCAACGCGGCCGCTCGAACTGTCGAGCTTGACTCGAGTGAGAATCAAGAGCGTTGCCAATCGCGGAAGGCTACCCTGCCACTCTCAACGCGGCCGCTTGAGCTGTTGAGCGGAGCTGAAACAGGACAAGGGTGTTGCCAATTGCGGAAGGGCCACTTTGCGTGTAGGCTTTCATACATAGGGAAGGACCTTCGAGGACAATAACCTCATATATAAAGAGGAAATTGCTTAAGGTTTCGTATGCCTTAGCTTTCCTGCCGCCGCATCAGCGTCCTTCACACTTGTAGGCG
Source organism: Triticum dicoccoides (assembly GCF_002162155.2). Lineage (NCBI taxonomy): Eukaryota > Viridiplantae > Streptophyta > Magnoliopsida > Poales > Poaceae > Triticum > Triticum dicoccoides. Next base: position 312,312,752 of record NC_041392.1, on the reverse strand, counting down.
GCGCCGTTCTCTTGGCTACCTTCTTCTCTAGAAGCCACGGCTGCGAGAAACCACTAAGCCGACTGCTAAACCAGATTCTCACAACTGCGCGCCCCCTACCTGGCGCACCAAAGAGGTCGGTGGGAATGACACCTATGGGATCACTGGGATCCCTTCTACAACCGGAGGGTGCGGGGTCGTGAGGAGAGCAGGTTTAGGAGCTAGCACACAAATCGTTTACCCAGGTTCGGGCCGCTAGGATGCGTAAAACCCTAGTCCTGCTTTGGTGGATGTATTGAGTGTTCTTGAGCCTTTTGAACTAGCTATGGTGGCTGTGCCGTCCCAAAAAGCCGAATCCCTCTCCTAGTCGCCTCGGGCCTCCTTTTATAGGGAAAAGGGGTTGCCACACTGGCACACAGGAGGTGGAAAGGCCTACAGTGTGTGAGCCTATCACACGGCATTACGGGACAAAGTGCATTAAATGTGCTATGTAGGTGTCCATTAGCTTTATCGTGGATGGGAACGAGGCCCGTCCCGTTCATCGCCGCTTCTCCTTGCTTCGACACGCGCCCAGACCAGCGATGCATGCAGCGCTATGTAGGCATGCAAGCAGCTGAGGTGGTGCAGTGGTAGGGCCTTCATGAAGATCTGCATGCCGCCATGCAGGTGCTTGCTGATTTGGCCTGGAAGCTGCATGTTGCCATGCAGGTGCCTGCCCAGCTAGTTGGGCTGGCAGCCGCATGCGAACGGCGGCAGAGTCTTGGCTGGTGCAGGCCTGGCAGTGGCCCTGCTGATGCCTTCGGCAAGGGTCTTACCGGGGGCTCGGCAAGGGTCTTGCCGTGGCATTGCTATCATCCCCAGCAAGGGTCTTGCCGGGGGTCTTGTGGATTTCCTTGGATAGGATCCTGCCGAGGGTCGCCGTCTTCTGGTCCTCATCTGAACTCATATGTTTATGATCTTGACAAAGATTTGCCTGCCACCACAAAGGTGCCTCCCGAGCCCTTGTCCCAATGTAGTTGTTTACGGCGTTCGGAACCTTTGGGCTCAAGGGTGGCTCACTCTGCTGGTGTTGGGCAAGTTGCCCCGGCAAGGCTCTTGTCGGGGCTATGGGGGGCCACCTCGACAAGGATCTTGCTGAGGGAGTCCACCTCGCCCTCTTGCCCTTCTGCACTTCTCGCCTTGGTCTCGCCTTGGTTGTCTTGTGCTTCGGCTTCTCTCCGGCTTCCCTCCTCTGCCCTGCTTAGCGTGGCCGCGGCGCGTGGCTCTGACTTCCCATGCACAAGTAAAGGGGTCAAAAGGAGAGCCCCTACTTTGGTACACCAACACGGTCCGAAGAGATAACCTTCCAAGTGGCCCCTTTCAATAGTGGATATCAGACCCTGTTGGGGCGAGATGCATTCACACGCTTTCAAGCTATACCTCATTAAGGGTATATGAAGCTCAAGATGCCCGGGCCCAACGGTATTATCAGTCTTGCTACTGATCCGGACATAGCCCTCCGCGCCAAAAAAAAGCATCCCTAGCCCTAGAAGCACTGTCTGAGGCCCTCGCGACCGAAGAGTTAACCGCAGTATGCTCTACGGTGGATAGGGATGACATAATCCTTGATAAGCGTCCCAAATCCACCTCCTTCAAACCACCAGACAAAATAGTCAAATTTCAAGTCCACCCGACGGACCCCAAGAAGACAAATTCCATCGGGACACAGCTAGACCCAACGGTTGATGCCGCACTACGAACGTTCCTACGCGAGAACTGGGATATATTCGCTTGGCACCCTTCTGATATGCCATGAATCCCACACAGGTTGGCCGAACACAGCCTCAATGTATTGAAGGGATATAATCCGGTGAAGCAAACGCTACGGCGCTTTTCCGAACCTAAACGACAAGCCATGGGGTAGGAGCTAGCCAAGTTAATCGAGGCCTAATTCATCAGAGAAATAAAACACCCTGAATGGCTAGCAACCCTGGTGACGGACCAAACAAGGACAAATCCTGGCGCCTGTGCGTCAACTTCAAAGACCTCAATAAGGCTTGCTGAGGGAGTCCAGGATTAGGGGTCTCTGGACAGCCGGACTATATCCTTTGGCCGGACTGTTCGACCATGAAGATACAAGATTGATGACTTCACCTCGTGTCCGGATGGGACTTTACTTGGCATGGAAGGCAAGCTAGGCAATACGGATATGTATATCTCCTCCTTTGTAATTGACCTTGTGTAACCCTAGCCCGCTCCGGTGTCTACATAAACCGGAGGGTTTTAGTCCGTAGGACAACATACAATCATACCACAGGCTAGCTTCCAGGGTTTAGCCTCTCTGATATCGTGGTAGATCTACTCTTGTAATACTCATATCATCAAGAACAATCAAGCAGGAAGTAGGGTATTACATCCATAGAGAGGGCCGGAGGGTAAACATCGTGTCCCCTGTCTCCTATTACCATCGACCTTAGACGCGCAGTTCGGGACCCCCTACCCGAGATCCGCCGGTTTTGACACCGACATTGGTGCTTTCATTGAGAGTTCCACTGTGTCGTCATCATAAGGAAGATGGCTCGCCTCGTTGTCAAGGACAACATCACCTCTGGGGGAGCCCTTGCTGTAGGCCAAACTCTCCGACTAGGCGGCTTCGTCATGACCGCCCGCTCGTCCGCTGGGCCGATGATGACCTCTCGGGTCATCGAAAATAGCCTCTGCATCGGCTCAAAATTTGCCGAGCAGATGGATGTAATGGAGCTCTCCTCTTTGAACGAGCTCTTGGATCGAATTGCCGCTCTAGGAGTCACTGCGGACTACGATCGGATCGGGCTTAAACCCGACCAAAGGGAGATTAACTCTCCACCAGTCACCCATTAAATAGCGGTGGTGGAGGAGCAATGTGGCGATTCTCCCTCTATCCTAAGGACGAACTATGTACGGATTCCCAAGCTCTCCGAACAGGATACGCGCTCGCGGGAGGACACCGCCCTAACCCTGAATCTAGAATCAGGCCGCATACCAAACCCACAGGGCAATATCCCGGAGCCTGAAATTCCAAGATCAGAAACTCCCCTGCCCCGGGATCACAGATTGGGTCCGGACTTCAATCCACCCACCCACCCAGATACAAACTATGTTTCCCTCATTAGGAAAGCGCCCCAAGAGATGGTACATCACTATTGGGCCAGATTCCTCCTTGTAATGAACTAGGTCAAGGACTATCGCGAGGAAGATGCAATTTCCTTCTTTTGCAACAATTGCACGGACAAGGGAGTCCTCAACGCCATAAGTCGCCATGATGTAGCACACTTCGCTGACTTGGCGGACATAGTATGGAAATACTGTGCGATGGAAAGTGCCTGGAAAAGCCAAACGCAATTTTGGGATAATCCGGCTCTGACAAAATCCCCAGTCTGAACCAAAACGGCGGACTCTTACAAGTCGCCCGACTCAATTACAAAGAAGCAAAAGCCCACTATAGGGCGTGGAACCATATTGGAGGGATGGCTCAACGGGCCATGCAAAATCCATAGTACAGCGGATACCATATCAACACACAAGCTTAGATCATGTTGGGTACTCCGGCAGGTGGCCAAAAGCGGTGAGGATCTTCTCACCCAAAATACCTCAGAGCACCTCCCCACGGATAACAACACAATATTAACGGTCTTCGAGACCTTCGCCTCAAATAATAGGCGTAAGCGAGCACACCGCGGCCTTGCCGAAGTCTACCATGTGGCAGTAATAAATCCATGGAGTGACACGGCTATCACCTTCAATGCCAGTGACGAACCTAAATTCCGAACAGCCCAAGCACTAGCCGCTTTGGTCCTCGGTCCAATTGTGGACGGCTTTCGGCTCACTAAGGTGCTCATGGATGGCGGCAGTGGATTAAACCTCATATATGAGGAAACTCTCCAAAAAATGGACATAGACAGCAACCGTATTGAACAAAGCAGTACGACCTTCCGAGGAATCATCCCTAGTCGAGAGGCATGTTGCGCTGGGAAAATCACACTTGATGTGGTATTCGGCACTCCGGAGAATTACAGGTCCGAAGAAATTACATTCCAAGTGGCCGCGTTCAGTAGCGGATATCACGCCCTTCTAGGGCGGGAGGCCTTCACGATTTTTCAAGCCATGCCCCGTTATAGGTACATGAAGCTCAAAATGCCCGGACCCAAGGGAATTATCACTCTAGCTAGTGATCCGGACATAGCACTCCGTGCCGAGAACAAAAGAGCCACACTAGCCCTCGAGGCATTATCCGAAGCCCTTGTGGCGGAGGAGTTAACCGTGCTGCACTCCATGGTGGACAGGGATGACGTGATACTAGACAAAAGATCCAAGTCCACCTCCTTTAAACCAGCGGACGAAATAGTTAAATTCCAAGTCCATCCAATGGACCCTACAAAAACAGCATCCATTGGGGCACAGTTAGACCCCGCTGTAGACGCCGCACTACGGGAGTTTTTAGGCGAGAATTGGGACATATTTGCCTGGCATCCTTCAGACATGCCAGGAATCCCACGCAGATTGGCCGAGCATAGCCGTAATATTCTAAAAGGATTCAAGCTGGTCAAGCAGACTCTTCGGCGTTTCTCTGAACCTAAGCGACAAGCCATGGGAGAGGAGCTGGCCAAGCTACTGGAAGCCAGATTCATTAAAGAAATAAAACATCCGGATTGGCTAGCAAACCTGGTGATGGTACCAAAGAAGGACAAATCCTGGCGCCTATGTGTCGACTTTAAAGACCTTAACATGGCTTGCCCAAAGGATCCCTTCCCACTCCCTCGCATCGATCAAATCATCGATGCTACCGCAGGACACGAATCATTGTGCTTCCTCAACGCATACTCCGGTTACCACCAGATTAAGATGGCGGAGTCTGATCAAGCCGCAACAGCATTTATAACACCATACGGCCCCTTCTGCTTTAACACAATGCCCTTCGGGCTGAAAAACGCCGGTGCAACATATCAGCGCATGATCCAGACATGTCTGGAAAAGTAGGTTGGCAAGACTATTGAGGCATACGTAGATGATGTGGTCATTAAAACCAGACACGTCGACTCTTTAATACACAACTTGAGGATCACGTTCACCAATCTCCGAACATATGACATTAAGCTCAATCCGAAAAAAATGCGTCTTCAGCGTTCCCGCCAGAAAGCTCCTGGGCTTCATTGTCTCTAGTAGAGGAATTGAAGCAAATCCGGCTAAATCTCAGCTCTGTCACAGTTGGCTATCCCAACTGACCTCAAGCAAATCCCAAAATTGACTGGATGTGTGGCGGCCTTAAGTCGCTTTATCTCCCGATTAGGATAAAAGGCACCTCCCCTTTATCGCCTTCCTAGGCGCACTGAACACTTCGAGTGGACGGACGCAGCCACGGCCGGACTGGAAGAAATAAAAGCCATCCTGGCCGACAACCCAATCTTGGCCGCGCCAATTGTTGGCGAACCAATGCTATTATATAGCGGCAACTCACCAAGTTGTAAGGGCAGTGCTCGTTGTCGAACGAGATAGGGACGGACATAAATTCCCGCTTCAAAAGCCGGTATATTATGTATCCACCGTCCTCACTCCATGCAAATCACGGTACCCACATTACCAAAAGATAGCATACGCGGTATTTATGGCATCCCGGAAATTACGACACTAATTTCAAGAGTGTTCGATCACGGTGGCATCCGAAGTACCACTCAATGACCTAATAAACAACCGTGATGCCACGGGCCGGATTGCCAAATGGGCCATTGAGCTCCTCCCGTTCGACATAACATATAAGCCACGAAGAGCCATTAAGTCGCAAGTACTGGCCGATTTCGTAGCCGAATGGACAGAAGCCGAACTCCCTAAAGAATACGGTGCATACTCCAATTGGATCATGCACTTCGACGGCTCTAAAATGCTGGCTGGTCTAGGGGCTGGCGTCGTCCTGACGTCCCCCACCGGAGACATGGTGTAATACATGCTCCAAATACTATATATGGACTCCAATAACGCAGCCGAATATGAGGCCCTACTACACGGCCTCCGTATGGTAGTCTCCATGGGCATCCAACGCCTAGAGGTGCGTGGGGACTCGAACCTTGCAATATCCCAAATAAATGGAGACTTCGATGCCAAGGATCCAAAAATGGTGGCATATTGCAATGCCGTCCTCAAAATGTCAGCCCGGTTCAAGGGGCTGGAATTCCACCATGTGGCTCGGGAAAACAACCATGCAGTGGACATCCTAGCTCGTATCGGCGCTAAACGCGACCCTGTCCCACCAAACATCTTCCTGGAAAGACTGTTTAAACCATCCATGGTATGGGAAGGGGACACTAGCAAAATTAGTCCGGACCCGGCCACAACCCCGGACACTGAATACTCTGACACAATCGGAGGCTCTGCCACCGAAATAACACCTTCAGCCCACGTGATAATGGCCGTCATCGCCCCATGGACAGAACCATTCCTGGCCTACCTAACTAGACAGGAATTACCCGAGGACCAAAATGAGGCTCGCTGCATAGTGCGGCGATCTAAAGCCTACAAGGTCCATGAGGGAGAGCTTTATAAGAAAAGCACAACCGGCGTCCTTCAAAGGTGCATCTTTGAAGAGGAAGGGCGGAAGCTGTTGGCAGAAATCCATGCTGGACTCGGCGGCCACCACGCAGCAGCCCGGGCCCTTGTAAGTAAGGCCTTCCGTATAGGTTTTTATTGGCCAACGGCCCGGGCAGATGCACAACATCTAGTTCAACATTGTTTTGGTTGCCAGCTTTTTGCAAACCAAAGCCACATGCCACCTACCGCCCTCCAAACCATCCCCATTACTTGGCCCTTTGCGGTCTGGGGGATCGATATGGTCGGATCCCTCAAAGGGGGAACCCATAAGAGAAAATACTTACTGGTCATGGTGGGCAAATTCACCAAATGGATAGAAGCCAAACCTGTCAAAACGGCTGAATCCGGAATGGTGATAGACTTCATATCCGGGGTTGTACACCGTTATGGTGTTCCCCACAACATCATCACTAACAACGTCACGAACTATACAGCCGATGAGGTGAAACTTTGGTGCAGCAACCTGGGCATCAAGCTCGATTATGCTTTTGTCTATCATCCGCATACTAACGGTCAAGTCGAATGAGAGAATGGTCTTATCATGAGTGGTATTAAACCCAGATTAGTCCCGTCTTTAAGGAATCAGACACCCATTGGATAGAGTAGCTCGACTCCGTACTATGGGGGCTACGAACCACGCCGAATCGCACTACCGGATACACACCGTTTTTATGGTGTATGGCGCTGAGGCGGTGCTGCCTTGCGACATAATTCATGACTCACCTCGAGTGCACATGTATGAAGAAAGAGAGGCCGAGCTCGATCGACAGGATAGTTTGGATGCCTTGGAGGAGGAGCACGACGTGGCAAAAGCCCGTTCCACATTCTATCAACAACAGGCTCAAAGGTATCAAAGCAGGGAAGCCAAACGCATGGAATGCAGCCAGACTCCGAAGATTCTACGCCTAGCGCCGGACTCTATGTTCGTCTCCTTACCTCCATGAATTTTTTGCACATCTGTTTTCCCTCTTTCTTTCCCTCTTTTCTCTTCAAAGCCCTAAAGGGCTAAACCTGTGTCTTGGTTACACAATCTCGACGCGCTAACCGCGCTCAATATACCTGGGGGCTTCCTATACAGAAGCTTAATCTAATTATTTTTTCGGGCTTCATGCCCCACACATGTGTTATTCTTCCGCATGTACCCTTATTTCGCCATTATGTGCATCGATATGACTTAAGTTTTGGCCAAGCTGGGTTGCCTGGCTCTTGTGTTTATGCCCTACGTTCCCGTTAATTCGTCTAGGGCATAAGGGGAGCACCTCTGCGATTGTTACTGCCGGGTCAGCCAGATGTGTACCTCAGACTGGGTGAAGCCGAAAGCTAGCATTCTTAAGGGAATATTCAGTCGGTGAATAAAAGGTGACTTTCATTTAAATTACTGCACGCCCCCAGATGCTTTTAACCTGCGCCTCGCAGTTCGGACATGCACATTAGGGCATGCGTACCCAGGGAAAGGAACCCTTAACGGAACTATTCTCCCTGGAAGATGTTTCTTACTACCCATGTAATATAACATAGCTAGTTGGGTACTTGTCTGTTCAAGCACTCATGACCCCTACGCCTAGTTTCCATGCATACCCCGGTTTTTATATAACCGAATGGGTATTCGGATACACTCCTGACTATCGGGTCCAGTGGTCGAAGCGAAAAGGTCTGCCATGACAAATGATTTACAATCCGGCTAGGGACATTACATATGTTACTTGAAGTACACAGTCACTAAGACTGATTAAATTCTTCTTCTATACCATCCAACAGGCTGTCTAGCCTACAATCCTGCTAGGAATACTTTGCGGCTAACTCTACTTGATCATACACTAAACTGACAGGGATCTCTTTCCCATCGGGCCCCACAGGTCCGACCTTGGCCATGTGCTTTGGGTCAACCTTGGTGTATCGTGTCTTCACCATAGCCCAGGCTTCCCGTGCACCTTGTTGGCAGGCTGATATCTTCCATAACCGGAAGCGCCGCCGTGCTCCCTTCAGCTTCTCTATAAGCTCCCCCATGCCTCCTGGCGGGGACATGGATGGCCACAAGGCTTGGGAAATACTCTGCATCACCTACCGAACTTGTTCGTGCAGTTGTGAGAGCTCTGGCAGAAGATCACCCGAGGACCCGGGCATCTCCTCCGCGGGACGACCCGTTAGCAAGCCTGCAACGCTGTTAGCAGGCTTCTTCACCGAACTTCTTTAAAAAGTTCGTTCAAGCACTTACTAAAAAAGCCGCGTTGAAGCCGTTTATTCTCCTTCATGTAGTCCGCAAACTGGGCTCGGACGTCCTTCAGTTCCACGCCCAGCCGGATATTGGCATCTTGGAGATCATTTTTCTCCTGCCTGACTCGCGTCAGCACGCGCTCGCCAGCGTTTCGCTGTCGATCATCACATGCCGTATCCGCCTCCACGGCCTCCGGATTCACTCTGGGGCCACCTGCAACATTTATTGTTAGGTGTGCATATATGCCGCATACTACCTGGTACTGATATTTTTTGCAATAGACAAAGGAGTTACTAGGGGGACCCTTTTTGGACTCCTTTAATGCGGCAACAGCGGCTTCCAGCTGGGCCTTGCACTCGTCCAACTCTTGAGACAATTGGGAATTATTCTCCGTAAGAACCTGCACAAATATTGATCCTTAAATCAGTTGTGTCAACTGTTTCAAGTCTCAAGGGCTACTGATACATATAATCGTCAGATTTACTTACCTGTACATCCCTTACATACTGGTCCGTGGCTCTGGCTATACCATTTTGAGCAGCACGGAGGTACGCATCTCCAGAATTGAAGGCATCAAATGCCTCTAGTGAGAAGCAAGCGTCACGGAGTACGGCACGGCGACGCCTATGATTCATGGCGCTCTCCACTTCTGAATTTGTAGCGGACAGTCTATCCGCATCCTCTGTAGGAGGAGTATCTGGCATCCGCCCCATGTCGGCTTCCACCTCTATATCCGGCCCAGGAGCCCGATTGGTGGAAGCGTGATCGGTAGCCTCTTGGGACATATTCTGGCGAGCGTTTTTCTATTAAAGAGACATGGACGTCATTACATTTTGAGAAAGATGACAACCACGGAGCGGAGTTTTTTGTCATACCTCTGCGCTGGCGTCTCCGTCCTGACCGCCTTCCTTTTTGGCCAACCCGGCCTCGGTGCCTCTTGTTGGCGAGTTGCTGCGGGTTCGGCATGGCATCCCGAATGCCTTCCCTGTAAAACACCATATGTATATGGTAGGAGAAGTGTCTAAAAGGGGATCCTAGTTTTTGGAGTTGGGATTTTGGTTTTTCTTACGTGCGACGCAGGGAGCAGTCCAGGATAGTCGGCCGTAATGGCCACCATGGCTTCATCACAACTCAATTGATAGAACTGCCTATCTATCAACTCCACAAATATGTCCGGATCTTCTTCGAGTCCGGGACCGAGGGCCCGGTAAGGGTCCTCTGGTTGTGGAGATGGGCTGTTGACCTCCCTTACAGCTTTTCGCAGTTCCTACCGTAAAATGGCAAGGTAAGTACCTACGACAAAAAATGAGGGAAGAAAGGGAGTAAGGAGATATAACTCACCCTGCTTGTAGGGTTGTACATGGAGAATCCATCCTATGGCTTGATGCGGATGAACTCCTCTTCCTCTCCCTTCAACAACTCGGACATAATTTTTGCTAAAGAAGCAGCGGAGTCCGGTCCCTTACGCCCGCAACGGGTGGCATCATCTTCCCCGTTAAAACACCACAGGGGGTGCCCTCGATATTGAAGTGGCTGCACTCCCCGCATTATGCATATTGACATATCCTCGATTACTGTCAATCCTGATTGAGCCAGCGCTTTAATCCGGTTCATAAGGTAAAGGACTTCTCCGTTGTCTTCCTCCTGGGGCTCTGTGGGCGCCAGCTTCCGCGTTTCTTCAGAGGAGTATTTTTGAACTCGGGAAGACCCCACCGAACAGGGTCCGGAAGGGGGACGTCCTCCATATAAAACCATTCCGAAGGCCAGTCTTCGAACATCTTCTTCGGAGTACCAGACAGGTATCCGGTTTCGGCGATGCGCCATATTTTGGCTCCGCCCACTTGATAAGGTGACCCCTTCTGTGTGTGAGGGGTGAGGCAAAATAACCTCTTCCACAGCTTGAAATGAGCCTCGCAGCCCAGGAATAACTCACAAAGAGCAACATAGCCGGCAATGTGTAATATGGAAGCAGGGGTGAAGTTATGCAGTTGGAGGCCGTAAAACTCTAGGAGCCCGTGAAGGAACGAATGAATTGGAAATCCGAGTCCCCTTAATAAGTATGGAACAAGGCACACCCGCTCCCTCATAGAGGGGCTGGGGAAGCTCTCCGCTTGCTCCCCGGAACAAGGCACACCCGCTCCCTCGTAGAGGGGCTGGGGAATCTCTTCGCTTGCTCCCCGCCATTGTATGTGGCCAGCCCGGCTCGGACGGGACCCATATACGCTGGAGGGAGAAATCCCTGAGTCTGTAGTTCGACTAATCGACTGTGTGGGACGGAGCATCTCTCCCAATCACCAGGCTCAGGGCTATGGGGGCAAGAGGAGGAGCTGCAGTGGTCGGCCATGTTGGAATGGATTTTTTCGAAGCATGCTCTGATGGATTCTCGTTGTGGGAGGATGGTATGGATTGGATCTAAGAATCCCCATCACTTTTATAGACAATTTATTTATCTGGCTAGGGGGGTGAATGTAAAAACACCCTGGCTCCTCGTATTCATTCGACGCGTGGAATATAGCCCTTATTGGGCGCAAAAGCCAAGAAGTCCAACATTCATGGGTCCGGACAGTACTTAACAAACATTCAAAATTTGAGAAGAACCCGCCTTGCAATGCCGAAGACAATACTGCGCGCCAGACTCATCGTCATTGAAGCCTGGTTCAGGGGCTACTGAGGGAGTTCTGGATTAGGGGGTCTCCGAACAGCCGGACTATATCCTTTGGCCGGACTGTTGGACCATGAAGATACAAGACTGAAGACTTCACCTCGTGTCCGGATGGGACTTTACTTGGCGTGGAAGGCAAGCTAGGCAATACGGATATGTATATCTCCTCCTTTGTAACCGACCTTGTGTAACCCTAGCCCCCTCTGGTTTCTATATAAACCGGAGGGTTTTAGTCCGTAGGACAACATACAATCATACCATAGGCTAGCTTCTAGGGTTTAGCCTCTCTGATCTCATGGTAGATCTACTCTTGTAATACTCATATCATAAAGAACAATCAAGCATTAAGTAGGGTATTACCTCCATAGAGAGGGCCCGAACCTGGGTAAACATCGTGTCCCCTGTCTCCTATTACCATCGACCTTAGACGCACAGTTCGGGACCCCCTACCTGAGATCCGCCGGTTGTGACACGGACACTTGCCCTAAGGATCCCTTCCCCCTCCCACGCATCGATCAGATCATTGATGCTACTGCAGGACACGACTCACTATGTTTCCTCGACGCATACTCCGGATACCATCAAATTAAAATGAAGAATTCCGATCAAGTTGCAACGGCATTCATCACCCCATACGGGCCTTTCTGCTTCAACACTATGCCCTTTGGGCTTATAAACGCCGGCGCCACCTACCAACGCATGATTCAAACATGCCTGGAGAAGCAAATTGGCAAGACTGTGGAAGCATATGTGGATGACGTCCTCATCAAGACTAAACACGTCGAGTCGTTAATAGACGACTTGCGTCTCACACACAACAACCTCCGGACATATGACATTAAGCTCAATCCAGAAAAGTGTGTTTTCGGTGTTCCCGCCGGAAAGTTCCTGGGCTTCATCATTTACAATAGAGGAATTGAGGCAAATCCAGCCAAAATCCGAGCTTTGTCACAATTGGCTACACCAACCGAGCTTAAACAGGTCCAAAAACTAGCCGGATGCGTGGCAGCTTTAAGCCGCTTTATCTCTAGACTAGGAGAAAGAGCATTGCCACTTTATCGAGTTCTCTAACATACCGACCACTTAGAGTGGATGGAATGGCAACGGCTGGACTGGAGGAAATAAAGGCTCTTTTAGCGAGCAACCCAATCCTGTCCGCGCCAAACGACGGTGAACCGATGTTATTATACATCTCTGTGACACACCAGGTGGTGAGTGCAGTGCTCGTCGTTGAGCGGGAGGAGGACGGACACAAGTTCCCACTCCAGAAACAGGTATACTACGTATCCAATGTCCTTACACCATGCAAATCCCGATACCCTCATTACCAAAAGATAGCATATGCGGTATTCATGGCATCCCGGAAGCTACGACACTACTTCCAAGAGTGCTCGATTACACAGGCTTCCGAAGTACCACTTAATGACATAATAAATAACCGCGACGCTACGGGTCGGATTACCAAGTGGGCTATTGTGCTCCTACCATTTGACATAACATGCAAACCACGTCGGGCCATTAAATCCCAAGTATTGGCCCACTTCATCGCCAAATGGACAAAGGCCGAACTCCCTAAAGAGTATGGCACATATTCCAACTGGGTCATGCACTTCAATGGCTCTAAAATGCTGGTTGGTTTAGGAGCAAGGGTCGTTTTAACGTCCCCCATTGGAGACACAGTCCAGTATGTACTCCAAATATTATACACAGACTCCAACAATGCAGCTGAATACGAGGCCTTATTGCACGGTCTTCGGATGGCTACCTCCATGGCCATACAACGCCTGGAGGTGCGCGGGGATTCACACCTTGCAATTTCCAAAATAAATGGAGAATTCGATGCTAAGGATCCGAAGAGGGTGGCCTATCATAACGCCGTACAATATCAGCACGGTGTGAGGTACTCGAGTTCCATCATGTGGCTCGAGAAAGTAATCAAGCGGCGGACGTCCTCGCTCGCATGGGCGCCAAGTGCGACCTGTCCCGCCTAACATTTTTTTGGAAAGGCTCTTCAAGCCATCCGTGGTATGGAAGGATGAGAGCAGCAACACTAGTCTGGATCCGACTATACCCCCAGAGTCCGAACATAATACCAATATCATCGGGGGCTCAGCCACCGAAATAACCCCATCGGCCCATCCAATAATGGCAGTAATTGCACCATGGACCGAACCGTTCTTGGCCTACCTTAATAGGCGAGAGCTCCCTACGGACCAGAATGAGGCTGCCTGCATTGTTCGGCGCTCGAAAGCCTACAAGGTCCATGAGGGAGAGCTCTACAATAAAAGTGCTACCGGAGTCCTTCAAAGATGTATCTCTGAAGAAGAAGGACGATAACTCCTGGCTGAAATTCATGCTAGCCTCGGCGGTCACCATGCCGCGGCTCGGGCCCTTGTAAGTAAGGCCTGTATAGGTTTCTTCTGGCCGATGGCTCGAGCAGACGCACAGGACTTGGTCCAACGTTGTGTTGGATGCTAGCTCTTCGCCAATCAAAGCCATATGGCGCCTACTGCAGTGCAAACAATCCCCATTACTTGGCCTTTTGCGGTCTGGGAGCTTGACATGGTGGGACCCCTTAAAGGAGGGAGCCATAAGAAAAAATATCTGCTAGTCATGCTAGATAAATTCACCAAGTGGATAGAGGTCAAACCAGTGAAAACGGTCGAAGCTGTAGCGGTGATAGACTTTATATCCGGTGTCGTGCACCGTTATGGTGTCCCACACAGCATCATCACCGATAACGGCTCCAATTTCATAGCCGATGAAGTGAAATCCTGGTGTGCTAAATTGGGCATTAAACTCGATTATGCCTAGGTCTATCATCCACAAACAAACGGTTAAGTCGAACGAGCTAATGGTCTTATTATGAGTGGCATTAAGCCTAGACTAGTGAGGTCTTTGAAAGAATCAGACAAGCACTGGGTTGAGGAGCTCGACTCCATACTCTGGGGGCTGCGGACCACGCCCAATCACACTACCGGATATACACCCTTCTTCATGGTGTACGGCCCAGAGGTTGTGTTTCCCTACGACATTATTCATGACTCACCTCGAGTGTGCATGTATGAAGAGAGAGAAGCCGAGCTTGATCGGCAGGATGACTTAGATGCCCTGGAGGAGGAGTGCGACGTCGCAAAAGCCCGTTTCGCATTTTATCAACAGCAGGCTCACATATATCAAAGCAGAGAAGTGCGGGCCAAGACTTATAACGTCGGTGAACTCGTTCTAATCTTACCAGAGAAAAAAAGGACAAACTCAAGCCCAAGTGGGAGGGTCCCTTCGTCATCGATGAAGTTCTCACTCGAGGAGTATACCGCCTGCGTGATGCATCGGACAACCGCTTAGAGCCGAACTCGTGGAATGCCGCCAGACTCCGAAGATTCTACGCCTAGAGCCGGACTCTTTGTTTGTTTTCTTCTCCCTTTGTTTCCATTATTTTATTTTTCCTCTCTTTAACTTTTCGTTTAGCTCTTGTGCGGCCAAACCACACAACTATGATGTGCACATCCTTAAATGTATACACTCAAAATACCTGGGGTCTTCTTTTACAGAAGCTTATTATTATTTTCCGAGCATCAAGCTCAACACATATGTGTCCTCTTCTGCATATGTACCTTGTCTTCGCCATTATATGCATCATTATGACTTAAGTTTTGGCCAACTTGGTTGCCTGGCTCCTGTGCTTATGCCCTACATTCCAATTTGTTCGTCTAGGGCATAAAGGGAGCACCTCTGCGATTGTTACTGCTGGGTCATCCGGACATGTACCTCAGACTGGGTGAAGCCGGAAGCTAGCGTTCTTAAGGGAATATTTGGTTAGCGAACTAAAGACGTTTTACCTTCATCACACCATGCACTCCCAGATGCTACGTACACTGCGACTCTTCAATCATAGTTTGGACATGCATACTAACGCATATCCACCCAGGGAAAGGAACCCTTAAAGGAACTCTTCTCCATGGAAGAGGTTTCTCACAATCAACATCTAATATAACATAGCTAGCCGGATACAACTTATCTATTCAAGCAACTATGACCCCTACGCCTGGTTTCCACTCATGCCTTGATTTCTATTACTGACCAGGTATTCGGAAACACTCCGAGCCTTCGGGTCCAGAGGTCGAAGCGAAATGGTTTGCCATGACAATCGTTTTACAATTCGGCTAGGGACAATTTTTTAATTAAAGTACATAGTCATTTGGACTCAAAAACTTCTTCCTTTATGTCATCTAACAGGCCGTCTAGCTTGCAATCCTATTGGGAATATTTGGCGGCTACCTTTACTTGGTCATACACCAAACTAACTAGAATTTCTTTTCCATCTGACCCCTTTGGCCCGACCCGGGCCATATGATTCGGCTCAAGCTTGGTGTACCGTGTTTTTACCATGGCCCAGGCCTCTCGTGCACCTTCTCGGTAGGCCGATATCTTCCATAATCGGAAGCGCCTCCGAGCTCCCTAGAATAGCCTCACAAGCTCCTCCATACTTCCTGGTGGAGAGTCGGATGGCCACAAAGATTTGGCAATGCTCCGCATTGCTAGCCGAGCTCGCTCATGCAATTGGGACAACTTTTGCAGAAGGTCACCTTGAGAGCCGGACATTTCCTCTCCGGTACAACCAGTCAGCATACATGTAGACATAAATCTGTTAGATCATTTCTTAGCTGAAATCCATAAAGGTGAGGTCAAAAACATACTGAATATGCCGCCTTGTAGCCTCCTATTCTCCTTGACAACGTCAGATAGCTGGTCTCACACATCTTTTAGTTCTTCGCCCAGCAAGGTGTTGGAATCCTACAGCTTCTTCTTTTCATCCTTGACCCGTGTCAGCACACATTCGCCTGTCGCATGTTGCCATTTGGCCTCTTGTTCACCAACCTGGGCGATTTTTAGTTTTTCTCTTAGTTAATCTACTGATCCTGTTAGCGGAAACACAACAGTATCAATATTACGGGTATATGATTATACTTTTTTCCGATGAGGGGAAACATTACCAGCTGGTCCCCCCTTGGATTTCTCCAATTCGGCGGTAGCCGCAGCTAGCTGGGTCTGACACTTTTCCAACTCTTGAGATAGCATGCTATTCTTCTCCGTGAGTACGTGATTATACAATGATCCTTAAATCAGTTGTATCAACTGCTTCAAGTTTGGGGGGCTACTGGCATATGAGTATCAAATCTACACTTACCCTCATGTCTTTTAAATGCCGGTCCGTGGCTCTGGCAAGTCCATGCCGAGCAGCTCGGATGTATGCATTGGCCAAGCTGAAGGCATTGAATGCCTCTTTTGAAAAGCTTGGATCGCAGAGAGCGGCCCTTCGGCGCTGGTGATTCATGGCACTCTCCACTTCAGAGTTTGTGACGGACATATCATATGAATCCTCTATGGACGGACATATCATATGAACCTCCATGTCAGCCCCCATCCTTAGGGCAGGGTCTGGAATCTGACTAGTGGAGGCGTTACTAGTAGGATCCCTGGGCATAGTCCGGCGGACGCTCTTCCTGATAAAATGCAGCGGATAATGTCACAGTTTTATGTGACGACCAGGAGGCATATTTAAAAAGAAAGCCATACCTCTTCGATGAAGGTTCTGTTGTATTGTCTTCAAAGATTTGCTCGGCGTGGGCACTGCTCTCTTAGGAGATGCCTTCGGTGCACGTTGGCGTCGAGGGCCTCCCCTTTGGAGAACGAAATAGTGCGGCGGGTGAGGCGTAATGAGGAAGCTCTTTCGAAGAAGGTGTCTCTTGATTACTTACATATGAGGCAGGAAGGAGGCCGGGATAGTCGGCCATGATTGGCACTACTGTGCCATCATAGGGTTTTAGTCCGTAGGGCAACATACAATCATACCATAGGCTAGCTTCTAGGGTTTAGCCTCTCTGATCTCGTGGTAGATCTACTCTTGTAATAACCATATCATCAAGACCGATCAAGCAAGAAGTAGGGTATTACCTCCATAGAGAGGGCCCGAACCTGGGTAAACATCATGTCCCCTGTCTCCCGTTACCATCGACCTTAGACGCACAGTTCGGGACCCCTACCCGAGATTCACCGGTTTTGACACCGACACTGCCCTAAATGGGACAAAAACATTTCCACGGCATGTTGATGTCGCTCCATGATAGCATGCCAAGTTTCATGAATTTCAGACAAGTTTTGGATTTACTAGAATTTAAAAACCAGGCATCTCAATGTTTTGCCGGCAATCAACAGTGCCCTGGTGTTTGAAATTCATTCGCATTTCTTGAATGGGACCTAGGCATGCACCCAAGGACACAAATTTGAATTTTCAACCAATATGAATTATGCACATAAATGCATTGAAAACTCAGTTAATGCATAAAAATGTCCAAACAGACCCTGAAAAATCACAAAAGTTCACACAATACTCCTGCTATTCTATGTTGACACGACAAAATTTTTGGAAGCAAAAAGAGGCAATGGATATCGTTTAGTCCCCAAAGGTGGGACGTTCCCTACTAAAACCATCATGATTGTTGTGAAAATCTCTAGTTTGTGAGAAGCATATACCCAAACCTGCCCCAAATGGGACAAAATTTTTACCACGGCATGTTGATACCGCTCCATGATAGCATGCCAAGTTTCATGAATTTCAGACGAGTTTTGGATTTACTACAATTTAAAAATAAAGTGTCTCAACATTTTGCCGGCAATCAACGGTGCCCCTGGTGCATGAAATTCATTCCCATTTCTTGCATGGGACCTAAGCATGCACCCAAGGACATAGATTTGATTTTTCAACCAATTTATATGCACTTGACCATGTGCATGTAGTTGAAATTTGAATTATGCACATAAATGCAATGGAAACTCAGTTAATGGACAAAAATGTCCAAACGAACCCCGAAAAATCACAAAAAATGACACAACTCTCCTATTGTTCTATGTTGACACGAGAAAAAAAAATTGATAGCACTAAGAGGCAATGGATATCATTTCGTCCCCAAAGGTGGGACGTTCCCTACCGAAACCACCAAGCTTATTGTGAGAAGCTCTGGTTTGTGAGAAGCATATCCCCAAACCTACCCCAAATGGGACAAAAAGATTACCACGGCATGTTGATGCCGCTCCATGATAGCATGCCAAGTTTCATGAATTTTAGACAAGTTTTCGATTTACTAGAATTTAAAAACTAGGCTTCTCAATGTTTTGCTGGCAATCAACAATGCCTTGGTTTTTGAAATTCATTCCCATTTCTTCCATGGGACCTAACCATGCACCCAAGGACACATATTTGATTGTTCAACCAATTTATATGCACTGGAGCATGTGCATGTAGTTCAAATTTAAATTATGCACATAAATTCATTGAAAACTCAGTTAATGCGTAAAAATGTCCAAACGAATCCTGAAAAATCACAAAAATTGACACAACACTCCTGTTGTTCTATGTTGACATGAGAAAAAATTTGGAAGCAATAAGAGGCAATGGATATCGTTTCGTCCCCAAATCATCATGCTTGTTGTGAGAAGCATATACCCAAACCTGCCCTAAATGGGACAAAAAATTTACCACGACATGTTGATGCCGCTCCATGATAGCATGCAAAGTTTCAGGAATTTCAGACGAGTTTTGACTTTACTAGAATTTAAAAACCAGACATCTCAATGTTTTGCCGGCAATAAACAGTTACCTAGTGTTTGAAATTCATTCCCATTTCTTGCATGGGACCTAAGCATGCACCCAAGGACACAAATTTGATTTTTCAACCAATTTATATGCACTCGAGCATGTGCACGCAGTTCAAATTTGAATTATGCACATAAATGTATTGAAAACTCAGCTAATGCATAAAAATGTCAAAGCGAACCCTGAAAAATCACAAAAATTGACACAACACTCCTGTTGTTCTATGTTGACATGAGAAAATTTTTGGAAGCAATAAGAGGCAATGGATATGATTTCGTCCCCAAAGGTGGGACGTTCCCTACTAAAACCATCATGATTGTTGTGAGAAGCATATACCCAAACCTTCCCCAAATGGGACAAATTTTTTACCACGGCATGTTGATGCCGCTCCATGATAGCATGCCAAGTTTAATGAATTTCAGATGAGTTTTAGATTTACTAGAATTTAAAAATAAAGTATCTCAATGTTTTGCCAGCAATCAATGGTGCCCTGGTGCTTGAAATTCATTCCCATTTCTTGCATGGGACCTAAGCATGCACCCAAGGACATAGATTTGATTTTTCAACCAATTTATATGCACTGGATCATGTGCATGTAGTTCAAATTTGAATTAGGCACATAAATGCAATGAAAACTCAGCTAATGGACAAAAATGTCCAAACTAACCCCGAAAAATCACAAAAATTGACACAACTCTCCTATTGTTCTATGTTGACACGACAAAAAAATTTGAAGGCAATAAGAGGCAATGGATATCATTTCGTCCCCAAAGGTGGGATGTTCCCTACCGAAACCATCAGGCTTATTGTGAGAAGTTCTGGTTTGTGAGAAGCATATCCGCAAACCTGCCACAAATGGGATAAAAACATTACCACGGCATGTTGATGCCGCTCCATGATAGCATGCCATGTTTCATGAATTTTAAACATAACCAAGAATCTCAATGTTTTGCTTGCAATCAACAGTGCCATGGTGTTTGAAATTCATTCCCATTTCTTGCATGAGCATGGACCCAAGGACACATATTTGATTTTTCAACCAATTTATATGCACTGGAGCATGTGCATGTAGATCAAATTTGAATTATGCACATAAATGCATTGAAAACTCAGTTAATGCATAAAAAAGTCCAAACGAACCCCGAAAAATCACAAAAATTGACACAACACTCCTGTTGTTCTATGTTGACACGAGAAATTTTTTGGAAGCAATAAGCGGCAATGGATATCGTTTCGTCCCCAAAGGTGGGACGTTCCCTACCAAAACTATCATCATTGTTGTGAGAAGCTCTAGTTTGTGAGAAGCATATACCCAAACCTGCCCCAAATGGGACACAAATTTTACCACGGCGTTTTGATGCCGCTCCATGATAGCATGCCAAGTTTCATGAATTTCAGACGAGTTTTGGATTTAATAGAATTTAAAAATGAAGTATCTCAATGTTTTGCCGAAAATCAACGGTGCCCTGGTGTTTGAAATTCATTCCCATTTCTTGCATGGGACCTAAGCATGCACCCAAGGACGCATATTTGATTTTTCAACCAATTTATATGCACTGGAGCATGTGCATGTAGTTCAAATTTGAATTATGCACATAAATGCATTGAAAACTCAATTAATGCATAAAATTGTCCAAACGAACCCCGAAAAATCACAAAAATTGACACAACACTCTTGTTGTTCTATGTTGACACGAGAAAAAATTTGAAAGCAATAAGAGGCAATGGATATCGTTTCGTCCCCAAAGATGGGACGTTCCCTACCGAAACCATCAGGCTTGTTGTGAGAAGCTCTGGTTTGTGAGAACCATATACCCAAACCTGCCCCAAATGGGACAAAAATTTTACCATAGCATGTTGATGCCACTCCATGATAGAATGCCAAGTTTCATGAATTTCAGACGAGTTTTGGATTTACTAGACTTTAAAAACCAGGCATCTCAATGTTTTGCCGGCAGTCAATAGTAGGCTGGTATTTGAAATTCATTCCCATTTCTTGCATGGGACCTAAGCATGCACCCAAGGACACAAATTTGATTTTTCAACCAATTTATATGCACTGGAGCATGTGCATGTAGTTCAAATTTGAATTATGCACATAAATGCATTGAAAACTCAGTTAATGCATAAAAATGTCTAAACGAACCCCAAAAAATCACAAAAATTGACATAACAATTCTGTTGTTCTATGTTGACACGAGAATATTTTTGGAAGCAATAAGGGGCAATGGATTTCGTTTCGTCCCCAAAGGTGGGATGTTCCCTACCAAAATCATCATGCTTGTTGTGAGAAGCTCTTATTTGTGAGAAGCATATAACCAAACCAACCCCAAATGGAATAAAAAATTTACCACGGCATGTTGATGCCGCTCCATGATAGCATGCCAAGTTTCATGAATTTCAGACGAGTTTTTGATTTACTAGAATTGAAAAACCAGGTATCTCAATGTTTGCGGCTGAGTGATGGTGGTAGGGTGTTTGACATTCATTCCCATTTCTTGCATGGGACCTAAGCAGGCAACCAAGGACATAGATTTGAATTTTCAACTAATTTACATGCATTACAGCATGTGCCTGTAGTTCAAATTGAATTATCCACATGAATGCATAGAAAACTCAGTTAATGTATAAAAATGTCCAAGCGAACCCCGAAAAATCCCAAAAATTGACACAACACTCATGTCATTAAATGTTGACACTAGGAAAAAAATTGAAATTGAGAAGAGGCAACGGATATCGTTTCATCCAGAAAGGTGAAACGTTCCCGACCAAAACCATAAGACTTGTTGTGAGAAGCTCTGGTTTATGAGAAGCTTATACCCAAACCTGCCCTAAATGGGACAATTTTTTTATCACGGCATGTTGATGCCGCTCCATGATAGCATGCCATGTTTCATGAATTTCGGATGAATTTTGGATTTTCTAGAATTACAAAAGCAAGTACGTCGACGTTTCCCGTAGAGCCACGGTGCCGTGGTGTTCGAATTTCATCCCCATTTCTTGCATGGGAGATAAGCATAAACCCATGGACACATATATGATTTTACAACCCATGTTGGTGCAACGAAGCATGTGCATGTAGTTTAATTTTGAATTGTGCACCTGAAATGGCTAGAAAACCAATTTAATGTATAAAATGTTCAAACGACCCCTGAATAATTCCAATTCTTTTACGACACAAATATAGTTGCATGATCACTCCAGATAAAAGGTCTAACAATTCAAACACCGTCCATTGCCGCTGTGAACCCATTATGTATTTCAAATCAAGTATATCACACAAAGTTTATTATCACCAACCATGTGAGATGCAAAACAAAATATCCTAGAGCACCGTCGTTGTATAGTACGCCTATGGCTTACGCGAGAAGGTGCGTCGGCTACAGTCCAGAGCCGGTGTCTCAAGCACACTAGCTCGCTCCCCAAATGTAATTTTACTGTTCAATCATCGCCGGTGAAAGATGGGCACGTGAACCCGCATTGTGAGGGCAACTTCGATGGCCCACTTCGGCAAGAGCGCAGCCGCAGCTTCCATGCACGTGCTAACAAGGTGTTTGAGCACGGACGCAATCTGCGACCGGGCGGCCATGGCAGCCCAAACAGCGGCTGTTGCTTCTCAGGTGGCGGCAGCAAGATCTGGCTCAGGGATAACAACTAGAGAGAGCGGCACAACAGTTGTCCTTTCTATAGCGGCGGACTTAGCCATGATGGAGGCCGCCCACGAACATGTCGAGGCTGCCCATGCCCAGCTCTTGGAGGTCACCGTACAAATCGAACGAAGCTTCCCCGACAACGGTCAGCAATCCACGGCCGAAGAACTGGCAATCGCCGAGAGCGTTCGAGCAGCCGTCCGTTCCTTCGCTGCATACCTTGCGACGACAGAGCCCGTCCAAGACCAGATCGCGTCTGCCCACACCCAGCTCGTGGCTGCCTTTTCCAAAGAGATGGCAAACGCGGATGGCGAGATGCTTGCCGAGTAAGGTGCGATGGATGCCATGGAGCCCCTTCCCTAGGAGACCATCGGGCGCGAGCTGGACATGGAGGCGGCGGCGGAGATCGACGAGCACCAGCCGTAGTAGTACTGTTTATTTTGTTTAATTAAGAGTGTCGGTCTTTAATTTGTTAGAGTAATGTTTAGGTCAGCTAGCTCTGTTTAATTGCTGAACTTGCTCGGTTAAGAAGTGTGGGTGTGTTGTAGTCTCCTTTGTGTACCCAAATTATGCAATGACGTGGATGACCACTTTAACCATGGAAATTTGAACCAAAATTTTTGACGTTAAAACTCATCACACACGAGTTAAGCTATCTGAATTGTTTGTGATGTTCACATATCGTACACGGTTCTAAATAAGGGACCGCATTTGATGACACTTTGCGCGCCAGTTTTTCGCTGAATCGATTCCAAATTTTCGGCTTCTGTGGAAATATCTACCTCCCCGACCCCTCCCCCTTACGAAAAGCCATATTTCCCCTGTTTCCGCCTTCCTTTCCAAGTTGAAACCTTCACTCCTTGCTTGTAGTGCCGCCTCCTTGTCATTGACCCTCCTTCACGCTGCTCGGCCTCGTCTATCCAGGCATGTAATCCACACCCGACCCCATCCTCCTCCTTCCACATCCCACATGCCCCGACCGCCGGCGCGAGCGCGACACCTTCCACCCAAGTCACCGACCCCTGCACCAAATAAGCACTGCCCTAACCCATGGTGCACGCAGTATAGCCAGGATCTCAAGGAGCATTTGGAAGTGGAGAAGCAAATCGTGGCCGCATGCGTGGATTAGGTCGCGATGGCTGCCATTCGTGCTGACCCCCAGATCTAGGAGGAGCTCCTTGCCATTTGCTAGCTACGCCGGTTAAGCATGCTCGGTTTACCCGTTGCGTGTGCTGCTCCTGCCTTTCCTTCACAAATTCTAGTGAATTGTGCTATCTAAGTTTTCCATGCAATCTGTTGCTCTAGTGTATATGTTCTACATGTCGTGCAGTGTGGTGCTCACTTATTTACTATTTTGTTAATTATTTATCGTCTTTAATTAGCTGTTTGGTTCAATTCTGCAAATGTGATGTTCAATTCTTCAGATTGCAATTTTGTATTGTCTTCCATGTGAGAAATAAATCGAATTTATCTTCACAAAATACACGAGAAACGAATACAATTGCTATATTTCCAAGTTGTGAAGCATGCTTGGTTTGGTTATACATTGTGCAATGTGGTGCTCAGTTAACGTTTGGTTCATTTGTGTTGTGGTGTTTAGGTAACTGTTTGGTTCAATTCTGCAATGTGATGTTGAATACTTGTGGGTGCATTCTGTTATTGTATACCATGTGAGGAATAAATTGAATTTGGCTGTAGTAAATACGTGGGAAACAAATACAATTGCTACAATTGGCTGTAGTTAACTGTTTGGTTAACTGTCTGATATTCTATTAAGAGTATGTTATATTGTGCAATGTGGTGCTCAGTTAATGTTTGGTTCATTTGTTGTGGTGTTTAGTTAACTGCTTGGTTCAATTCTGCAATGCGATGTCCAATTGTCGTGGGTAGAATTTTGTATTGTTGTGCATGTGAGGAATAAATTGAATTTGGCTGCAGTTAATACATGAGAAACATATACAAGTGCTATATTTCCTAGTTCTTAATCATGCTTGGTTTGGATAAATGGGTTTTCTATGTGGTTTGAATTAATCTGATGAATCTGCAATGTGCTTATTTTTCATCAACATATTTTACTGATAGCATGCGAACCCTTACTTAACTTGATGACTAACTACCTTATATATGTTGCAGGGAAACAATGGGAAGCACTGAGGTTTACAATCAAGGTTAGCACGTGCATGGTCCATTGTCTAATAGCACATTATTGTGCAATTGCAGGAACCATTCTAATATTTTGGTTTTTAACAATTTGGTCTTGCACATGTATGTCATGCAGTCAGAGGTTTTGACCCACTGTTCGACCCTTTTTGCATATGGGGAAATGAGTTGTCCATGAATATCAATCCAATCAATAAACTCAGAAAGATTGTTAGGATAAGGAAATTAGTGAAAAAAAACAACAAGATCTTTGTCTACACAATGATGAAGACATCAGTTCACTACAAGATGGTACTAACTATTATACCTTGCCTTATTTTATTCCTTTGCCCCATTTCCAATATAGAGAAGATATTTATGCACATCCTTGTTTTCAGGCCTTTCCAAAGCAGTTCACTGATGATTACCTCTCAAACCACCTCTATGGCCAGGAGGCGAGGAAGGTTTTCATACAACACCCACGGTTCAATATTGAAGTGTTCCTGAAGAGGACGAAGGATGGACGGTCAATCATCCACAGGCACTGGCCTAAAGTTGCAAAGACCTTCAACATGAATGAAGGCTTAATATTCGCCTTTCGCTTTAGTAGTTTTCCAGATGAGATGCATCTGTCTATATACCGTCTATGATGCTAATTTCGAAAGGTTCTACATGTGGCATGTGAAACTTGGTGCTGGTGCAGTTGTGTAATGGGGTAGCTGAGTGTTGAAGCTATATCATGTTGTACTCTGATGTATTTCAATTATGAAATTATGCTTCCTTAATATGGAAATGAAATATATTATGTGCTTAACATGAATGTCAATTAGATTAATAAATGGACTATTAATAATAGGGCAATTAGCCTGCTAATTGGGTTTTGCTATTGCAAACGGTTATTAACACACGACTTTCTCTTGAAAACTGTTTGAGTTAGGCCACCTTGCGCAAACGTTTACCACATAAAAACTGTGTGTCATGGACAGCCTTTGCCACACAGTTTCTTCTACGGACCATGTGTGATACATCCAATAACGCAGATGATTTAACTGGAAAAATTGTGTGCGATGTACCTGTGAACGGAAATGTTTTCCTTGGAACGACTGTGTGGGATGTACATATGAACGGAAACGTTTAGCGGGGACTGACTGTGTGGGACGTAATTGTGACCGGAAGCAGTTTCGCCTGTATAATTGTATTTTTTTTAGCTCTACTGTACATATTTCCGGATTTGAGCGCTCGTCGGTCGCACAAGACCTCATTTTGCTGAGCATGTGTGCCAGGAGGGCATATCCCCGACAGTTTCTGGGTCGTGTGGGAAAGACCCCCTATCGCCCACACTGACTAGGTAACGGTTCCAAATGCCACCGCGGAAAGGGGTTGAAAACCATTTGTATAGCACCGACGCGCACAAGTGCATGTTTGAGAGTGATAACTAGGGATCATCAACAATGTGCTTTACCTTAGCCTTCTTTTTGGGTGGTGCTTTTTAGGTGACATGTTCACCTCACCATTCTCCTCATCTTCGAGATCAATAGATAGAAGATCATTGCCAGACCTTGCATTCAATCCCTTGGCCCCGATTGTCCCATAAAAGGAAGCCATGGCATGATAATATTAAATTGGGGTTTTCAAGAAGGGGTCATAATCTTTTTGGGTCTACAAACATTGTGCAAATGCAAACCTAAAATAGTATCAGATTTGTGGGGTGAGAAGCATACAATACAATGCCCTGCATAGTGCTCCTCGGTGAGCCTAATTGTGCAAGTATCATCATCCCATAGAGATCCACTTAAATTCTTAAAATTGACCACCCTTCCCCAAATCTTCCTCCACTTCTTGAGATGGTTTATGACTTGATCTCCAGTGATAAAAAGCTTGAATTGCTCTTTCAAAACTACAACACATTATCTATGATGCACATCCCCAAATCCACTTGAAGTTCTCTTCCCATTAGCAACAAGGCCAGCCAAAAAACCAAGCATTGTTTTCATCATGGAATTGGTCCATACAACAATCCCAGCTCTCCCAGAGTTCCCACTTGCGGCAGTGACTTCAACACTCTACATTTCTGTCCAGCCAACAAAAGATTGCGAAAACATGGATTATGGCATTTCAAATACATGGTTCAAATCTAGTAAATGATACAATCTTTCCAGCCACCAAATAAATTCAAATTTAGTTAAATAAACTTCACAAATACATTGCTCAAATATAATAAATGATACAATCTATCCACCCATCAAGTAAATTCAAATGTAGTTGCATAAACATCACATATACATTGTTCAAAAATAGTAAATGACACAATCTGTCCAGCCATCAAATAAATTCAAATGTAGTTGCATAAACATCACAAATACATGGAGGGTTCCACACTCATAGATTATCATACATGATTTGTCTATCTTCCCACATTTGGGCTGCTATTTGTAGCCTACGGTCTACCATAGCCGTAGTGTCACTTGCTAGTTGCCTTGATGTTCGAATTGGTTGGGTGGTCCATGTCACTTCCAATATAGTAAATTCATCAATCCCGTACAATAATGCATAATTGTGAAGAATACAACAAGTTATAACAATGTAAACTTGTGTCGTGAAAGTAAAGAATGATTTGGCATCATCCAAAATTTTGAAACGACTCTTGAGAGATCCAAAAGCCCTCTCTACTTATCATTTTGGAATGGATTGTTGCCCCACTGATGAACCATAGGTATAGGGGATCAATCGTAGTCCTTTTGATAAGTAAGAGTGTCGTACCCAACAAGGAGAAAAAGGAAATGACAAGCGGTTTTCAGCAAGGAACTGTCTGCATGTGCTGAAAGTAATAGTTATATAGTTTTGTAGAAAGATAATTCGTAACAAGTAACAGGTAGAAATAGTACCAAAGGTGCAACAAGGTGACCCATTCCTTTTTATAGCAAAGGACAAGCCGGAAAGTTCTCTTATATAAAGAAAAGTGCTCTCTAGGACACATGGGAATTGTCATCTAGTCACGTTCACCATGTTTAGTTGATTCGTGTTCGTTACTTATTTGATAATTTGATATGTGGGTGGACCGGTGCTTGGGTGCTATTCTTACTTGAACAAGCAACCCACTTATGATTACCCCCTTTCGCAAGCATCCACAACAATGAAACAAGAATTAAGATAAGTCTAACCATAGCATGAAACATATGGATCCAAATCAGCCCCTTACGAAATAATGCATAAACTAGGGTTTAAGCTTCTGTCACTGTAACAACCCATCATCTACTTATTAATCCAAAATTCCTTCCCTTAGGCCCATGTATGGTGAGGTTTCACGTAGTCAATATTCACATGACACCACTAAAGGAAGCAACAACATACATATCATCAAAACATCAAACGGATACCAACATCGATTACTTATAACAAGACTTCTCGCATTCCTAAAGAACAAAAGTAACTACTCAGAAATCATATTCATGTTCAAGTTTAGAGGGGTATGAATTTGATTGAGGATCTAAACATTTAATCTTCCACCAAATAAACCAACTAGAATCAACTACAAGATTTAATCAACACTACTTGCAATCCACATGTACTAATCAAAGGTTTTGGAACAAAGATTGAATACAAGAGAAGAATTAGGATTTTGAGATGAGATGGTGATGGTGAAGATGCGGATGAAGATTGGTCGTCCCATGATGAGAGGATCATTGGTGATGTCGTTGTCTTCAATTTCACCCCTCCCGGAGGAAAGTTTCCCCAGCGGAATCTCTCCGCCAAAGAGCAAAAGTGCTTCTACCCAGGTTCCACCTCGAGGCAGCAGCGCTTCATCCCGAAAGTCTCCCTCTTATTTTTCTAGGAAAAATGGCCTCGTATAGTAGAAGATGGGCACCAAAGGCCAGCCAGGGGGTCCACAAGCTCACATGGCGCGCCCTAAGCTTCACTAAAAAAAGACACATGTGTGACATTTTGGCCCGAACGAAAAAAATTGTCATGGTTATGAAACTTCTATGATGATAATTGTGACAAAACCATGTATCATCATAGATGTGGTGGGCTCCTACTTCTATGACAAAAAATCATGACAGAAAATGGGCTTTTCATCCTGGACAGGCCAGGGACGTACCTGCATGACATTCTTTGGGCCGTCCATGACATAAAAATCATGGTAGAACTGAGGGTGAGGAAATTTTTGCGGAGTTCTCAGTTATGGTGGGTTTGCACTTTTCTCTCGTATGCACGCGTGGTGTGAGCCGTGTTGCTAACTGAACCCAAGCGAGAGGCGTTCACTTACTGCACCCGAGCGATCGTGTGCTGCTATGTACTGAAGCCGATTGATCGATCCCTTCGCTGCTAACTGAACCCAACCGACTCATTCGCTACTAACTGAACCCGATTGATTATTGCTGCTGCTTACTAAAGCCGATCGAACCCCCATGCGAGACGTAGCTAGCCAGTTGGGTTGCCTCTGGATGAACAATGCCCGTTGCTGCCGCGCACGTGATACATAGAACGAGTCGAGACATGGTGAGTCGAGCCGGTTGGGTTGGCTATGGATGGAAAATTCCCGGTAGGGGTTGGATGAACAGGACCCTGGTCATGTGTAGGTTGTTCCTACTGGATTAACAGGACCCCGTGGTAGTACGCGGTTGTCACTGCATGAACAGGATCCCGTGGTAGTACACGGTTGCGCTAGATGAACATGACCACGTGGAGGGTGGATGAACAGTAGCTCATGGATGAACGATGGCTGGAGGAAGTCGACGGTGGATGAACAGTAGCCCATGGAGTCCTGTTTTGCGGTACGCGCCACACCCCTTCGATGAACAGGACCCCGTTCCGTTCATAGGCGGTTGAGAGAAGTCTGTTTCCTCCTATTTGTGGTACGCCAGACCCCTCCCAATGAACAGGACCATGTTTCGACCTACGCGGTTGGAGAGAATTTATTTCTTCTGTTTTGCAGTATGCAAGACTCCTCCCGATGAACAGGACCGCGTTTCGACCATAGGTGGTCGAAGAGAACCCCGTTTCCTCTGTTTTGTAGGACGCGATTGCATACATGCGTCCATGGGTGTGGTGTGTCGCCACTATCAGCCTCTCCATGTACAGGAGAGGCCCCAAATTGTTGATGACGGTGCCGAGCGAACCAAGGCCGGGGGACGACGGCGTGGCCTCGGACTAGAACAACCCGGAGATGGGGAAGACACGACAGTGGATTCACATACAGAGAGGAGTGAGAGACTTGACTGGTTCGGGTGCGGGGTGGGCCTACACTCGGCAGAGAATAATAGGTGGTGTAGAGGAGTGGAAGGATGGCCTGCCGTCGGTGGGGTAGCATTTCGCTGTGAGGCACGCAAAACAGCGCCGCTGGACGCCAGAGGCTGGAGGAGGCGATCCTGGCAGCGCTGTAGGAAGAAGACGAGAGATTGAAGAAGAATGCTGGCCATTGGTTGTAAATCCAACACCTTGCTTAGGCTTCGACCTACTGGCCCACAAGTCAGCTAGTCCATTTGGGTTTTTTAAGTCCATTTGGTGGGCTGGGTGGAACAATGTTGTAGCATCGATGCAGCCCATTTATATATGATGTTAGAATTTAAAGCCCATTTGCATTTTTTTTGAAATTCACAGACTTCCTGCGCTGGGTGAAAATATCATGTTGGGTTGGACGGAGAAATGTTATAAAAGCATAAACACATGATTGCACGTCTATTATTGATTGGCCACTAAAATCTTTGCAAGCTTATGCACGCATTCACCAGCAGTTAACTTGCCAAGTTATATATAAACAATTATTGTTATTATTATTATTATTATTGTAAGAACTTTCGATTTACGAAATAAAATATCATTTTAATTTGATGAGTTAATAGGATGTGGGGTATTATTATTATTTTAGGCTAGACGTGGGACAGTTGAGTTGGTTCTAGGAAAAGTACTGGGAGAAAACTCAGATTAGATCGAAAAACAAAGTGGGAGAAAATTTAGATATAGGATTAATAAAAACGAAAAATAAAGGAAGTGGGAAAGTATATACAATGGTTGGACGAACGACGGGTTTAATGGAAGCTTATGTTGTATCAATTATATATATGTAACAAAATAAGATATAAATATAAGTATATGTATATATATACTATTATAGAAGGGAAAGCATAGGTTCAATTTTGCATTCTTGTAGAAAAATAGAAATGAGCTGTGCATTGTCTTGAAAAAACAAACAAAACTTAGGCTGCTGATGTTATAGACAAGCTAGGCTAGGCGGCCCAAAGTCTGCTCGATACCTGCTGGAGCCCCAAAAAAGTTAAAACCTGCTGGATCAACTGTGTCTGCATGTCGTGGGCTGCGCATGTTAAACAACAAAACCTAGGCCATGGACCTAGTGGGCCCGAATTGTCAGCATCTCAACGAACAGCCGTCTCCTGATTCCTCTCCTTTTCTTGACCATGTTGGGAATGACAGATGGCGGCGCTGCAGCAAGAGAACCAAGGCAGAGGACGATGTCGAGACTTCAGACCAGAATGAACCGGAGCAGGGGAAGACGCGGGTGGAGGGGAGTACGAGGGTTGACTTGTTCGGGTGCAGGTTGGGCCGGTGGAGCTGCCGCCGCAGAAGAATGTGTGGGAGTAGAGGGATGGCCTAGCCAGCACCACAGGCTAGGATGGGCCACCAAGGCGTGCACGACAGCGCCGCCAGCCATTGTAGGAAGAGGACGAAAGATTGAACAAAATAAAGAAATACAAATGGATAGGTGGTTGGTCCCAAATTTGCGTGTAGGAGACTTGCTGGGTCCACCTGAGAAGGGGAATATGTTGGGAGGAAGGAGATTCAAAGCACGGCAGCCCACTGAACTAGTTACATACATAAGCAAATGGCCACTCAAAAAAAGCAAACAGGTTAATGGGTTCCTAGACAAAATATTTCAGATAAAACAGATAATTATGACATATAGGCTAGTGCATGGAACACTAGAATCATAAAGGTGCTTAAACACATAAAGTAGATCATCTAGACCTTCCTAGCACTCTTGATCATGACACTGCGGTTGTCCGTGTACTCATCGGTTACGGGAAGTAGACACGCCGTCATGTCCAAGATCTGCCTGTACATGTCGTAGCATGCGTATGCATCCTTGGCAGTGTAGGTTATGTAAGCTACATTCAGAGGTACCTCCCACATGTTCAGGTCCTTGGTATCGACATCTTCTTTCATGTTGGCGTAGCAGGGGTCGATGATGGTCGCGGCGATGTCAACCACGGAGTCCCTCTCCTGCCCATTGTCGATGATCTTGTATTGCTTCTGGATGTCAACAAGCTTGTAGCACCAGATGGCTGAATCATAGAGCACAGTCACATTCCTCCAGCTCTCCACCGTAGTGAAGGTACAGTCGGCAGTGCCGATGAAACGGGCGAATGCTCCAGAACCTCTGATGGCCCTACAACAGTAGTAGACGAGAACCTCGTTCTACACGAATACCTAGGCGATGACAATCTACTAGTCCCTGCCAGGAGATGAATGGATGGGCACAAGTTCTAGTCCCGCGACCTTGTGCTTTCTCCTCCTGTAGGTACTACTTGAACTTGGCTAGGCAAAGCTTCACCGAGTCCGGATCGTTGTTCTACATCACATTCAACTTGGCGCTACCATGGTCTGAATGGCGAACTCAAAAGTGAACTCCTTGCTGAAGTCCATATCCAGCAAGCTCACCCCTCGGATCGCCATTGGAGTCTCTTCTAACACAGAGTTGATGTGGCGGTTCTCATTTTGTGGGGATTGGGGCAGGGGGAGATGAAGACGATCGGTGTGTGTTGGGGTACTAGGGGGCAAACACCATGACAGCAACAGTTCATTTTTCCAACTGCAATCGATGCCGAACGAGTGGGTAGGCGGCAACAGTAGTTCGTTTTTCCAACTGCAATCGACGGTGAATGAGTGGGATGGTGGGGGCAGCGGTTCATTTTTCAGCTCTTTGGGAACTGCATTCAACAATAAAATGAGTGTGTACAGGAAAAAATAGTTACTACCCTCCCTTACCCGTTTCACGCCCGACAGAACATGCACCCTCGGCGCATTCAAACGCCACCACTAAACCCGTGTGGAAGCTGAGAAACCTATTCCAGCGACACATCGGTTCACAAGGGGTCTGTATTGGTACTGTAATAGCAATTGTTAGTGGTAACTTTACTTAAATTTTATTAGATTTAATTAAAATTTATTCTTAAAAGAAGCAAAGCATAGGCTCGTTCTATCATTGCCACATGATCAACCTGCACAATAATTAGAATTATTATTCCCAGGAGGCACACGATCAGCTCATTTGCCGCACTTTCACATAGACAATACTACCAAGTTTGAACAGCTTGTTATGGTTGCTACCCTCTGCATCATCATGTTGTGTTTCCCAGCTTGCAAGATTCAGAACCAACCAACAATATTCAAATAATAAGTACAACAAATATGCCTACACATCTCAATGATTCCCAGCTTGCAAGATTCAAAACCAACCAATTAGATCTTTTGGATAAAGTGAATCTCGGGATTAAATCCATCCTGGCTAGCTATGTCATACAACCAAAGAACTTGGCGAATGCTTTTGACCATCACAACATCTGTAGTTGAGTATTCCTGTTTAACAGATAAGAGAGAACATGATTACTATAATAGTGGCACTAGTTGAAGCAACTTTATTTCCAAAATGAGAAAAGATTGTGATAGAATAGATTTATTTAAAAATACAACGTTAGCACAGTATAACAAATAAAAATCATGTTGATAAAGGATAGTACTGACCTGTGTGAGAAGACTTTGGGAGATCAAGTTATTCTTCATGTCCCCGTATCTTTCCATGAAGGCGATTCGTTGACATCCATTAACACCTCAGTGTGGTAGTAGAAGGAGGAGCGTCGACTCATTTCAATCACCTTTTTTGTGCAGTTCAACTAAAATTATGGCACCCGCCAATTAGAGAGGGGGCACGCGCCACATCGACGGTAGGCGTGATGGACTCAACTAGTTCATTGTAGCTATGTGATTGATGCAGTGCACATGGACTTGATTTTGCCGGATAGGCCTTCTACAATTTATATACATTGGAAATGAAATGGTAGCTAAGACAGTAGCTCTATTTTAAATGTATTATTACTTCATTTTATTTGTGGCTGTAGCGGTGCCAAAAGATTGCCTCAAATTATTAGTGGCACTAAGTTAAGAAGCAAAAACAATATGATTATTGCTTTCTCATAGCAGTGCCAAAATAGTAGCACAAGATCACTAGCTGGATGCAGAGTCAAAATCAACCAAAAAGGAACATACCCGGTCATGGGAACCATAACTAGGAGAGGGACCACGACTCGATGTGGTGAATCTGCAGACTTCTTATGCAGTTCACCTAAAACGAAGCAAATATTGCATCATGCAGCTAGCAAGAAGTACTTGCTCTCATGAGCTGGGTAGGTTCTTCTTTAGTAGTTGCACTAAAATTGAGCAACAATAAGGTCGGATGTCCTTCTCATGCAAGGTGCAACTATAATTTGCTTATCCTTTTGTGCAGTTCCACTAAAATAAAGTGGCACTGTGGTGACAGCGATGACTCATCTTGCAAAGGATAATAAAATGTTGCACGTGATTACCGGCAGAGTTTGACGGAGATGTTGGAAACTCCAATCACCCTTTGTGGAGTTCCACCAGAATTGAGAGATGTTTCCCATGTGACATTTTAGTTGAACGGCACAAGACTCTCATTGCAAAAATATGTGTTTTGTGTAGTTCACCAAAAGGTCACAATAGCAACGAGGTGAAATGGATATCCCTATCCGCACAAAAAGATAGAATGAAAACAGTTACTGGTCAATAACAAGATATGAAACATACACGAAATGAAAAGAAGCATCTTCATTATGTTCATGGCAATCACACAAGGATATTAGAAATTTTAAAATGATAGCATTGCTTCATGTTACCAGAAGCATTACGATCAACAATGATATTCGTCAAATATGGGATTACTTTAATGGTGGCATTGCTTGTTTACCAGATACAGTATATCAACAACAGCTAAAGAGTTGGTTTAAGGGCATGGGACAGTGGGGACACCAGGACACTCAGCAACGTAAAGAAGCAACTTACTTATCATACTAGGAAAAATAGAAGGAGTGCCATTTGTAACATAGTTTAATTGCATCATATTACTGGAGACATTAAATTAACAATAACATTGGTTAGACATGTCCTTATGATAACAGTGTGATTGCTTCATTTTACATGCGCCCTTACATTAACAACAATAAAAATTTGGTACAAGGACATGCGGCAGTGGAACCATCAGCACAATGTACCTATAAGGAGGCATAAAGTGGGGATGCCGAGTTTGTTCATACTCTATGAGGGCAGCAAATCTAATCCTGGAGACCTTTTACTATGTGAAGGCAGGAAATCTAATCCTGGACAAACTCTATTGACTTGTCCACCAGCCGCCACTTTATATCCTTTTCAACCAATAATAGATATGTTCCTTATCCAGTTTGTACTACCTTTTCCCTTTATTTCCCTTTTAAACCAAGAGACCGGTTGGTATCCAGTCTCTACTACTTTCCCGCTGTTATTTCCTCTTTGAATCAAGTCCAAGATTCATGCTACAACTTTCCCCCTTTCTTCATTCTTTGAACCAAGTACTAGATTCGACTGCGTGAAGTGGCTTTACCTCTAATAATACTAAAAATTTAGGTGGCTTTGGAAGAGCTAATGGAAGTAGAAAAAGATCCACACGCAACCACGTGGGGAGCTGGGCCCTAGAGCAAGGCCGCTTTCGAAGGAACTTATACCGGAGGGTCGTCGAAATGTGGCTAGGAAGGCGGCGGGAGATCGGATCTGCCCACAATATGGCAGGGAGGAAGAAGGGGTCTGAGGACCCCCCCGAGCCGGCGCTGTGTCGGAGAGAACATCACAGGTAGAGGATCAGGACCCGCTGGCAGGTGTGGGTGAGGGAGTCCTGGATTAGGGGGTCTCCAGACAGCTGGACTATATCCTTTGGCCAAACTGTTGGACCATGGAGATACAAGATTGAAGACTTCATCTTGTGTCCGGATAGGACTCTACTTGGCGTGGAAGACAAGCTAGGAAATACGGATATGGATATCTCCCCCTTTGTAACCGACCTTGTGTAACCCTAGCCCCCTCCGGTGTCTATATAAACTGGAGGGTTTTAGTCCGTAGGGCAACATACAATCATACCATAGGCTAGCTTCTAGGGTTTAGCCTCTATGATCTCGTGGTAGATCTACTCTTGTAATACTCATATCATCAAGATTAAACAAGCAGGAAGTAGGGTATTACCTCCATAGAGAGGGCCCGAACCTGGGTAAACATCGTGTCCCTTGTCTCCTGTTACCATCGACCTTAGACACACAGTTCGGGACCCCCTACCCGAGATCCGCCGGTTTTGACACCGACATCGGTGCTTTCATTGAGAGTTCCACTGTGTCATCACCATAAGGCCTGATGGATCCTTCGATCATCGCTAGCGATGCGGTCCAGGGTGAGTATTTCCTCCTCGGACAAATCTTCATATTCGGCGGCTTTGCACTGCGGGCCATTCGCATGGCCATCTGGAGCATATTGAGAGCTACGCCCCTGGCCATCAGGTCAGATTTGGAAACTTGAACTACACGACCGACATCCGCGGAGACTTGATCTTCGACGATTCGAGCCCATGTCGTACGCGTCGTACAGTCTTGGCGACCATGACGTAACTCTGCCATCGGACAATATTCGGGAGATCACATCCGCAGCTACTCCATCCATCGATCCGGAGAAAGTCGCGCCATCCAAGAGCGGAGGCATGGACCCCGCCATGGAGGCCGCACTCTCAGTGGCGATAGAGCCGGATACTGACTTTACTCCTTACGAGATCCGCGTCGCCAAACCACTGGATTCATCTACTGTTACGGTCTCCGAGCCGCTCATATCCGTGCCAGTCAAGTCGGACTGGGCACCGATCATGGAGTTCACCTCCATGGACATCTTTCAGCACTCACCCATTGGGGATGTGCTAAATTCATTAAGGTCTCTCTCCCTGTCAGGAGAACCTTGGCCGAACTATGTCCGGCTAGAATGGGACGCGGGCGACGAAGAAATTCGCTGGCCACCCACCACCCACTTAGTAGCCGCTGTCGACGACTTAACCGACATGCTCGACTTCAACTATGGAGACATCGACGATATGGACGACGATGCAGGAGCCGAACCAGAACCACCGCCCATAGGGCGCTGGACCACTACTTCATCACATGACTTATACATGGTGGACACCCCCCGTCGGTGTCAAAACCGGCGGATCTTGGGTAGGGGGTCCCGATCTATGCGTCTAGGCCGGATGGTAACAGGAGACAAGGGACACGAAGTTTTACCCAGGTTCGGGCCCTCTCGATGGAGGTAAAACCCTACGTCCTGCTTGATTAATATTGATGATATGGGTAGTACAAGAGTAGATGTACCATGAGATCGAGGAGGCTAAACCCTAGAAGCTAGCCTATGGTATGATTGTTGATGTGTATGTTGTCCTACGGACTAAAACCCTTCGGTTTATATAGACACCGGGTAGGGTTAGGGTTACATAGAGTCGGTTACAATGGTAGGAGATCTGCATATCCGTATCGCCAAGCTTGCCTTGCACGCCAAGGAAAGTCCCTCCCGGACATGGGACGAAGTCTTCAATCTTGTATCTTCATAGTCCAGGAGTCCGCCTGAAGGTATAGTCCGGCCATCCGGACACCCGCTAATCCAGGACTCCCTCAGTAGCCCCTAAACCAGACTTCAATGATGACGAGTCCGGCGCGCATATTGTCTTCGGCATTGCAAGGCGGGTTCCTCCTCCAAGTACTTCATAGAAGATTTTGAACACAAAGATAGTGTCCGGCTCTGAAAAATAAGTTTCCACATATTTCCATAGAGAGAATAATATTTACACAAATCTAATCTGCTGACGTATTCCGTAGCGTGTCACACCACGGCCAAGCCTTTATTCGAGTTGTTTCATTATCCCACCTCAGCGCGTCATGCGAGGCGGTTTCCCTGTCACATCTTGTTAAATCGTGTCCCCTTATTCCAGGATTCTCATCAATACGGGCGTGGGTAACCCAACCGTGCCATTGATTACAGTGCTTGGAGATAAGCGAGTTTTACCAGGCTGGTGGGGACATGTAGTTGCGTCCACCCATATAAGGGGATAAAGATCCACCTTTTCACTTACACCTTCTTCCTCCTTCGCCTATCCATTCTTGCGCACTCGAGCTCCAACGCCCAAGTCCGCACTCCCCACCTCAACCTTCTCCAACCATGTCCGGAGCGGGAGGCAAGTGGATGGTATCCTCCGTCACGGAGGGACATATCAAAAAGCTGAGGAAGGCCAGATACCTGTCTAACGACATCGCGTACCGGCTGCTTGAAAAGGGGCAGCTCATCCCCACCCCTAGGCCCCATGAGAGGGTGGTGTTCCTTCCCCATTTCCTCCGTGGACTGGGCTTCCCTCTCCACCCATTTGTCCGGGAACTCATGTTCTACTACGTCCTGGATTTCCACGATCTGGCCCCGAACTTCGTCCTCAACATCTTGGCGTTTAGACCCCCAACGTGGCTCACGTCCTGGAAAGAGACGGGCCTGTCGTGGGGTAAAAAAGGAGAGCTGACCAGACTCCAAACATGCGTCAAAACCCTGGTGGACAAGAAGCTCAAACTTGTCAACGTAGTCCAGGTTATGCTCATCCGCTTGATCCTCCCGTGCCAACAACGGGCTTTCAACCTGTGGGAGTTCGACCCGGCGCGGCACCAAACTCTGGTAGGCTCTTCGACACAACATACGAGGATGCTTGGAAGGTGCTTTTCAAGGGCGTCGAGGCTCCCGCATCCGCTACTGAGGATCGCAGATTCAGTGCGTAGCGTCACGCTCTCGCGGTAAGCTGTTTTTTCCTTTTATAGGGTATCAGTTTTTCATAGTTTGACTCCATGCAGGATCTAAGCTCCCTTTCCTTTGACAGGATTGGCAGGTGATGTCCAGACAGATCAACTGTCCGGCCCCTTTGCCCAAAGGCCCAACAGACGCTCGCTTGGCGAGGCTGCTGGTTCTGGCACCCTATGTGGTGCCGGAGAAGAAGGTCAAGAAGAAGGCCACGGGGACTCGAAAGAGTGCCCGACGCCCGGAGGTGTCGGATTCATCATCCGACGAATCCAAGACGCACTCCTCCCGTGAAGACGAGGAGGAGGAAGAAGAGACCCCTCCCCCTCCAGCGGGGAAAGGGAAGAAAAGGAAGGCCGCCCCAACTGGGGAGGCCGAAGGGTCCAACAAGGGGAAAACCCTTCCTCCGGACTGCTCCACCGACGCCAACGGCGGCGGAGAGGAGTGGGCGCCTA
The DNA here is from genome assembly GCF_002162155.2 of Triticum dicoccoides. Lineage (NCBI taxonomy): Eukaryota > Viridiplantae > Streptophyta > Magnoliopsida > Poales > Poaceae > Triticum > Triticum dicoccoides. The sequence goes on along the minus strand of NC_041392.1, from coordinate 312,273,484 downwards.
GGGCCAAGCCCCTGGCGAAATCGTAAGTATCCGGATGCCAGAGCAATTCATAGTATTTGTTTATTGCACAACTTTCCCTCATGTCGAATATGTTTATGCAGCCCACCCAAAAACCGGCTCGACGCGTCGTCGAGCGGCTCACTGGACTAGTCGGATGTGAACTCGCTTCTGACGGCTTCCTCCCCCCGCCCTACGGGCGACACCAAAGTGTTGTCCCAACAGGTTCCAAGCCGGGAGGAGGTGTTCCAAGAGGCGCCGCAAGGTGACCTCTCGGACTCCAGGAGCAAAGGGGATGAAACCCCCAGGGCGCCATGTCCGGCTCTAGGCCGGACACTACTCCGGAACCTTCAAAGGTTCCAGAGTCCGGCGGGCGACCTCCTTCCAAGAGGAGCCAGCCCACTGTGCCGGTGGCCCCCGTCCAACCGAAGGAGCCGGACAATATGTTGGAGGCGCTCCAAGGCGCATCCATCGACGAGGAGCACTGTGCTATTATGAGTGCGGTGGTCCAGAAGGTTCAATCCGCCAAGAGCGGACTGACTGAAGCTTGTACTAGCCTTTTGACAGGCTTTGAGGTAAGTAAAGAATGTGTAAATAATAGTACCGCATAGACAGTAGCCCCTGATGCTCTGTTTGGCGTTCGGGAAGAAAAGCCGAATAGAGGATCAAATAAAATTCGCAGGAGTCTAACAAAAGGAGTCAATATGCGTATGCAGGCTTCTCTGCTTGCGTCCACCGCATTGACTGCGGAAGTGGACACGCTAAAGCAGAACCTCGAGCGGTCCGAGCAAGAGCTCGAGCGTGCCAAGAAGCAGCTCGAGGACAATGAAGGTAAGAAATACCTTGTTAAAAATATATAAAAAGGTGCAATTACAAAAAATGACAGGATTATCGTGGCTATTGTAGGGGCCACGTCTGAGGTGGCGACCCTTAAGGAAGCGCTGGACGAGGCCGACAAGAGGGCGGCCTCGGAGCGCACCGAGCGGGAGAAGTATGAGGCCGAGGTTGGCAAGGTGCGGCAAGAGCTCCAGGCTCTCATGGAAAAACATGAGAGTTTGGAGCTTGACTCAAAGACGCAAGCGTCCGAGCTTGCGGTGGCTATTGAAAATGCCAAATCTGCCAAGGCCGAATCCCAGAAGACCCTCCAGGAGTTGGATGAGGTGAAGAAGATAGCGGCGGGTAAGGCATTCTTTATGCAAAGCAAACACATAAACGTGAGATACTTGTTACTTACCCGAATCCGGAGCTCTCCAGGAGCATTCGCAGATCTTCCTCGGAGTGTGTCCGATGCCGCCGCATTCTATCGAGCCGAGGTGGGCAGCTCGACGGAGAAGGTGTTCTGGTCTCAGCATGCTGAGGCCGGACACCCCGTGCCCCTGAGCGACCAGCTGAAGCAACTGGTCGAGCTCCACAAGGCGGCCGAACAGGCCATGAAGGGCCTTATTGTTCGGCTGTGGCCTGGAGGGGCTCTGCTTGGGAGCTATTTCGGGCTGGTGCGGCGGCTGGTGGATGCCTGTCCAAGGTTCGAAGTCATCAAGCGCTACGTCTGCATTGAGGGTGCCCGTAGGGCCCTTGCCCGTGCTAAGGTGCACTGGGGCAAGCTGGATGCTGAGAAGCTTGTGAAGGACGGGCCACCGCCGGGGAAAGAGCATTGCAAGCCCGAGTATTACTATAAGGATGTTCTGAAGGGTGCCCGCCTTGTGGCGGATGAATGTTCTAGGGATGTAATTTTTGAGTGAAACTTGCTCGTTTTGTCCTTTGCGCTGAAAACTTGTTTATATGCGCTAAGCAATGCTGTTGGAATTTAAAATATTACCTTTTGTGCGGTTGTTTATCAATTCTGAGAGATGGCGAGTCGTCGGCTTCTGCCCCCGTGCCGCTAGTGCTGGGGTGTTCGGGGATAAACCTGAGCGCTCTTTTTCCCATGTTTGGGTCCTTCGAGGGAGGCGCTCAGCCCAACGAACAAGGCAATCAGACTATAATGCGTGAACACTCTCACTTAGCCATAGAATTCTATAATTTTAAATTTCGGCGAAGCCCCTGGTATTCGGAACACCGAGTTCGGGGCGCTATCCACGCCTTGGCCGGACAGAGTCGGCTCCTCGCCCTAAGCAGCATAAGTCTTTAGGGACTCGAAAAAACCTCTCGAACAGCGACCAGCTCTCGCTTCATCATGACAGTCAGTTTTAGCTTTCTCCACTAAGGTGCTCGACCCAGCTCAACCGAGGCACAATCGCAGTGGTTCTCCTAGTGCTACCTTAGCCGATATAGCGGAACGTAAGGCACCAAAACATAGGAGCCGGGCAAAACCAACTATTGACCCAAGACATGATTCGGAGCCGATGCATATAATGCTATAAGTTCGGGGTGCCGCACTTGTTAAAGTGTTCGGACTTCTCACACCATATTGAGGGGTACTAAAGCCCCTGTCGTATTTTGGCCGTACCAACATGTACGGGTGCAACATGTCATTAAGGAACATATATAAAGAAAAAAGGTAATGCAAAAATAGACGAAAGCTATGCATTGTTTATTAAAAAGGGCTGCGATCAAAGCAGAACGATACAAATAATGCGATAAGTGGAAGTTTGGACTAGTTAACATGTCCGTTCCAGGGGCAAGCTGTGGAATAGTATGCGGAACGGGTATACTGCTCGTGATAGAGACCACCTGGGAGTTCCGTAGTGCGGCGTGGCTTGTCTGCTTCCCTAGTTCTTGCATTGTTTGTGCGGCAATTGAACTACCGAACAGGCCTTCTGAAGGATGAAGTCCTGAAAGTAAGATAAAATTAAAAAATCGGCAGCCCTTGGTACGGTTTAAGCCGTGTTTTGGGCGTGCTGTGATGGTGCCCCTCCCCATGTGCCCATGGTATCTCTAGAGCGTAGTTATGTACGCGAAGTACTGGCATCTCCTTTTTGCGAGGGTTGGGGTTGGGGCCGGATTGCTACGCCTGCTCGGATCGTGCCAGGCAGTCTTGTTGTAGGATACTCCGGGCGTGCTTGACGGTGTCCGGTCGTTTAGTGGCCGGACTGGAGAACTGCCTGGAGAGGCTGCTTTGAACTTCCACTGCAAGGGCCGCCGTGTGCTCCTCCATTCGGAGGGAGCATTCGGTGTTTCCATTCACCGTAATTACTCCTCGAGGGCCTGGCATCTTGAGCTTAAGGTATGCGTAATGCGGTACCGCATTGAACTTAGTGAATGCGGTTCGCCCGAGCAGTGCATGATAGCCACTGCGAAACGGGACTATGTCGAAGATTAACTCCTCGCTTTGGAAATTATCCGGAGATCCGAAGACCACTTCAAGTGTGACTGAGCCTGTACAGTTGGCCTCTACACCTGGTATTACGCCTTTAAAGGTCGTTTTGGTGGGCTTAATCCTCGAGGGATCTATGCCCATTTTCCGCACTGTATCCTGGTAAAGCAAGTTCAGGCTGCTGCCGCCGTCTATAAGGACTCTAGTGAGATGAAATCCGTCAATAATTGGGTCTAGAACCAATGCGGCGAATCCGCCATGACGGATGCTAGTGGGATGGTCCCTTCGATCAAAGGTGATCGGGCAGGAGGACCGTGGGTTGAACTTTGGGGCGACTGGCTCTACCGCGTATACGTCCCTTAACGCACGCTTCCGCTCCCTTTTGGGGACATGGGTTGCGTATATCATGTTCACCGTCCGCACTTGTGGGGAAAAACCCTTCTATCCACTGTTGTTCGGCGGCCGGGGCTCCTCATCGTCATCGCTATGCAGCCCCTTGTCTTCATTTTCGGCGTTTAACTTGCCTGCCTGCTTGAACACCCAACAATCCCTGTTGGTGTGATTGGCTGGCTTTTCGGGGGTGCCATGTATCTGGCACGAGCGGTCGAGTATTCGGTCCAAACTGGACGGGCCCCTAGGATTCCTTTTGAATGGATTTTTCCGCTGACCAGATTTAGAGCCTCTGAATCCGGCATTAACTGTTGTATCCTCAGCATTGTCTCCGTTAATGCGGCGCTTCTGCTTGTTGCGACGCGACCTGCCGCTACTGTCCCTGGTGTCCTAATTACCAGGGTTCTTGGTCATATTGTTGCTACGAGCAAGCCAGCTGTCTTCTCCCGCGCAAAAGCGGGTCATGAGTGTCGTGAGTGCTGCCATAGATTTCGGCTTTTCCTGTCCAAGGTGCCGGGCCAGCCACTCGTCACGGATATTGTGTTTGAAGGCTGTTAGGGCCTCAGCGTCCGCACAGTCGACTATTTGATTTTTCTTTGTTAGGAACCGTGTCCAGAATTGCCTGGCCGATTCCTCTGGCTGCTGAATTACGTGACTTAGGTCATCGACGTCTGGGGGTCGCACGTAAGTGCCCTGGAAATTGTCGAGGAATGCGGCTTCCAGGTCCTCCCAACAACTGATTGATCCTATTGGCAAGCTGTTAAGCCAATGCCGAGCTGGTCCTTTAAGCTTGAGTAGGAGGTATTTGATGGCGTGGAAATCATCGCCGCGGGCCATGTGGATATGAAGGAGATAATCTTCGATCCATGTCGCAGGATCTGTTGTGCCATCATATGATTCTATGTTTACGGGTTTGAAACCCTTGGGGATTTGATGATCCATTATTTCGTCTGTAAAGCAGAGTGGGTGTGCGGCGCCTCTGTACTGGGCTATATCATGACGTAGCTCCAATGAGCCTTGTCTACTATGTTCGGCCCCGCCGAATTTGTGGCCGGCGTGACGGTTACCGTCTCGAGCCGTGGGGTGCCCATGCGATCCGTAGATCAATCTTGTTTGCCTTGCCTTGTCCTCCAACATCTCTCGTAAGTCCGGCGCATATTCTCGTGCCTTGGTACGGGGTGCGGCTTGAGTGGAGGGCCGAGAGGCCTCTCTGTCGCGACCACGAGGTGGCTGGTCGGCCGCATCAAGTGCTTCCTCCTCTAATCGGGGTAGCAACCTGCGCTTTGGGTAGCTCTTGGAGGGGCGTTTGAGTTTATGCTCTTCGTCCGCAAGGACTTCAGTCCATCTGTCGACTAGCAAATGTTGATCAGCTCTAAGTTGTTGCTGTTTTTTCTTGAGGCTTCTTGCCGTGGCCATAAGCCTGCGTTGAAAACACTTTTGGTCGATGGGATCCTCTGGCATGACGAATTCGTCGTCGTCGAGGCTTGCCTCGTCTTCGAAGGGAGGCATATAGTTATCGTCCTCGACCTCTCTATCTGCCGCTCTCTCATGAGGGTTGGTTTCTCCATCCTCCTGTGCTAAATCTTGTTGGAGGGGGTTTTCTTCGGCTCTTTCCGAAGTATGATTATCTCCCGTGCTGGAATCACCTTGTTTGTTTTGGCGGGATTTTGAGCGGCGCCGCTGACGCCGGCGCTTGGGCTGTTTCTTGGAGGGGTCATCCTCCGCTGTTCCATCGCCATCTCCCTCTTTTGGGCTGTCCACCATGTATATGTCATATGACGAGGTGGCTTTCCAGGGCCTAGTAGGCGCTGGTTCTTCATCATCTCCTTCATCGGCGTCCATACCGTCGATATCTTCGAAGTCGAAGTCGAGCATATCGGTTAAGTCGTCGACAGTGGCTACAAAGTGGGTGGTGGGTGGGCTTTGAATTTCTTCATCGTTCGTACCCCAACCTTGCTGACTGTAGTCTGGCCAGGGCTCTCCTGATAAAGAGAGAGACTTCAGTGACTTCAGGATATTGCCGAAAGGCGAGTGCTGAAAGATGTCCGCGGCAGTGAACTCCATGATCGGCGCCCAATCGGATTCGATCGGCCGGGGCGCAGAGGGTTCGGAGTCCGGAGAGGAGTCTGGCTCCTTGGAGTCGCGAGTCTCGCAGAGTACGGGGCTAGTGCTTGGCTCAATCTCCGTTGGGGTCGCAGCCCCTGAGGTGGCGTCCAACCGCCCATCCTCGACCAGCGTAGTTGGCTCCGAATTAAGGGTCAGAGCCGGTGAGGGTGCGGCCTCCAGGGCACTGTTCGGTGGCAGAGCTAGATCATGCTCATCGTGACAGTGCGCCGCGCTTGGCAGTGGCTCGAATCCGTCGAAGATCAAGTCCCCACGGATGTCAGTCGTGCAGTTAAAACTTCCAAATCTGACCTGACGGCCATGGGCGTAGCTTTCGATCTGCTCCAGACGGCCAAGCGAATTGGCCCGCAGTGCGAAGCCGCTGAAGACAAAGATCTGTCCGGGGAGGAAGGTCTCACCATGGACTGCATCGCTATCGATGATCGTTGGAGCCATCGAGCCTGACGACGACGACACAGAGGAACTCTCAATGAAAGCACCAATGTCGGTGTCAAAACCGGCAGATCTCGGGTAGGGGGTCCCGATCTGTGCGTCTAGGCCGGATGGTAACAGGAGACAAGGGACACGTTTTACCCAGGTTCGGGCCCTCTCGATGGAGGTAAAACCCTACATCCTGCTTGATTAACAGTGATGATATGGGTAGTGCAAGAGTAGATCTACCACGAGATCGAGGAGGCTAAACCCTAGAAGCTAGCCTATGGTATGATTGTTGATGTGTATGTTGTCCTACGGACTAAAACCCTCCGGTTTATATAGACACCGGGTAGGGTTAGGGTTACATAGAGTCGGTTACAATGGTAGGAGATCTGCATATCCGTATCGCCAAGCTTGCCTTCCACGCCAAGGAAAGTCCCTCCCGGACACGAGACAAAGTCTTCAATCTTGTATCTTCATAGTCCAGGAGTCCGGCTGAAGGTATAGTCCGGCCATCCGGACACCCCCTAACCCAGGACTACCTCACCCCCAAAGAAGCCAATGGCGATGAGACAACGAAGGCTGATACCTCCAAGAAGCAACCCAAGCGCCGATGTCAGCGGCGCCGCTCTAAGTCCCGTCATAGCAAGAACAACAATAATAATAGTCCATGCGACTCTGGAAGAGACAACAACTGCACCACCCCGCTGGCAGAAGACGATCAAGATGCAAACTGCAAACATAGTACGGATCCAACATCCGAACACGATGACGCCAAAGATAAGCCTCATCAATCCCCGTCTAGGGAAGAAAACAGTCCGGACGAAGATGCACCCGTCATCCCGGAAACACACTTGGAGCAAGAGAACCTCCACAGAAGGCTCACTGCCACAGCGAGGAGCCTCAAGAAACAGAAGCAAAGTCTAAAGGTCGCACAAGATACGCTCAACAACAAGTGGAACAAAGTAACAAAGTATGGTAGAAGCTACCACCCACATAGCTATCCAAAGCGCAAGCTATTACCAGAATTCGACGATGAGGCCTTAGAGCCCATACAGCCCATAAGTGATACGGACAACCGGCTGGATCCACCACCCTGTGAACACGATAGAGCGGCTAACAAATTCACGCATAAGTCAACACACGTTCTATGTGAGAACTTGTGTAAAAAATCCAGCGCAACCCGATATATCTATGGATCTAGGAAGCGCGCTACGGTACAAAACCAACATCGAATACTACAACCGTCCGAACACTATGGTGCATCCCAATATAGGGGTGCTGCACACCCATTATGTTTCACCAATGAGGTGCTGGATTACGAATTCCCAGAGGGATTCAAAGCAGTGAACATAGAGGCGTACGACAGAACCACAGACCCGGGAGTCTGGATAGAGGACTTCATCCTCCATATTCATATGGTCGTGGAGACGATCTCCATGCCATTAAATACTTGCCCCTCAAGCTTAAAGGGCCAGCTAGGCACTGGCGGAAAATCCTCCCCAAAAACTCAATTGGAAGTTGGGAGTAGCTCGAGGACGCTTTCCGGGCCAATTTTCAAGGGACCTATGTCCGACCTCCAGATGCAGATGATTTAAGTCCCATAATCCAACAGTCCGGAGAGTCCGCCCGAAAGCTTTGGAACAGGTTCCTCACGAAGAAGAACCAAATAGTCGACTATCCGGACGCCGAAGCCTTAGCAGCTTTCAAACACAACATCCGAGATGAATGGCTCGCCAGACACCTCGGTCAAGAAAAACTGAGAACAATGGCAGCCCTAACAAGCCTCATGACCCACTTTTGTGCGAGCGAGGACAGCTGGTTGGCCCGTAGCAGCACCAGTGACCCAAGCACATCCGTAGTAAGGAATGGCAATGGTAAACCACGACGCAACAAAAACAAGTGTCGAAGTAAAGAAGGCAGCCCAGATAACACGGCGGTAAACGCCGGATTCAGGGGCTCCCGACCAGGTCAGCGGAAAAAGCCTTTCAAAGGCAGTAGAGAAGGACAATCTAGCCTAAACAAAATTCTTGACAAACTCTGTCAGATTCACGGCACCCCAGATAAACCTGCAAATCATACCCACAGAGAATGTTGGGTCTTCAAGCAGGCCGGTAAGCTAAATGCCGAACACAAAGGGGAAGAGACACCAAGCGAAGACGAGGATGAACCTCGCCAGCAAAACGCCGGAGGACAAAAAAAGTTCCCACCGGGGGTTAAAGCAGTAAACGTGATCCATGTGACAAGGAGAAGAAGCAATCACGCACTCCGACTCACACATGCCATAGAGCCCGTCACCCCTAGGTCCAACCCTTGGTTGGCCTGCCCGATCACTTTTCATCGTAGAGATCACGATACACATATCCGGAGCGAAGGACTGGCGGCCTTGGTGTTAGACCCAATAATAAATGGGTACCATTTCACAAGGGTCCTCATGGACGGCAGCAGTGATCTCAATATGATATATCGGGACACAGTCCGCAAAATGGGGATAGACCCGACACAAATAAGCCACAGTAATACTACCTTCAAGGGAGTAATACCAGGCCAAGAGGCCCACTGCATGGGCTCTCAACTACTAGAGGTGGTATTCGGTTCTCCCGATAAATTCCGAAGTGAAACGTTAACTTTTCACATCGCTCCATTCTGAATTGATTTTCAAGCACTACTCGGAAGGGAGGCTTTCGCTCGTTTTAACGCAATACCGCATTATGCTTTTCTCAAGCTCAAGATGCCCGGACCACGAGGCGTCATTACAGCTAGCGGAAATACCAACCGTTCTTCACGTACGAAAGAGGACGTGGCGGCTCTAACAGCCGCACACTAGACGGCCTCACCAGCCAGAAAAAATGGCAGGTCATCAAGACCACAGACATGGTTAGACGAGTCCGGCGTTCCATCATACATGCATGAGATTGGTTTTCGAACCCTCATAACACGATCCCAGGGGCTTCCAGCGTGTAATCAGGGCCAGCCCAGCTAGGCTTCTCTGGAATTCTGATAACTCATTCTTCTTTTCGGCACGACAACTTTCACCTAAGTTCAATCTCTATGCAGGTTACAATCGTGCTACACCCGTCCAGGACACGACACAATGGAGACACAGGCGCAGACGTGCAGCAGGGACCCGTCCAAAGGTTTCTTTTTAGATTAAGGCCCTGTGTAAATCTTTTTTACTGTCTCTTGTTGCTCACATCCTCCGGATACTCCACACAACCGAGAAGGATGCCGGCGTTATTGGCATGTGGCCACGCCAGGATTTCTCACGTACCCAGACACATGGGGTTTCTTATAAAGGGCATTGTTTAGCCTGATATATGTTATAAAGACCAAGCACCTTAGGGAGTGTTCGGCGTCGCGAGTTTGGCCCTATATGCATCAGCTCCGAATCATGTCTTTGGTCAAATGTTGGGTTTGCCCAGCTCTCACGTTTTGGTAGCACTGGGAGAACTACTGCGATTGTGCCCTGGTTCATCCGGATGAGCACCTCAGTATAGAAAGCCGAAAACCAACTGTCATGCTATAGCGAGAGACTGGTCAACCACTCGATGACTAAGCGGAATCTTCGGGATTCCTCCACATTAATGAAGGGCCGTTTCCTGGTCATGTACATACGCACACCGTATTCGGACGAGTGCAGAAGTACCAGGGGCTATATAGTAGCCCCACTGTCAAACTCCTATGGCTAAGTGAAAGTGTTAAAGCAATATAGTCCGATTTCCTCGTTCGCTACGCTATCACCTCCTTAACGGACCAAGACGTTGGATCAAGTGTGGATATGCATCTTTTGCAAAGACCCCCGCATTATATGCGTGGGGGCGGAAGCCGACGACTGCAAACTTTCAGGTTATATACATATATACATAAACGGCCGCACAGGAGGCATCATAGTACTTTTGGGCAAAAGTATAAATACAGCCTTGATTAATTCAGAAAAACATTGTTTGTACAATGGGACTACATGTCACTGGAAAATAATATTCTTCGAGCACTGAGACTTTATCGAACGAGTGCCTTCAAGGACTTCTTCAAAGTAGTGCTCGGCAGAAACTCGGCCTATGGCCGAACCCTGTGCCACAACAGTGGTGGCCTCCATCGCCGCCTAGTATGTTTTGACACGGGCAAGGGCCATCCGCGCACCTTCTATGCACGCAGATCTCTTTACAACATCGACGCGTGGCACAGCTTCAAGGAATTGTTGCACTAAGCTAAAATAGCTACTCGGCCTTGGCCCTCCTGGCCACAGGTGATCCACAATGGACCTCATGGCAAGTCCGGACAACCTATGGAGCTCAGCCCAACCGGTCAATCGCTCATTCAGCAGCAGCGGACGGACTGGAGCGTGAAACTGTGACCAAAACAGCTTTTCCACTTCGGGACCTTTCTGATCCTTGAAGTACTCGGCTGCGTCAGCAGCACTTGCAGCCAAATCCATGTACGCGTCCGTGGAACTCCATAGCCGGTCCAGAGGAGCATATTTTGGATCTCCGAACTTAGTCCGCAACAAGAAGGGCTTCCCAGACACGATATCTGCAGCTTGATTCAGCTCCTCCTTCGTCGCTCTAATTTTGGAGCGGGCTTCCTTGGCAGCCACCCGGGCCTTCTCCAGGTCCATCGCCTTCACCCGGTTTTCTTCTTCAAGAAGCCGGTAACGTTCAGAAGCATCTTTTAACTCTACGGCCATCTTGGATATTTTTTCCTTGCTCTCGCAATGCGCGGCCTATTCGGCCCTTAACTCTTCGGCCGCCTTTAAAGCGGCCTAATTGCTACTCCTTGCTTGCTCCTTGGCTCGGGCAAGCTCCGCCAGAAGGGTCTCCACGGTGGCAGCTCCATCTGCAGTCACAACATGTTAACAATACTAGCATCATGCTGCTCTTATTATGTGACGACGACCAGAAAAATCACTCACCATGTGCCTCGTCAAGCCGCTTGTTGACAAGCACGATGTCGGCATCTGCCGCATCCAGTTGTCGTTTTAGTTCGGCAAAACCATCAGTCCGGCTCACCACCGGAGCTTCAACTACCTGTACATGAAGGCGATCTGGTTATTACCTGGAACTATAATCCTCTGTTTGCCGCCGTTCCCGAAGACAACCAGAGTCTCAGGGGCTACTATCTGCATGGACATACCCAACGTATGCAGTACTGTTAAAGGCATATATTGTTTCACGTACCTCGAAGCCTTTCAGCAGACTCATAAAAGCTTCGTGCAAACTGCTTTCAGTGGATGAAATCCTTTCAATTACTGTACCCATTGGCATACGATGCGCTTCCGAGACGACAGCTTGCCCCAGAAGATCCTTCAGCGCGTCCGACCGCACACTGTACGGACCCTTGCTATCACTCCCCTCAGGAGCCGGATACTGGGGATGCCGGGCAGCCAAAGGGTTACCCTCTGGCCCTAGTGGATCCAGAGATACCCTTCGCGACGAAACTTCAAGGTCGCCCGCTTCTTGAGTTGGGGAGTCCGGGGGAGGCGTTTCGCTCTCCATCATCTCCGGAAGAAGATCCCCCGAAGATGAACTCTGTCGAGAAGGGCTGCGATCCGGACTACAATTTATAAGCATCAGTTATTGTCTTCGGAAGTAAGATAGGATATCTTCACTATTTAGTACTTTTTGATTACTTACAGCTCGGTAGGGGGCTGATCCCCGCGCGGACATTGTGCGGCCAGGATACCCTCCGAGGCAGGACCCTGTGGCGGAGATTTCTTCTCTCGTTTGGAAACCTTAGTTTCTGGATCTTCAGAGGTAGTCCTCTTCCTTCCCTGGGGAGAGAGAATGTCAGATTCTTCCCCTTGGTTATCCTCCCTGGTAGAGGCGCTCATTCCCTCGATTGGAATAGATAGTGATGGAGGCCCGCTTTCACCCTCTTTATTCCCCCCTTCATCTTCCTTTGAGGGCACTAAACAAGGTGCTGGCTCGAGCATTTTTCCAGCACCGGATTGTCCAAACCCTCAAGAAGGGGAGCCGAACACCGGATCAACTTCACCTTTGTTATCTAGTCCTGGTCCAAGAGCAATTCTTCAGAATGATGTCATGATAAATAAAGGGACAGTGTGTTCGGAAATGGGATTACTTACTTGGGCAGTGGGGCGGTTGCAGCTTAGGCCCACGTCCTCGATGGTGTTCGGACACTCTATTTGGGGTCCGAAGAACGATTTGTCCATCTCCTCGTGCGTCATGCCGAGGAAATGATGAATAGCGCGTGGTCCTTCCGGGTTGAATTCCCACATACAGAGGGGTCGGCGTTTGCCAGGTTGGACTCGACGAACCAGCATAACTTGCATTACCGTAACCAGACTGAAATATCCCTTGAAGAGATCTCGGATACGGCTCTACAGTATTGGCACGTCCTTGGCTAGACCCTAGCTCAGCCCCCTGATGATCCATAACATCAGTTGTGGTAGGGGGCCCGAGCGAAAGGCGGGGGCAACTACCCATTTGGCACTTCGGGGAGCTGTGATGTAAAACCACTCCCGCTGCCACAATACGGACACCTCTAGAAAGGAACCCTTTGGCCATGGAGCGTCAGCAATTTTGCTTGTCAAAGCACCTCCGCACGCTGCGCACTGCCCCTCGACCGTCTTCAGCTTCACATCGAAGGTCTTGAGCCACAGGCCGAAGTGAGGGGTAATGCAGAGGAAAGCCTCACATACAACAGTAAATGACGAGATGTGAAGAAGGGAATCCAGGGCCAGATCATGAAAATCCAACCCGTAATAGAACATAGGACCCCTAACAAAGGGATCCAGAGCGAGGCCTAGTCCTCGGAGGAAGTGGGAGACGAACACGACACTCTCGTTGGGTTCGGGAGTAGGGACAACCTGCCCTCGGGCGGGCAGCCTATGCGAAATTTCGGCGGTCAGATATCTGGCCTCCCTCAACTTCTTGATGTCCTCCTCTTTGACGGAGGAAGGCATCCACCGGCCTTGAAGGCTGGATCCAGACATAATTGAAGGTCCGAAGCACCTGACCTAAGCTTTGGGTGTTAGAACTTGAGGCGGGAAGGATTCAAGTGAGCGCGGGAGGGGAAAAAGAAAAGGCCCTATCCCTTTATAAAGAGGGTGAATATCAGGCGTCCCCCTCATGGCCGTTTGAGTCTTACCTAAGATCTAGGAGTCATACCAACAGGCACGGTTGGGTTACCCATGTTTGTATTGATGAGAATCCCGTGATAAGGGGAACACGATCTCTGCTTTGACAAGACGTCTCAAGAAACTGCCTCGCGTTATGTGCGGGGCTGGTTAAAGAAAAATGGTTCAAATAATGACCGGGCCGTGGCGTGATGTCATGCTATCCAAACATGTCAGCAGATTAGATTTGTGGAAATATTATTCTCTCTACGGTGGTGTGTGAAACTTGTTTTGCAGGGTCGGACACTATCCTTGTATTCAAACTATTCCATGGTGTATTCGGAGGAGGAACCCGCCTTGCAATGCCGAAGACAACACTGCGCGCCGGACTCATCGTCATTGAAGCCTGGTTCAGGGGCTACTGAGGGAGTCCTGGATTAGGGTGTCTCTGAACAGCCGGACTGTTGGACCATGAAGATACAAGATTGAAGACTTCATCTCGTGTCCAGATGGGACTCTACTTGGCGTGGAAGGCAAGCTAGGCAATACGGATATGGATATCTCCCTCTTTGTAACCGACCTTGTGTAACCCTAGCCCCCTCCGATGTCTATATAAACCGGAGGGTTTTAGTCCGTAGGGCAACATACAATCATACCATAGGCTAGCTTCTAGGGTTTAGCCTCTCTGATCTCATGGTAGATCTACTCTTGTAATACTCATATCGTCAAGAACAATCAAGCAGGAAGTAGGGCCCGAACCTGGGTAAACATCGTATCCCCTGTCTCCTATTACCATCGACCTTAGACGCACAGTTCGGGACCCCCTACCCGAGATCCGCCAGTTTTGACACCGACAGTGGGTTTCCTCCCTTGCTGCCGATGACTGCGTGAATGATGTACCTAGTCCCCTACATACCCCGGCGGAAGGGACCCGACCGGATTTGTGACCAGAAGTGAGCAGAGAGAGAATTTTGCTACCGCTGTCTTGTTTAGATCTAGAGAGGATGAGAGAATGAAGAGAGCAACTCTAGTAAAACAAGCGATTAGGCTCCTGCATATATATATAGTGGAGTGATTATATTTTTCTCTCCACAACAAGCATTTCAGTTTGTGTACGTGGCATTAAAGAAAAAAACTCCCTACTTAACATGACTAACTGCACGTCGCACTTTGTACTGTACTGTACTACTCCTACTTACTATAGTACTAGTAGTATTGTTCACTTACGCTCCCGGCCCTCCATTCATTGAGCAACCCCATGGGTGAATAAACCTATAGTACTAGTACTATTTATATAGAACGAACAAGCTCAAACTATTTTTGCTTTGAGATATCGATGGTACAGTTTGACCACATGGACTCAGTACTTTAAAGTAACCTATACGTATAAACATATGCACGGTTTACATTTGGAATAGCTAGCTAGAGCTTGAACTATATTTGTTTACATGTAACACCTTTTTCTTTTGGTATTCTACTCCATGGTCAATTCATCGGCACAAAATTATACTAGGAGTATTTAAAAGTTGAGGGCGGGGCTTTTCACGGGCAGTACGCACGACAGTTTTCGCGTAGCCGGTTTGACAGAGGGGCGAGGAAGGTGTTCAACTTAATGCTAGAAAGGCAGGGTTGTGTGATTTGATGGGTCAATACTGCTGGAAAGATGGGGTCTTGTGATATGACTGCTCATTGTAGTCATTATTAATGCGGCACTACGATCGGGGTGATGCCCCCCTTTTGTTCCCCACTCTAATCTTGTGCATGACACGTCGACCCAAGTGCTAGTTCTCCCATATGTCGGCGACGTAGTACGTAGTACTAGTATATACTACTACTGACGTCGGAGGAGTGCGAAACATGGCCGCACAGTGAACCAGCAGGCGATAGGCCATAGAAAACAATGTGGTGATATGGCCATAAAAAATGTACTACGACCGTCTTTCGCACTCCTCTCTAGCATGTACAATACTCCTCCTCTCGGTTCATCGCCATCATACTTTCCCCATTTCCGTGTTTTCAGTGTCCTGTGAATCAAAGAGGCCCTTAGACTGGTTTAGGTCCGGTTGTTTTTTTTTTCAATGTGTTACGTCGAAAATTTAATGAACGTGCTCCGGTTTCTATGAAAATAAACTGGTTTGCATGTAGTAATTAATTAATTTATTTGTTCTTCTGCGGGGGGTTTGCATGCAATTCGTCCGGTCTGAAATGTAAAGTATGTCGGCATGGTTGCATCTGCTCTGAGTTGTGCATGCACTACGGCCCAGATGCTCTATGTCCCACATGTTGGCAAAAGGAAGCACGTGGAAATAGCCTAGGTGTACATATAGGAGGAAAATGCGTAAAAATTATGTACTATGAAGCATAGCTGCGGTTCGAACATGAGACTTAAAGTGATGACATGTATAGGTTGCATGCACCCAACTAGTGGTACTAGACGTACGAGTACTCAGTACTCCTATTCTATCAACATGAGTCCCATCTGACAACAGCGTCCGTGCTACAACTAGATCTCCTCCCTCGTTTCTCTCTTCTAATTCTAAGTCAGCCGATGAGCGGTGGGCAGGGAGGGGATTTGCCAATAGTCGGTTTGCTCAACCATGGCCCCACCTGATAGTGAAAATGCTAAGCAAAAAAGCGTTCCCTAGCATAAGTGGCATGCCCGACAGACCGTGTGGGGGTGCGACACGAACACGCCAGTATTTACATTTTTAACTTGTAGATAGAAAATCCAAGCCAATGCGCGTTGAGCGGCGGCCGGAACGATAGTGTGGGGTGCAACATGAACGACACAGGCGTGCTGTCCTTGTTCCACTTTCTCATTTTAAACTTGTGACATGTAGTAACGCTCTGTTTTGAATACTCCGTATATAAGTTTGGTTGTCGCGCCATCATATATACCCCCTCCATGTAGGTTTGCTTTCATACGTAAAGATGAAGTCAAAATTTGGCACAACAAGCGATGGTGACCAGTCTACCTCTATCCTGGTTTATTGGTCCCCATCGTTATCTGTGCCAAATTTTGACCATAAATTTGACTAACAAAATGTTCAATCATGTCACCAGAATTATATCATTGAAAACTATGTTAAAATACGAATCTGAGGATATATTTTTTGTTAACATGCACTAACATTTTGTCAGTTAAATCTATGGTAAAATTTTAGCACAAATTACAGAAGGGACCAATAAACCAGGATGTAGGTAGTAAACCAGGACGAAGATAGTGATACTACATATAATTGACACCAAATAAGAGCAAGGAATCACACATGTCATTTACGACTGGAATAAAAATGTCATACACTAACACAGTAAGGCCATGAGGTGATGCGGTGCCAGGTACAGGAGGCAAGAAGAAAGATGCATCTGAAAGTGCGTTAAGTTGACTAGAGGGGGGTGAATAGGCGATTTTTATTAATTCTTCACTGAGGAATTTCAGGGTGAGGAAATTCCTAAGCGAAGAACTACTTGCAGCAAAATAAGTACTCAGATGTAGACATGACATAACATAAGCACGGACATCATGATGAAATGAAAACCAACATAGAGTACAGAAAGCGTAAGCATAGGATAAAACAGAATGAAGAGAAACAGATTGAAGAAATTGAACTAAGGAAATTGAGAATGTCTTAAGTCAAAGTCTTCAAACAGATATGAACAGGTACACAACACAGTAATGAAGAGATGAAACGGTTGAGGAAATAGAACCAGTTAGCTGGGTGAGGACACACATTTGGTAGACCAGTTCCAACTGCTGTGATAGTTGTACCTCTGGTTAGAGCGGCTAGGTATTTAAACCTGAGGACACACAGTCCTCGCCGTATTCTCCTTGAACTAAGGTCACACAGACCTCGTCCAATCACTCGTGGTAAGTCTTCAGGTGACTTCCAAACCTTCACAGACTCGGTCACTCGACAATCCACAATTTCCTCTTGGATGCTCTAGACCATGAAGCCTAACCGTGTGGAGGATGCACAGTCCTCAAAAGTAACAAGCGTCGGTTCCACACATGAACAATCTCTCCAGTGATACTCAATCACTTTGGGTTTGTAGGTGTTTGGTTCGAGGTTTTGGGTTTTTCCTCTCTTGATGATTTTCTCTCAAAGTCCTCGGAGGATGTGATGCTCTCAATGACAAGTGTCAGTTTCTCGCGGAGCAGCCAACTAGCTAGTGGTTGTAGGGGGTGGCTATTTATATCCTAGGGAACAGCCCAACATGATAAGACATAAATGCCCTTCAATGATATGATCGTTAGGTGAGTAGATATTTTGGGATAGCTGGCGCATAGCACAACAATGGTCGGAAATTTGAGGTTCAAATTCCTGAGGGCTATCATGTTCCTCACTCGTAGGCAATCCGCACTGGCGAATTCCTAACTCCTCAGTCAGGACAAATTCCTTAGAGACCAGAAGAAGTACATCTCCGTCACTGAAGAAATTCACTGAACTATATGAGATTTCCAGTGCCTTCACTCGAAGGGATTGGTAGGTGTAGGATTTTGAGTTGAGCATCACCTGGAAAATTTTCCTTAGTTTTACCTTGACCCCCTTTAACAGTATGGTATTTCCTATGACCCAAGAAAGAGAAAATGAAACTACAAAAACAAAAGTATTCATGCTTCATGTTCCTCGCATGAATATCAAGTCTTCATGGTCACACCAATTTCTTCACTTCCAAAGTCTTCAGAAATCCAAGGTCTTCGCTTGAAGACATTCATTTTTATGGGTCGACTTTCTCTAAATATCAAACTCCTCATAGCCTTATAGTCCTGTGTACACTTACAAACGCATTAGTCCCTTAACCTATAAGTCTTCAATACACCAAAATTACTAGGGGGCACTAGATGCACTTATAATCTCCCCTTTTTGGTGATTGATGACAATATAGGTTAAGTTTTCAACGGGAATAAACATATGAAGTGTAAATACTAATATTGAGGAATTTGATTGGAAGATATAGAAGTACTCCCCCTAAAGATGTTCATATAGAGGAATTTGCTTTTGAAGCAATGCACATTTGAAGAGTAGAATCATGGAGATCTCCCCCTATATCTTGTAATTCCTACACGCAAAAGAACATAGCAAAAGTATGAGACCACCACCGGACTTAAGTTTACAACTCGATACAATAAATCTTCAGAAGAACGAGAGTTGTAACTTAGCAAAAAAACACCCATATAAATAGACCCACTTGAAGACTAACTCAACTTTTCATCCCTTTTGGTCATTCGACGAAAAAGGGGGAGAAATTTTGATTTAGTCTTCAAACGGGTCTATTTGTATGAGCATTTTTTTGCTAAGTTACAACTCTCGTTCTTTTGAAGATTTATTGGATCGAGTTGTAATCTTAAGTCCGATGGTGGTCTTAAATATGGTGGCTGATGTAATTCAGCATGCGTGCATTATCATACATGAGGAAATAGCATACAGAAGAACATAGCAAAAGTATCAGACCACCATCGGACTTAAGTTACAACTCGATCCAATAAATCTTCATAAGAACGAGAGTTGTAACTTAGCAAAAAAAGCCCATATAAATAGACCCAGTTGAAGACTAACTCAAAATTTCTCCCCTTTGTCATCAAATGACCAAAAGGGATGAAAAGTGAGGACTAACGCCCCTAAAGAATATCATCACTGAGTCGATGGAGGAGCGCCAGCATTGTTGGGGTCGGCTGTTGAAGTAGGGCCTACCGCAGTGTCGTCCAGATCTTCATGCTCATCTGTCTCGCTCGATGAAGAATAAGAGTTGGCCACCAAGTGAGGAACTTTGACCTTCTTGAATTTCTTTGAAGGTGGCTGAAACCAGTCAAAGTCCTGCTTGAAGCCCATCTTGTTGATATCGTCTTCATCGTAGAGATGAGATAGAACAACTCAGGCGCGATCAAATACTTCATGGAGGTAGTAATGGTTCTTCTTCACTGAATTCTTAGTGATGGTCATGTTCTGAAGAATTGAACCAAACTAACGCTTGGCCAATTTGTGGTTGCGATCGACCTTCTAGTGAATAATTAGGAGAAGCTCATGATCAGTCAACACCCTTGGAGCTGTGGCTTATGGATTTTGCTTTGAAGCATTGGCGATAGAGTCATGAGTGGCAGAGTCATCATTGGTGGAGTAAGATGCAACATTGCGGAACTGACCATCCAATGGACGAATGCCTTCATCAATAACAACATGTTCCTTTCCCTTCTCATCAAATGAGGAAAAAGGTCACTTGAAGACTTCAAATAGGGGCAAATAGCTGACGTGATTCTAAAAATCAGCCTTGTAATTGATTGAAGACCTTGATCTGAGGAATCTCATAATCCAAGGAGCATAAGGCTTCAACTCAAGAGGCGATAATGCAACATTTGCCAGAGTCCTCATGAAGAAATCATGGTAGTTGGTTGGAACTCCATGGATGATATTGAAAAGTGGATTCTTCCTAATGCCAACAACCTTCATTTGAGTCGTGGCCTTTGATTGGACTGAATGTTTTGGTCAAAAGGCGATAGATGGTCCGAGGCAGGAATTTGGTCCTTAGGACTTGACCAGGCTTCAGCGGTTTCATCAGCACTTGCATGTGGTGATCTCGAAGCTCAGGTTCATGATAGATCAGTTGCGCACCTTCAAGGGGAGGACTGATAGGCAAGGCATGAAGCAATTCAGAGGCCGATGCTTTGAATTCAGTGCTATCGGTCATCCAGTCCAACGCCCAAGAATTTACACCTTTAGCATTTCCCGACATGTGCAACATCGCGTAGAACTGAAGAATTAGTTCCTCATTCTAGTCTACAATGTCGGTGCAGAAGTTGAGCAGCCCAGCATCATGAAGAACACTAAGACTGGTGTGAAGCAAGGCAGTGATTCAATGTCCACATGAGGAATAGGTGCATGATCAAATACTTTGTCATTATCAAAAAGCAGTGAAGAATAGAAGTTGTCTTGGCTTGCGGTCCAGAAACACTTCCTTCGCAGATGAGCAGAGTCATACGGTTTGTAATCTGTGAAGAATACATGCTCATGGAAGAAGTCATCAGCCTTGAATTTTTGCTTCTTGGAGAAGGGATTCTTCGGCTTGGGTTGAGAGTGTCAGTCAAAGTCATCACAGCCTCAGGAATCACATTCTCCGGAACCACAGACTGAGGAATTATAGTTTCTGCTTCAGTAGCAGCCTGGGTCTTTAGTTCTTCATCAACATTAACATCAGCACTAGTGGCTGGAATTTCTTCATGAATGGAAGGATTGGAGTGATGATCTGCAGAACCCATTTGAACTTCAATGTGCACTGGGACTAAGGGATTTGTTGTAGTTGTGTGAAGAGCAGAGAGTTGGGGTGCTAACTATCCCAATAATCATCATTTAGCATTGGAGTGGAGCACATAATGTCCACGTCTTCATCTTCTTCATTCAATTCTTCAACGCGCTGCCTCTGTAGCTGTGAACTGAGGCATAGGCGATGAGATGACTTGGGTTGAAGGGATATTATCCACTTCAATTTTATTTGTCCAACTACTCTGAATAAGCAGCAGAAGGAACATCTTCACCAGATCCGCTTGGGATCTCATAATCCTCACCAAAGGGAACGAGTTCCTTTGATGGCATGCTTGAAACTGGAATAGCATCAATTGGATTCTCAAAATAGCTTGTCAATTTCTTCATCTTCTTCGGTGCTGAAGAATCTGATGGAGAAAATGCTTTATCTGCAGCCTTGGTTTTCTTCACTTCTGATGCAGAAGGAAGAACTGGGCTTGGTGTTGGTGCAGGAGGAGCAGAGGAAATTGGTTCATTAACCTCAGGTGCAACTGATGCAGTTGCCCTGGCATTTTCAGTTTCTTCAGGCACATTAGTTGAAGTTTTAGCTGGCCTGGCTTGTTCTTCTGGTGCAACACAAGTGGTTGCCCTGGCAATTTCATCAGTGGCTGGAATGGAGTCATCAACCCTGGTACTAGCAGTTTCATCAGCAGCCTGATTTTCAACATCATTGCGGGAATGTTCTTCAGTCAATTGAGCAGAAGCGTCATCCTGAGGAATTTCAATGTGTGTTTGAGTAGAAACATTGGAGGTGAATGTCTTTGCCAATTTCACAAATCTGACTTTGACTCCCTTCCAATCTGCATGGTAGGCATCAAATTCATCACTGAGGTTTTTGATTTCAGATTGAACAGCCACAAGTTCATCAGTTGTCATTTTGACAATGTTGTTCTTCAGAAATCACTCTTTCTTGTACTGTGCTTTCTTCAATTTCCTGGCCTTTCCAAATTTCCATTTTCCTCACCTATGAAGATAGTTAGCATGTGACTTTGGCTAGGAGTGAGGTTGAAGTCAGGCAAAGGTGTGTTAGGATCCTTGTGCCAGAGATCAATATACTCAAGGATCATCTTGGGATCCAACATCAATGGCACATTTGTGCCTTTGGCTCTTGCGGCCCTCTGGTGTCTGTCTCCGATGATTTCAGCGAGTTCATCATCATCAGCTTCTTCATAAGTGGACGGTACTTGGAAGGCGACCTGCTTCTTGTGAGGACTTAGTCTAGTGCCTCGTCCAACAGTGGCCTTAGTCTTCAACAATGTAGGGCCTGTTGAGGAATGCGGAGGAGCTGAAGAACTTGCAGAGGCTCCTGAGGCAATTGATTTGCCTATGGTCCTTTGACACGAGGCGATATGCACATGTGCTGAGGACTTTGCCGGAGGAGCTGAGGATTTTGAAGCTTGAAGAACTGGGGTAGCTTGAGGAATTGGCTGTGAGGGCTTAGAAGAACTGGGTCGTGAGGGAATAGCTGAGGAGCTTGGCCCTAAGGGCATTGAAGAAGAAGCATCGAGCTTATGTGCGGGCTTCTTAGGCATAGCCTTCTTGGGCTTGCTAGCAGAGGCCTTAGTAGTGGCAGCAGTATCTTCATTGAATTTCTTCACTGCCTCTTTTGCCATTTTGGCCAATTTAGCTTGACGCTTGGCCCATTCAGTGGGAAATTACTCACCTCGTGTGATGCTAGAGGGATCGGCAACTTGGCCTGGTGCTAATGGAGGTCTTGGGCATGGAGGGTGTACAACGAATTTCTTCATGTACTTGGGAGTGACATAGTGATATTCCCTCCATTCTCTGACCCATCTTCTTTCAATCTTCTGAATGCGCACCTTGCGCTCATTCTTTGTTTCCTTTCCATGAATTGCCTCATCCGGAGTGTAATACCCTGCATAGATGTCATCAGGGATTTCAAAGGCAGTGTTGACTTCCAATTTTTTGCCTCCCTTCTGAGGTTTCTTGCCATCTGCCATTTTCTTCAGCTGGGGATTTTGAACTATTGAGTTCTCTGAAGAGGTATGCAGTTTTTTCTTCGAGGAACACTGCAAATGAGTTAAGTTGATGAGAACCTAGTGATTTATCAGTGGACATGAGTACCTGTGAACAGAGTATAGGTGCGAAGAATTGGGAGAGGTCATATGCGTTCTCAGAAGTTTTGGCAAATAAGAACAAGTTTGAGGAATTTGACCAGATGTGTCTTGAGGAATTTCACTAAGCGTTCTTTGACTCAGGTTCCAGAGTTGTATAGATTGAAAATCCACGCAATTGAGGAATCTTGAAAAAAAATGTTGCTTGGGGAAACAAATCAAGAACAGATGTTTGTATGAGGTGTTTAGAGTGTGAAGATTGAAGAATAAACACCTTTTAAAGATTTTGAAGAAACCACTAAAAGCAATAAGGGTAGTAAAAGTGACTTTTAATTACCCTTGTGGAAGAACACGACGAACTGGGAATGTAGATTGGAAGCTTGTCGGTTTAGATTTTCCATGCCCTAACTTGGCTGAGGAAGACAACTACGGCGGCGGCGGAGTGAAGAAATACGTGGTCGGCGCGAGTACGACGGCGACGAGGTTGAGGCAGTGAAGCTCTTCCTCACCGGCGACGATGGAATTAGCGGCAGCGCTAGGTTGTGAGAGCTCGAGTGAGGGAGTGAGGTCGAGCGGAGTAAAAACAGACTGAGGAAGGGAAGGGGGTATTTATAGCCACGCTGAAAAACTGCTCATCTGAAGAAAATGGACGAACATGCCCCTAACCTTTCTCATCCTTGTGATATGTGTCACCCACGTACAGAGAGGTGGAGATCATGAGTGATCGTGGGTGAATAGATAAGTATTATCGTGGGATGTGGAACGATTTAGGTGGCAACAGCCAAAAATTCAAATTAGAATATTTCAAGGTTTCGTTCGCAGAATCTTCAGCTGACAAGGACACGGTGAAGATTTTGAACGAGATTCAAATAGAACGCACATGAAGAATTTGTGAATAGACTGGGTTGAGTATATCATAGAGGGGGAAGGGTCCGATCACATTCACTTAGCAGAAAGATCAACTTGAAGAAATAGCTATAAGTGAATGCTGTAGAGGACATAAACTCATATAAATATATATAGCCAATGGATAAAATGACGGAGAGAGTGAAGACATTGCAAAGTTGAAGAAGTCATATGAGGAATTTCAAGACTGAAGAAACTCAAATTGAAGATTTTCAACTTTTGTTGGTGGCGTGACCCACCGTATAAGAATGCTGATTTCAGACGCTGCGTACAATTGCCGTAGGACTCTGAGAATCAAATTCTTCATTAATTTCTTCACACTTAGAGGGTTAGTCTTCATTGATTGAAGAAAAACGTTACTTCATGTGTTGCACATCTAAGTCATCAATTTGCATAAGTGTTAGGATGTGTGTCCTTTTCAAAGGACATTCGAAGATTCTAAGATATTTAGCTGACACCACAACTTGCTAAATCTTTTCTCATCCAAGGGCTTTGTGAATATATCGGCTACCTGTTCTTCAGTCTTCACATGCTCAATGGAGATATCGCCCTTCAACACATGATCACGAGAAAATGATGACAGATCTGAATGTGCTTTGTCTTCGAGTGCTGAACCGGGTTATGAGCAATCTTGATAGCACTCTCATTGTCACAATAGAGTGGTACATTCTTCACATTGATGTCGTAGTCCTTGACAGTTTGCTTCATCCATTCTTCACGAACCAACAACAATGTACTCAGCTTCAGCACAAGAAAGTCATACGCAATTCTGTTTCTTCAAAGACTATCAGACCAAGGATCGTTCGAGGAAATGACATGTGGCTGATGTTGACTTGCGGTTCACACGATCACCAGCATAGTCATAATCTGAATATCCAATGAGATCAAAAGCCGAGCCCTTGGGATACCATAATCCAAGTGTTGGAGTGTGAGCTAGATATCGAAGAATATGCTTCATAGCCTTATGGTGTGATGCCTTCGGTGTAGCTTGAAAACGGGCACACATGCAAACACTAAGCATAATATCTGGCCTACATGCACATAAATACAATAAGGAGCGAATCATGGAGCAGTATACCTGTTGATCGAAGTCAATTCCATTTGCATCAGTGCAGATGGCCATTTGTGGGCATAGGGATTTTGACGCCTTTGTAATCTTGCATGCCGAATTTCCTCAACACATCCTTGAGGTATTTCTCCTGAGATATGAAGATGCCATTTCGTTGTTGACGAATCTGAAGACCTAAGAAGAATTTCAATTCACCCATCATAGACATTTGATATTCTTCACTCATCATATAGGCAAATTCATCACTGTAATGTTGGTCAGTACAGCCAAAAATGATATCATCAACATATATTTAGCATACGAATAACTCATCATCATAAGATTTGGTGAAAAGAGTTGGGTCAAGTGAACCGGGTTTGAAGCCTTTCTCCATGAGGAATTCCTTCAAAGTGTCATACCACGCCTGAGGGGCCTGCTTGAGGCCATAGAGGGCCTTATTGAGTCTGAAGACTTTGTTAGGATGCTTTGGATCCTCAAAACCTGGGGGTTGAGCAACATATACTTCTTCCTCAAGCTTACCATTGAGGAATGCACTTTTCACATCCATTTGATATAAGATGATATTATGATGGTTAGCATAAGCAAGTAATATGTGAATAGCCTCAAGTCTAGCAACAGGTGCAAAAGTTTCATCGAAATAAATTCCTTCAACCTGTGTGTAGCCTTGAGCTACAAGGTGTGCCTTATTCCTCATCACAAGGCCATTTTCATCTTGCTTGTTGCGGTAGATCCATTTTGTGCTGATGATATTGTGCTTTCAAGGGTCTGGTCGCTTGACAAGTTCCCACACATTGTTGAGCTTGAACTGATGTAATTCCTCTTACATCGCTTGAATCCACTCAGGCTCCATAAATGCTTCATCTACCTTAGTGGGCTCTGTGATAGAGACGAAAGCAAAGTGCCCACAAAAGTTAGACAAATGTGAAGCTTTTGAGCGTGTGAGAGGACCTGGTGCTTTGATGTCGTTGATGATTCTCTCAATTTGCACTTCATTAGCAACGCGAGGATGAGCTGGTTGACAATGAGGAATTTGCTCAGCAGTTTCTTCAGAGCCATTTTCTATAGGTGCACACCAGTATGATGTTCTTCATGTTCTGGAATGACTTCTTTAGCAGATTCTTTGGTAGGAACGACATCCTAAGTAGCCTTGAACTTAATGGATTCCTCAAGTGGCATTTCATCTAGCACAGGAGGTAGGTGCTCTCTTTGTGATCCATTAGTCTCATCGAACCGCACATCTACAGTTTCAACAACCTTGTGGTCATAGGTGCTGAAGACTCTGTAGGTGTGCGAGTCCTTACCATAACCAAGCATGAAACCTTCATGTGCTTCCAGTGCAAATTTAGAATTGTGATGCGGATCTCTAATCCAACATTTAGCACTGAAGACTTTGAAATAACTCACATCTGGTTTCTTGTTCGTTAGGAGTTCATATGATGTCTTTCTGAAGATTTTGTGAAGATATACCCTATTGATGATGTGGCACGCAGTATCAATTGCCTCAGGCCAGAAGCAAGAATGCGTCTTGTAATCATCAAGCATAGTGCGAGCCATCTCAACAAGAGTCCTGTTCTTGTGCTCCACGACGCCATTCTGTTGAGGAGTATAAGGAGCAGATAACTTATGAGTAATACTAAGTTCATCATGATAGTCATCAAGACTAGTGTTCTTGAACCCAGTTCCATTGTCACTTCTGATGTCCTTGATCTTCACACTAAAGTTGGTTGAAGCCCTCGAGGAAATTTTTTTGAAGTCTTCCTGCACTTTAGTTTTGTAAGTGATGATATGCACCCATGTATAATGAGAATAATCATCAACAATGACAAAGCCATATAGATATGCAACATTGGTAAATGCGGCATAATGAGTAGGGCCAAAGAGATCCATGTGATGCAATTCAAATGGACGAGTGTTAGTCATGATGGTCTTTGAGGGATGCTTGGCCTTGGTCATCTTTCCGGCTTCACAAGCTCAACATAAATGGTCCTTGAGGAATTTGACACCCTTGATGCTGATGACATGTTTCTTCTTCGCGGGCGTGTGCAAGTTCCTCATGCCAGCATGACCAAGTCATCGATGCCATAGGCAGCCTTCTGAAGCTTTTGCAAGTAGACATGTGGCAGGTTGTGGTCCTGTAGAGAAATCAACAATATACAAATCTCTTCTCCTAAGGCCTTCAAAGACTTTGGAATTGCCAGCTTCCGTGATCACAACAGAACGATACTTACCAAAGACAACAACCATATCAAGATCACAAAGTATTGAGACAGACATGAGGTTGAACCCTAAGGACTTGACAATTATGACTTTGTTCATGTGTCGATCCTTTGAGATTGCAACCTTACCTAGACCCAATACCTTGCTTTTGCCTTTGTCAGCGTAGGTGATATGCTTCAGATGCGATGGAGATAAAGTTGTGTCCATAAATAAGCTCCTGTCACCAGCCATGTGATTTGTACATCCACTATCGAGGACCCACTTAGTGACTTTGGGTTGATCATCCTTCAGATGAATTGGTGCATCTTAAGAACTCATATACTTCATCAGTGAAGAATATGACATCAAATTCATCAGATCAATTTCATCAAGCCTTAGAACAGGTAAAGTAGTTTGAGGACGTGAGAAATGAAAATTCATTTCTTCATGATTAGCTTGCATCCTTTCAAGCATGTTCAGGTCTCGAGCAAGTTCTTTATATGTTTAGGTTCGTCTGGAGACCTGACCCTACATAAGAAGTTAGTTGTTTTTCTTCACCACCCACATCTGGCGGGGTGGCAAAGAGTTCATCATTCTGCGAGCTCCATAAGAGAAAGGTGGCATAGATGCCAATCCACTTCGTTTCACATAAGAGGGGTTAGGGTAAGCATATGAGTAAGCAGAGAAATTCTTTGAGGATTTATGAACATAATGATTTGAAGAATAATGCACATATCCATAATCCTTAGTCTTTCCGTGTGAAACAGAAGTGTTAGCATGATGATATTCATGTGAGGACTTTGATCCATTTGGTCCATATGATAACTTGGAGCCATATGAAGAATTTGGTCTAGCTTCCTATTCTTCATAGGTGGATTCATGGTGACATTCACCAGAACACTTTGAAGTCCCCTTTTTGGAACCCAAATGTCCTTCATAGGAGGACCGTTCCTGCAGTTAGTGCCACCATATCTAGCAAATACTTCACCATTCTGATTTTTGAACATCTTATAGTTGGAGTCAAATGACTCATCATAGGAATATGAAGATTCACATGTAAAGCGAGATAAAGTAGATGGATCCACCGAATGTCCCTTAGCAGCAACCCATGAGGTTTTGGGATACTGCTCAGGCTTCCACACTACAAAAAATACACTTCCGTGATGATACCTGTTTGTCACAGTAGGTCACGTTTTTTGTCATGCATATACATCCACGACAATTTTACGACATAATCAAGATAGTCATACCTGTGCTGTCGTAGAAGTGTTCCATGACATTACCAAAATTATCATCATGCAAGTGTCCACTTCCATGACGATAAATCGTGCGTCACAGAAATGCTTTCGTCAAGGGTGACCAACACGTGGCATCCACCATAACGGAACACCGTTAAGCTATCGGGTCCGGTTTTGGATCCGATAGCTCCTTAACAGCCCCGACCAATGGGGATTTTCCACGTGTAAAATCATCATTGGCTGGAGGGAAGACATGTCGGCTCGCCGTTGGGATAAATGTCATCCACTCATTGGACCCAAAGCGCCTATGATACGTCGACATGTGACACGGCCCAACAGAGGCCCCTTCCTATGAAAAGGCCGGCCCGTTTGACTTGGTCAAAAGGTGGTGGGCCGGCCCACAGCAAGCCTGTTAACAGCATGTTCGCATATAGCCCATTTACAGCCCGCAAACCTAGGGCCTGTTTACGGCCTATCCGAATTAGGCCCAGTAGCGTCATCTGGGCCGTCCAATATAATTCCAGCCCGTTTTAACCTCCGGCCCATGTATGGCCCATGACGTCTTTCAGTCCATATGAGGCCCTTAGTAACCCTCGGCCCATTAACGGCTCGTGGTAAACTGGCCCGTGATGAACAGTGTATCACTTTATACCCATTAACGACCCATTATTCCGTTGGGCCGTTTCCAACCCATGTTATCTTTCGGCCTTCTCAGGTCCCATTTATTCTTGGGCTCATTTCCAGCATTCGTTTACTTTCGGCCCATTACTGTCATTTTCTGCTTGTGGGCCAAATTCAGCCCGTGGTTACAGTCGGCCCGTTTGTGGCCCGTTAATACGGTGGGCCATTTTCATAGCATCATCAAATACGGCCGATTAATGATGGCCTGTTATGGTCGGCCCATGAATGGACGATTTCAACTCTAGCCCATTTACGGCCATAATGTGGTATTTTATTGGCCCATGTTTGGCCAACCGATCATACGGCCCGTAGAAGGCCCATTGATGATACGACCCGTAGAAGGCCCATTGTGTCAATGGCCCATATAAGGCCCATGGTTTCTACGCCCCGTAGAAGGCCCATTGTTTCTACGGCCCTTAGAAGGCCCATTGTTTCTACAGCCCGTACGAGGCCCATGTTAACTACAGTTAATATGTAGCCCATGATTAATGTGGCCGAGTTTTAAAAAATAGGTTATTGTGGCCACTAGCAAACTGCGGAAAAAGAACTGCACTGACTACAAGAAAACAAATAAACAAGACAATAAGGGAATAAGCAGGCAAGCAACTTACGCTAGGCTATCACGACTATTACACATATTACATACACTGGGAATCAAAGTTCGCCACCAGTGCAAATATAGGGAACACAGCTACATATAAACGCCGCAGCAAAACAAGTCCAGAACTGAGACCACTTCAGAAGAGCTCAAGAAACAATATCTTGGCTACCCATAATGCTGGCAAGATGCTTAGAAAGCTTATTAACTTTCTCTTGTTTGGCGCTTAAATCCTCCAGCACTTGCTATTGCACCAGAAAGTATGCATCTGAATTCTGCAAGGACTTCGTCAGTCCTTCGGCTTCCTATCGCATAACATCTGATCGATGTCTTTCAACTTGAAGTTGAGACTCAAGAAGCCGAACTGATTTAGGCAGCGAGTTCGAAGAGCTGGTGCTAGTAGTAGTAGCCAGTAACTCGAACACTACATCAAGACAGGACTTTTGGGTTGTCTTAGTGTCTTCAATATAGTTTTTATCAGCTTTCTTGGAGACCAACAGGGATGTCTCACTATATTGAACCTTATCTGCATTACTTCATGTACCATTGCATAACAGGGTACTCTTCTCCAATATTTTATCCGCATTCTAAAAGAGAAACAAACAAACACATCACAGGTTTACAATGTAGTATATGAGACTCATTTTGGTAAACCAGTTTAGTAGTAAGTGGACAGGATAACAACATGAAACAAACATATATCTATGTATTATGGTCACGGCATGGTCTATATCATTCTAGTTTATGTTGCCAAATCAAGATAGATACCGTTCGAATCATATCTATTTAAGACAAAGCAGCTTAGACAGAATTTAAGTGTGGGAAAACACAACAATAACAACACTTGTAAGGTGCATGGCATGAGAATATAACTGTTTATTCAATTGAAACTGAAATTAACATAGAGCAAGTTACAACAACAAAACATTAAAGAATCAGGTTTAAAACATACCTGTTGCGCCATTGGAGTTTCAATTGCATCCTTCAAATTTGAAATTAGTTGGTATGAGTAAATAAAGTGATGCAAGAGCAAATTAGTATGAACCATAGCTAGGGAACCTGACCTGAGAACAATTCTTCTTTTGCTTTAAGCGTTGACTTGGGGTTCGGAGTGGTGGTCCTCATGCTTTGGGCACTGCAGTTGCCTTACTTGCTACTCGTGTTTGGGTGCTCTGTGGTGGAGACGGTGCTGTGTCAACAGGAACTGTGTTACTATCTGCTGGGGTTGGGGTTAGAAGGGGTGTAGATGGTTCTCTGTCCAACTGGGTAGGGGTACAATCTGCGTGAGTCTGGGTTATGTGTGGTGGGGCTGGTTCTTGGGCAAGTATAACTGTGGTTCTATGTCCATCGACAGGTAGCATGATCTTTTCTGAAGACCATGTTTTCACTCCCACAGATACTGCCATCACCCCCTACAATTGAAATGGCTGATAAACAAGAAAAGTAATTGAATGTAGAGAAATTGTAAGATAGACAGGTGCAATGGATAGTAGGGAAGAAAACAGGGCATGAAATAATTCACATTTATGTTGTCTAACCAAACAGAATAGTAGGACATAATTTCACATATATGATGGCTAATTAAACAGGATAGCGTGACACAATTTCACATGTATGATGGCTAACTAAACATGATAGAATGACATACTTCAAATTATGATGACTATGTAAACATGATGACATGATATAACTATACGATGTGTCTACTAAAGTTGTTGGCATGCCATAAATCACAAACATGCCGTGGATGGAAACATGATAGCATGATATAATTCACGGATAGAATGACATAATTCAAAATATGATGACTATGTGAAGTGTGAACAGGATGAGATGATATAACTATATTATGTCTTTAGAAAATGGGTTGGCATGCCATAATTCAGATACATGCTGTCTATGTAAACATCATGGAATGATATAATGTCACATCCCTAGTTCTGGTATGACCTAGGCTAGCCTTCATGTTTGCATCATGTTTAAATTTCATTTAAATTTGAAATGGGGATTGGTGAAACCCTCAGAATCATTCTGGAAATGACTCCAAATAAAAAAATTGCTCCAAAAGGGTCCAAGAAAATGCTCATGTTGCTCTCTGAAAATATTGGACAGAGATAAAAATCAAACCAACATTTTCAGGAGCTCATAAGTATTTATTTTGGGCATTTGGAATTAACGCAATAATTATTTGCTTTGGATATATATTTGCTATATGTATAATATATGTCCAAAAATTCTGAATTTTGGTGAGGGGCTTTGGATTAATCCCTTAGGTCCCTGCAAAATTTGACAGAATTAAATAAAATGATTTAGTATTATTACTAAGTCAAAACAAATGATAGAAAATAGAAAAAAGAAACAAAAAAGAAACAAAAGGCAGGAACCTCACCTGGCTTACCTGGCCCAGGAGAGAAGCCGGCCCAGCTGGCTGGCCAGCCCAGCAGCCTTCCCCTGTCACCTTCCTCCTCTGCCAGGAGGACGAGGGCGTGTGCCTGGCGCCTGCGGCCACACGCCGTGGCCACCTCCTGCTTCCGCCGACGTGGGAGAGGCTCCTGGAGCCGCCACACACCACCCCGACCTCCCTCACTCTCTCCCCGTGCCCTCCCCTTTCCTCTGTCTCTCTCCCTCGCTCTCCCCCTCATGCGCCTGAGCACGCCGCCGTGAGCCGCTGCGCCCACCGCTATCGCCTTTCCTCCCTGAGCTATCCAGAGTCTCCGCCACCTCTCGCTTCACCTCTACACCGATGGAAGGAAGCACAGAGGCCCCGAGCAGCCGCCATCATCATCATCTTCAAGCTTCGGCTCTGGCGCCCTTCTCCATCGATCTGGCCACTCCGGCGCGTCCCCGAGCCCGCTTACCATCCCTGCAGCTCCGCGTTTAGCCGTTGACCCGATTCCCCCTTCCCCCGTCGTCCCTCGAGTCCTCTAGCGCTAGCGCCACCGTGCCCGAAGCTCGCCGCCGCACAGCCATGTCGCCGCCGTGGCCACTGTCACATAGGGCTGCGACCGAGCACACCACCGTGCTCAGTGCAACACCAGGAGGCCGTCGAGGCACTCCGCAGCCCCTGCCATGCCCCATAGCCCGTTCACGCTCGAAGCCGTGCTCCGGCCGCCGCGCGGAGCTCCGCTCCGGCGAGCTCCGGCCGTCCCCGCCTCTCCCTTTTGCTTTAGAAGACGCGGACGAGCCCTGGCTCCTCGCCCGTGGCCTCCGCCGCCAAATTGGTCGCCGGAACGCAAATCCCGTGCCCTCCATCGCGTTCTACCTTGCCGGCGGCTGAACGCCGGTAGGGTTGACTGGGTTTTACCCCCCAGTTGACAAGATTTGACCCCTGTGGGTCAATGACATGTGGGGCCCGGCCCTGCTAATTTAGTTTAGGATTAGTTTAACAACTAATTAAACCCTGTTAACTAACTAAGTCACTGACGTGTGGACCCCACACGTCAGGTTTGACCTGGTCAGCACCGCTGACCTGCTGACACAGGCATGACGCAGTGCTAACACAATTAATCCTTTTCTGGTTTTAATGAAATCAGGAAATTCCAGAAAATTAACTAAACTTCAAAAATTCATAGAAATTCAACCATAGCTCAGATTGAAATAATTTATATATGAAAAATTATTAGAAAAATGCAATCTATCCCTCTGTACCATCTTCATGCATGACAAACCAACTTATACATGTTGTATATGAGGAAACATATAAATGGCATATTTAAGAGATTAATTTGGAGTTGCATTTGAACCCTTGGTTCAAATGGACTTCAACCAAATAAATGCTAGATGCATTAACTCAAAAAACATCACATACTTATGCCATGTTCATGCATCATATTGTTGCATATGCTTGTGTTTGATTTTCAACACCGTTCCTTGTCAATAGGTCCTGCTCTAGAGACCGATCCAGAGTACCTATCAGTGGAGCAGTGCCCCCCTATTGATCTACCAGGCAAGCAAAAACCCTTGTTCATTCCGATACAATCTTACTCTCTCGCTCCTTCTCTCATTCATTGCATTAGGACAACAATGATTCAACTGCTACTTTATGCTGCGGTAGTTGAACCCATTCCTCTGCATGACCTGTCATTGCCACAGTAAATAGTTAAAACCCACTAGCATGTGTAGGAGTTGATTGAGCCATGTTGTGTTCCTACCATGCTTTGCCTACTATTGCTTAGAGTATGTCAGGTCTGATTCATTGGGAATGAATTGGAGTGCAATGCTATGTTCCGATGCTGACAGTTAAGTCTGTGAACACGACTTGGTAAAGGTAGCGGTGAGAGGCCATGTAGGAGTACATGGTGGGTTGTCTCACTAGAACCGTCCTTATGCACTGAGTTCCGTGTATGTCGTCCAATGACTAGCTACTACCACACATTGGAATGCTTAAGTGCCCCTCTCGACTTATTAACCAACTTGATCTCTGTCCAAGACTTGCAAATAGTTTCTGGTGTTTGTAGGTACTGCTATTTTTCTACCGAGTGGCACCCAGCAGGGTGGACTTGGAACAGACTAGGCACCATGGCCCGGTGTACCGAGTGGCACCCGGATGGTGGGCTTGGGAACCCTGTACACATCGTTTGGGGCCATGAGCGAAACCCCGGCCGGATCTCCTTGCGGATGGAACCCGAATAGGCGATAAACCTGGACTAGAGTCTTGTGTGGTTAGTCAGGTCATGGCCGACATCCTTGCCAGGCTTCCGCTTGAAGGTTGCCGAGATACATGACGTGTATATGGTGATAAGTGGTGAGAGCGTGTGTGAAGAAGTACACCCCTGCAGGGTTATCATGATCTATTCAAATAGCCGTGTCCTCGGTTATGGACTTCTTGGATGCTTACATGGCACATAAACAACTTAAAGTGGATACTCTAAAATGCTCAAGACAAGTGTGAGTGCTATGGATGGCCTTCTCGTAGAGAGACGGCGATGAATCCATAGTAGTGTATTGATGTGGTGTTTAGTGGACTCGTGTGCGCTGCCTCACCTCAAAGAAGTTTCTCATTGTCGTAGAACAGGATAGCCACTGAGTCAAAGCTGGCTTGCTGCAACTAAACCCCACATTACCTTCTTGATACAAATGTATGTACGATAGGATCTGATGTAAGTCTTGCTGAGTACCTTTGTACTCACGTTTGTTTTATTTATGTTTTGCAGGTGAGACATTTGTCTCACTAGTAGTACCGCTTGGACTTTGATGAGTAGCTTGTTACCTTAGCTACGATCTTGTACCCTTGGGAGGGACTTGTAGATAGTCAGGCTTCTCAGCCTTTTTCTTCTGTAGTTGTCTGTACTCAGACATGTAATGCTTCCGTTGCTTGTATGCTCTGAATGATGGGTCATGTGACCCCTGTTTGTATTTAATGCTTTGTGGCTCTTCTGGGCCTTTATCTATATGAGTTTGAGTTATGTTGTGATGCCATGTTGTACAACACATACTTGCATGTTATGCGTACGTGTGACGTGTATTTCTATGTGTGGGATCCGACAACCTAGTTGTTTATCCTTGGTAGCCTCTCTTATGGGGAAATGTAGTCTAGTGCTTCCACTGAGCCATGGTAGTCTGCTACAGCCCGGTTCACCGGAGTCCTGCTAGCCCAGCACTACTGCTCCGGAACACTTAGACTGGCCGGCATGTGATTCACTTTGTTCCTGTGTCTGTCCCTTCGGGGAAATTCACGCGGTGACATCCGGAGTCCTGCCTAGCCTGCTACAGCCCGGTTCAGTGGAGTCCTGTTAGCCCAGTGCTACAGCCCGGATTCGCACGCTGTTGACCGACATGCTCGATGTTGATTCATGTATGCCTGTCCCCGTAAATTAGTGCCACTTTGGGTTCACGACTAGTCATGTCGGCCTGGGTTCTCTGTCATATGGATGCTAGCGATACTATCATATACGTGAGCCAAAAGGCGCAAACGGTCCCGGGCCATGGTACGGCGACACCCATGGGAATACCGTGCGTGAGGCCGCAAAGTGATATGAGGTGTTACATGCTAGATCAGTGTGACTTAGAATCGGGGTCCTGACATATAATTCAAATATATGATCTATATACTAAGGAAGTGAGCAGAGGGCAATCGCATATATGATGTATCAACTAAGGAGATGGCATTCAATATCGTGTATATGATGTAAAAACTAAGCATTGCAATACAACATATGCATGATATGAGTAATATAACTCTACCAAGTTTGAGCATACACCACAGGGGGATAATAGGAGTGGTCATCTGCCTCTGAATCCTCCTCTAAAGAGCTATATGTTACCAGCAAGATATCTGCTTCACCAGGTAGCATTGTCTACTCTGAAGACCTCGTTTTCACTCCAGATTTCTCCATCACCTTCAAATGTCTGATCCACAGGAAGAGCAGTTGAATATATAAACTTTGTCGACAAAAGCAATGAGAAATACAAAAAAAGGACGGCATGATATAATTCACATATATGACGCTTGGCTAAACAACATGGCATTGCATAATTCACATATATAATGCCTTGCAACAAGATAGCATTGCATAATTCACATATATAATGTCTTGCAACAAGATGGCATTGCATAATTCACATAGATGGTAATTAGACACTAAGCAGGTGGCATTCACACAAAGCATGTCTAAACTGAGAAAATGACATAGCAATGCAAGATACCATACACACGATATGAGCAACATAACCCTGCCAAGTTAGAGCATGCACCTCGGGGGGGGGGATAGGACTGGTCATCTGTCTCTGAATCCTCCTATGATGAGCTATCTGTAACTAGCAAGACATGCGCTTTGTCAGATAGCATTGTCTGCTCTGAAGACCTTGTTTCCACTCCAGTTTTTCCATGACCGTTGAGGGAGTCCTAGATTAGGGGGTATCTGGACAGCCGTACTATATCGTTTGGCCGGAGTGTTGGACTATGAAGATACAAGATTGAAGACTTCGTCCCGTGTCCGGATGGGACTCTACTTGGCGTGGAAGGAAAGCTAGGCAATACGGATATGTATATCTCCTCCCTTGTAACTGACCTTGTGTAACCCTAGCCCCCTCCGATGTATATATAAACTGGAGGGTTTTAGTCCATAGGACAACAGACAATCATACCATAGGCTAGCTTCTAGGGTTTAGCCTCTACGATCTCGTGGTAGATCAACTCTTGTAATACTCATATCATCAAGAACAATCAAGCGGGACATAGGGTATTACCTCCATCAAGAGGGCCCGAACCTGGGTAAACATCGTGTCCCCTCCATCCTGTTACCATCCGCCTTAGAGGCACAATTCGGGACCCCCTACCCGAGATCCACCGGTTTTGACACCGACATTGGTGCTTTCATTGAGAGTTCCACTGTGTCATAACCATAAGGCTCGATGGCTCCTTCGATCATTGGTAACAATGCGGTCCAGGGTGTGGTTTTCCTTCCCGGACAGATCATCGTACTCGGTGGCTTTGCACTGCGGGCCAATTCGCTTGGCCATCTGGAGCAGATCGAGAGCTACGCCCCTGGCCATCAAGTCAGATTTGGAAACTTGAATTACATGGCCGACATCCGCTGGGACTTGATCTTCGACGGATTCGACCCCAAGTTGGACGCGCAGCACAGTCGCGACGAGCATGGCATAACTCTGTCCTCGAACAATGTTCGGGAGATCGCATCTTCAACTACTCTGGCCATTAATCCGGAGCAAGTCGCGCCATCCGAGGTAGGAGGGATGGACCCCACCATGGAGGCTGTACTCTCAGTGGCGATAGAGTCGGATACTAACTTCACCCCTTACGAGAGCCGTCTCGCCGAACCGCTGGATTCATCTCCGGCCACGAACTCCGAGCCGCTTACATCCGTACCCGTCGAATCCGACTGGGCGCCGATCATGGAGTTCACCTCCGCGGATATCTTTCAGCACTCGCCCTTTGGCGATGTGCTAAATTCATTAAGGTCTCTCTCCCTATCAGGAGAACCTTGGCCGAACTATGTCCGGCTAGAATGGGATGCGGACGACGAAGAAATTCACTACCCACCCACCACCCACTTAGTAGCCACTGTCGACGACTTAACCGACATGCTCGACTTCGACTCCGAGGACTTCGACGGTATGGACGACGACGCTGGAGACGAACCGGAACCACCGCCCAGAGGGCGCTGGACCGTCACCTCAGCATATGACATATACATGGTGGACACCCCCAAAGAAGGCAATGGCGACAAGACAGCAGAGGATGACCCCTCCAAGAAGCAACCCAAACGCCGACGTCAGCGGCGCCACTCTAAGTCCCGCCACAACAAGAGCAGTGATACCGGCACAAGAGGTAATAACACTCCGAATAGTGCCGAAGACAACAACAATCCCCTCCAGCGCGATGTAGAGCCAGAGGATGAACAAGCTAGCCCCCCAGAGGGGGCAGCAGATGGAGAACTGGAGGAGGACAATTACATGCCTCTCTCCAAAGACGAGGTGAGCCTCGGCGACGAAGAATTTATCATGCCTGAGGACCCCGTCGAGCAAGAGAGCTTCAAGCGATGTCTTATGGCCACGGCAAATAGCCTAAAGAAAAAGCAGCAACAGCTTCAAGCTGATCAAGATTTGCTAGCAGACAGGTGGACCGAAGTCCTTGCGGCCGAGGAGTATGAAGTCGAGCGCCCCTCCAACAGTCACCCAAAACGCAGGTTGCTACCTCACCTCAAGGAGGAAGCATTGAAACCTCAATCACTAGTGTGCGATGCGGCTGATCGGCCACCGCGTGGCCAAGCCATAGAGGCGTTTCAGCCTGAAGTTCAGCCTGCACACCGCCGCCACTCAATCAAAAATACTAAGGCCGGGACAACACAAGGGACCTGCGAGACGTATTGGACAGTAAGGAAAAAATCGCAAGGTCAATATACGGGTCACGGACACGCGCGCCAACACGGGACGATGATCGTCGTGTCGGATACACCAAGAGTAAACCCGGCCGGGCGCAATACAGCAGACAAGATTCGTATGAACTGCGTCGGGATATAGCCCGGCACAGAGGTGCCACACACCCCCTATGCTTCACTGATGACGTTATGAATCACGAATTCCCGGAGGGTTTCAAACCCGTAAATATCGAACCATACGACGACACAACAGATCCCGCTGTATGGATTGAGGATTTCCTCCTTCACATCCACATGGCTCACGGTGATGATCTACACGCCATCAAGTACCTCCCACTAAAACTCAAAGGACCAGCTCGCCATTGGCTGAACAGCTTGCCAGCAGATTCTGTCAGTAGTTTGGAGGATCTGGAAGACGCATTTATTGACAACATCTAGGCCACTTATGTGCGGCCACCGGATGCTGATGACTTGAGCCATATAACCCAGCAGCCAGGAGAATTGGCCAAACAATTCTGGACTCAATTCCTGACTAAGAAAAACCAAATTGTAGACTATCCGGACGCAGAGGCCCTTGCGGCATTCAACCATAACATCCGCGACGAGTTGCTCGCCTGCCACCTCGGCCAGGAGAAGCCGAAATCTATGGCAGCCCTCACAACACTCATGACCCGCTTCTGCGCGGGAGAGGATAGCTGGCTGGCTCACAGCAACAACACATCGAGGAATCCGAACACTTCGGATACCAAAGATATTAATGGTAGGCAACGTCGTAACAAACCAAAGTGCCGCAATAACGGCGATAACACCGAAGATACGACAGTCAATGCCGGATTCAAAGGCTCTAGATCCGGTCAGTGGTAAAAGCCATTTAAAAGAAATACTCCGGCTCCGTCCAGTTTGGATCGCATACTGGATCGCTTGTGTCAAATCCACGGCACCCCGACAAGCCAGCCAATCACATGAGCAGAGAATGCTTGGTGTTCAAGCAGGCCAGTAAATTAAATGCCGAAAACAAGGAGAAGGGGCTGCATAGTGATGACGAGGAAGAGCCCCGGCCGCCGAACACAGGAGGACAGAAGGGGTTTCCCCCACAAGTGAAGACGGTGAACATGATATACGCAACCCACATTCCCAAGAGGGAGAGGAAGCGTGCACTAAGGGATGTCTATGCGATGGAGCCCGTCGCCCCAAAGTTCAACCCATGGTCTGCTTGCCAGATCACCTTCGATCGTAGGGACCACCCCACTAGCATCCGTCATGGCGGATCCGCCGCACTGGTCCTAGACCCCATCATTGACGGATTTCACCTCACTTGAGTCCTTAAGGACGGCGGCGGCAACCTAGACCTGCTCTATTAGGATACAGTGCGAAAAATGGGTATCAATCCCTTGAGGATCAAACCCAGCAAAACCACCTTTAAAGGCATCATCCCAGGTGTAGAGGCCCATTGCACAGGCTCAATCACACTGGAAGTGGTCTTCGGATCACCAGACAACTTCCGAAGCGAAGAGTTAATCTTCGATATCGTCCTGTTTCGCAGTGGCTATCATGCACTGCTCGGATGGACAACATTCACAAAATGTAATGCAGTGCCGCATTATGCTCCTTGCCCTCCGGCGGCCCCTCCTTCACCAGCTTCACGGGGTCCAGCTTCACCCAGTGCACCTTCGCCCGGGCTAAAGCCCTGCGTGCACCTTCGATGCAGACAGACTTCTTTATGACTTCAAGCCGTGGGCAGGCTTCCACAAGCCGCCTCACCAGACCGAAGTAGCTGCCAGACAGGGGCTCGCCAGGCCACATCCGGACTATAAGGCTCCTCATGGCCTGTTCGTCTGCCTTGTGAAGCTCGACCAACTGCTTCAGCTGGTCGCTCAAGGGCACGGGGTGTTCGGTCCCAGTATACTGAGACCAGAACAACTGCTCCTCTGAACTCCCCACCTCAGCTCAGTAAAACTCCGCGACATCCAGTACACTCTGGGGAAGATCTGCAAATGCTCCTAGAGAGCTCTGAACTCGGGTAAGAAAAAGGAAAGTCTCCTTCACATGCCTGCTTTGCATAATGAATGCCTTACCCGCTGCTATCTTCTTCACCGCGTCAATCTCTTGAAGGGCCTTGTGGGCTTCGGCCTTGGCGCTCCGGACTCTTTCAAGCGCCTGCGCGAGCTCAGACTCTCGCGTCTTAGAGTCCAGCTCCAACGACTCGTGCTTTCTGGCAAGAGCCTCTCGGGCTTCTTGCTTCTCCTGTACAATGCGCTCCTTGGCCACTTTGTCTTCGGCCTTGGCCAACGCCTCCCTCAGGGTCGCCACTTCGGTCGTGGCCCCTGACAAATCCATGATGATCCTATTACCATACACCCGAACTCCTTTTTAATATATAGACAAAGGTATTGCTTACCTTTGTTCTCCTCGAGCTACCTCTTGGTAAGACCAAGCTCGGTCTCGGACCGCTCTAGTTCCTGCTTCAATGCAGAGACCTCCGCAGTACATGTGGCAGCGGCCAGCAGTGAAGCCTGCACATACACATAGATACATTCTGATTAGACTCCCGAGTCATCATTTGATCCTCTATTCGGCTTTTCTTCTTGAATGCTGAACAGAGCATCAGGGGCTACTATCTATGCGGTACCATTTTCTTATATTTTGATCGCTTACCTGAAAGCCTGTTAGGAGGCTGGCGCAAGCTTCGGTCAGTCCGCTTTTGTTGGACTGAACCTTTTCTACCACCGCGCTCATGATAGTGTGGTGCTCTTCGTCGATTGAAGCGCTGAGAAGCGCTTCCAGCAAGTTGTCCGGTGCCTCTGGATGGACAGAGGAAACCGGCACGGATGGTTGGCCCCCTTAACGCGGGACCGCCTGCCGAAGACCGGAACCATCAGAGGTTCCGGCGCAGTGTCCGGCTGGGGCCCGAACTCGGAGCCCATAGGAGCCTCACTCCCTTGGTACCCAGGGTCCGGCAAGTCGCCGCGAGGCGCCCCCAGGACCACCTCCCCTTGGCTCGGTGCCTTTTGAGACAACACCTCGGTGTTGTCCATAGGGCGAGGGGTGGAAGCGGTCAGGGGAGAACCGCTGTTTATATCCGACGAGTCCAAAGAGCCGCTCGACGAGGGTACGTCGAGATGAGCTCGGGACGGACTGCATAATCATGTTCGGCATGAGGAGAGGCAGTGCAATATAACATACCAGGAAGTACTATGGTGTCCGGACACTTACGACTTCGCCAGGGGCTTGTCCCTGGGTAGCCACTCGTCGCCACTGTCGGCGACCGTCGTGGCACAGTCCGGACGGAGGGCCCTTCCCTTCTTGGACCCTTCGACTTCCCCGGATGGGTTGGCCTTCCTTTTCTTGTCTCCCCCGGCTGGGGGGGAGAACTTTTCTCCTCCACCTCGTTTCCATGGGAGCAGTGCGCGTCGGAGTCATTGGACAATGAGTCTGATACAACCTTGCGCCGGAGACCCTTTCGGGTCCCCATGGCCTTCTTCTTGGCCTTCTTTTCCGGCACCTCATAAGGTGCCGGAGTCAGCATCTTCATTCAAAGAGCGTCTGCAGGATCCTCAGGCAGGGGGGTGGGCAATCAAGCTGCTCCGCTGTCTCTATCCAGTCCTCTTAATGACATGGAAGCTTAGATCCTTCACATAACTAAATTGGGGCAAATAAATACCGTGAGAGATATAAAAAGCCTACTGGATGGGGGCGGCGCTTTGCGCTGAGTCCGCGGTCCTCGATGAGTGAGGGAGGAATCTCGGCGCTCTTGAACAGCACCCTCTAGACGTCCTCGTGCGTCATGTCATAGAGCTCTCGCAGCGTCTAGTGCTTGGCCGAGTCAAACTCCCATAAGTCAAATGCCCGTCATTGACACGGAAGGATCCGGCGGAAGAGCATAACCTGGACCATGTTGACAAGCTTGATTTTCTTGTTCATCATGTTCTAGATGCAGGTCTGGAGTCCGGTCCGCTCTACCAAAGAACCCCAGGACAGGCCCTTCTCTTTACAGGAGGTGAGCTGCGTGGGGACTCCGGATCGAAATTTGGGGGCCACCACCCAGTTGGAGTCGTGCGGCTCGGTGATGTAGAACCACCCCGATTGCCACCCCTTTATATGGTCTCCACATAGGAGCCCTCGAGCCAGGTGACGTTAGGCATCTTGCCCACCATGGCGCCTCCGCACTCTGCCTGCTGGCCGACCACCACCTTTGGTTTGACATTAAAAGTCTTCAGCCACAGGCCGAAATGGGGCTTGATGCGGAGGAAAGCCTCGCACACGACGATAAACGCCGAGATGTTGAGGATGAAATTGGGGGCCAGGTCGTGAAAATCCAGCCCGTAGTAGAACATGAGTCCGCGGATGAACGGGTGGACAGGAAATCCCAGTACGCGGACGAAGTGGGTAAGAAAAACTACCCTCTCATGGGGTTCGAGCGTAGGGATGATCTGCCCTGCATCTGGCAGCTAGTGCGTGATGTTTGCGGCCAGATATCCGGCTTCCCATAACTTTTTGATGTTCTCCTCCATGACGGAGGAGACCATCCACTTGCCTCCTGCTCCAGACATGCTTGGAGTGGTTTGAGAGGAAGAACGTGAGCTTGGGCGCTAGAGCTCGAGTGTGCGGGAACGGGTAAGCAAGGAAGAAGGCATGGGTGAAAAGAGTAAATCCTTGTCCCTTTATAAGGGCGGAAGAGGTGACGTGTCTCCCCGCTTGCCTGATAAAACCGC
Source organism: Triticum dicoccoides (assembly GCF_002162155.2). Taxonomy (NCBI): domain Eukaryota; kingdom Viridiplantae; phylum Streptophyta; class Magnoliopsida; order Poales; family Poaceae; genus Triticum; species Triticum dicoccoides. The sequence goes on along the minus strand of NC_041392.1, from coordinate 312,230,621 downwards.
TTATTCCCTAGGCGCCGTAATTGATGGCACGGTTGGGTTACCCACATCCGTATTGATGAGAATCCCATAATAAGGGGGACACGAGCTCTGCGTTGACAAGACGTGTCAAGAAAACCGCCTCGCGATATGTGCGGTGCTAGTTCAGAAAAACGGTTTGAATAATGACCGGGCCGTGGCGTGATGTCATGCTGTCAAAACGTGTCAGCAGATTAGATTTGTGGAAATATTATTGTCTCTACAGTGGTATGTGGAACTTATTTTTCAGGGCCGGACACTATTCTGGTGTTTAAACTCTTCCATGGAGTATTCGGAGGAGGAACCCGCCTTGCAATTCCAAAGACAATACTGCGCGCCAGACTCATCATCATTGAAGCATGGTTCAGGGGCTACTGAGGGAGTCCTGGATTAGGGTGTCTCCAGACAGCCGGACTATATCTTTTGGCCGGACTGTTGGAGTATGAAGATACAAGATTGAAGACTTCGTCCCGTGTCCAGATGGGACTCTACTTGGCGTGGAAGGCAAGCTAGGCAATACAGATATGTATATCTCCTCCGTTGTAACCAACCTTGTGTAACCCTAGCCCCCTCCGGTGTCTATATAAACCGGAGGGTTTTAGTCTGTAGGGCAACAGACAATCATACCATAGGCTGGCTTCTAGGGTTTAGCCTCTACGATCTCGTGGTAGATCAACTCTTGTAATACTCATATCATCAAGAACAATCAAGGAGGACGTAGGGTATTACCTCCATCAAGAGGGCCCGAACCTGGGTAAACATAGTGTCCCCTGCCTCCTATTACCATCCGCCTTAGACACACAGTTCGGGACCCCCCACCCGAGATCCGCCGGTTTTGACACCGACAATCGTGTCGAATGGCTGATGCACAGGAAGAGTAATTGAATGTACTAAAATTGTTGACAAATTTAACAAACAATAAAAAATGATGTCATGATATAATTCACGTGTAAGATGACTGGCTAACTAGGGTGGCATTGCAAAATGCACATATATGATGCCTGGCTAAACAAGATGGCATTGCATGATTCACATATACGATAAAGAAACTAAACAGATGGCATTGACACAAAGCATGTCTAAACTAAGCAGATGGCATCTTTGATGTATACAGTAAGCAATGCAAGGCACCATATGCATGATTTTACCAACATCAGCATGCCAAGTTAGAACAAAGATCTCATGGGGTAAATAGGAGTGGTCTTCTGCTTCTGAATCCCCTCCGAATAGTTATCTTCCTCTTAATTACGATCCAAAATGGGTGGAGGGGGGCTACCTTTGTGCCCACCATGGAGCGAAGTGTGCATGAAATTTTATTGCCACGCAAGGCTCGTCTCTTTTGCTCTACATGTTCAGTTCCATTGTGTACAATAACTGACATTCATAGGAATAAAACATACTGAGATTATGTAAGGAGTGCATGCAGAAATCTAGAGTGATGGTAGCAAATTGTGGATAGACCCAAAACAAATGATAGTAGGCAGATAATAGCTTTAGTTAAAAAATACAGATAATGGCTCCTTTAATGTTTGTTTGCACCCAACATGAAACTCATAGTAGACACCCGAGATTAACCAGATAGTAGACAGATAGTACTGATTGCTGCCCCAATATGTACCCCACAACCATTTAAAAACTCAAGTTTCAGCATAAGTTTGGACCTGAGTCGGAGTCTAATAGGTGAACACGACGATAAAGTAGCATGTCATCATATTAAGCAATGCATAATGTAAGCAGACATGGAAGAGTGCGACCTCTCTTGCGGACCCGTGTAGTCCTCAAGGTCATCTGCTCAGTTGATGATGGTAATGCAGTTGTCGTGGCTGCCAGCGGCGGGGAAGACGATTTGAGGCGGCGAAAGACAGTCTGGAGAGCGAATCCCTGCTGTGGTGAACCCTTCCGTCGTTGGAGCAGCTGAGCTGGGGTGGAACACAGCACCGCAGGAGCAGGACAAACCACACAAGGTTTTGTTTGACACATATCTGTAACAGAAGTAACTGTGTAAGGGCTTGTTTGAATTTGAGGATTCTAACAATACATGGATAGGAAATAGACAGGAATGGGATAGGAATGCACGTGCAAAACAGCGAATTTAAAAACACAGGATTTCTGCCAATCTGGGTGTTTGGTTCACAAGAATTGGAAGATCACAGGATGCAAAGAAGCATGATGAGATTAAGTCAAACCACAAGAAGCGTACAACCTCTTTGGCCAAGCCATGTCGATCTCAGCGTGATTGGGTTGGCCTGTGAGGATGCTCCAGCTGACTTGGCTGCCGGAGGAGGGGAAGAAGATCTTAGGCGTCTGGACATGGAGCCCGAGGTACTGCTCCTCTATGATGGAGGGTTTCGTCGTTGGAGCAGCTCCAGTGAGTTGTACGACGCCGAGGCTGAAGCAGGACAAGAGAGACAACATTAACCTGAGTGGAATTCTAATTGCATCTCCAATAGATGACGTAAAATACATAACCACAAACTGCTAGATGTATACATCAGCCGCTCATCTCTGAACTTAACTGTCGAAACTGAATTTAACTTTTGAAACTGAACTTAACTGTAGAAACTGAATTTTGCTATCGAAACTCAATTTTACTATCGAAACTGAATGCACTAGAGGTGAGGCTACACGTCGGTCGACTGACTTTTTCATCTCTAATCAGTCGATTTTGCAGCTGTTGGATACGAAATCAAGGGCCTGCCGTTCATCTTCAACCTCCACCCTCCTGAGCCGCCAGCCAGCACCGGCCAAACAGCTGCCCCCCGCTGCCCGTGGCCGGCGGTGCGCCGCCCTGCCCGCCCCGAAAACACTCCCCACCGCCGGTCCGCCACCGCCTCGGCCATCCCTGTAGGCCCCCCCGTGCCGAGCTTTTTTTCCGACAATCCCCACGCCACTGCCCCACCACCGCCCCCATCGTGAATCCTAAGATAGATAGTGGGGTACCTCTCCGGCGAGCCCCCCTCCACGCTACGGCTGGTTCTTCCTTAACCGCGGGGAGCCCCCCACCCGCTAAAAATCAACTAACCCAAAAGTCGATTCAGTCGACTGAAGTGTAGCTAAATTGGAGCAGCGTTGCAAGCAAGAGCAAGAGCGAGAGCAGCATTGCGAGCAGGAGCAGACCAGGAAGGGGACCGAGAGCAAGAGCAGAGCGGCAGCGCGAGCGAGAGCTAAAGCAGCAACATCTCCTACTGATGTGAACATCACTGTCAACGGAGCGATGCCGTGGAGGAAGTGGCCGACGACGACGCTGTAGATGGAGCCACACCGTGTCGGCTTGGGACCGAGCACCGGCAGCACCGTGAGATCGAATCAAGAAGAAAATGCAGCGATTAGTGTACAACCTCTTTGGTGGCGCCGATGAGGCCGCAACTTCATCCGAGGAAACGATGATGATGATGCTCTTCCGGTGGTGCAGGTGAAGATGGTGGTGTGGGAATGGAGGTGGCGTGAAAGACGAGGGGAACATCAGGGCAGCTCCTTGGAGATGGAGGACGGGGTGGCTGAACCGGCGGGGACGACCAGATCAACGACGGATCCTCATCCAGTACGGTGGATGAGGGACGTCGAGGTGTTGCTGTGGACGACGTCGTCGGGGAAGAGCCTCCGGCTAGGTGGCGGACGGAGGAGGGTGTGGGGCTTCGTGGGTTTTCCCGGCCTCAGTATACGAATGGGTGGGCGAATGGGATGGGAGTGGGGGAACCATGGCTTAGGGACGCGCTTGTCAGAAATGTGGGGTAAGTTACGAAAGTACCCCCACCGATTTGAGGCGGTCCTTTCGGTTCAGGGGTATCACAGGCATTTCGCGTGTCAGGATTTCACAGGAGGTGGGAGTTTTTGTGCGCGTTGTAATTTTGGAATAGCAAGGCGCGGGTTGAGATGGAGGGAGTTGTCGGAGCACAACGAGACAAAGATTTATCTTAAATATTTTGTTGTAACAAGGCGCGGGTTGAAGAGGCGGGAGTTTCGCGGCACGATAGATAGAGACGCTAGCTTGAAATTTCGGCATAACAAGGCGCGGCTTGCAATTTCGGGAGAACAAGTTTAACGTGTACCCAAAAGAAAAAAAAGACAATTTAGACTAGTATGATATACTATGTACAATGTATTTAACACGCACAACACACACATAGACACCATTTATACTATGTACACGTGCATTGCACGCATGAGATTTTGCAACCAAATTATGAATAAATACCACATTACAGCATGCAAGATTTGAGTCATATGCATGATGTAGATGTTCATTTAATTCTTATAGTTCATTTCATTCAAAATCATCTAGTTTTTATAAGAAAGCTAATCTATTTTAAGATTCATGGAATTGTGCCTTGTAAGGCATAAAGTATAAACAAATCATGTAGAAAAACATTTGGGCAATTCGGATACGGAAGATTCTAGAACAAAGAAGAGGTGCTTGTGTTTTGAGGTTTGTGCATTATGCTTAAGTTCAACCATAGAGTCATCTAGATTATACATGTGGCAAAATCTGGTGGAATCTAGATGATATCCAACGGCCAGTAGTGCTCAACTTTGCCAACTCTGCACCATCGGATTGGCCACATCCAACGAACATCTTTCAAAGTTAAAGTTATTTCACAGCCCTAGAATTTGATTGCAAATAGTTGCACAAGCATCCATACATCATGTCTAAATTTCTTTGAAAGTTGAAATGGGGATGTTCAAACCCTAGCACCAAATGTAATTCAACTAGGCTAAATTTGAAATCATTTCAATGAACCCAAAATGTCCTCTAGAAATGTTCATCATTTTTAAATGGGTGAAAACCCCTACCAAAAATGGTGCATATTTTCTAGGTCATTCTGGATATTTAAGTTAAATCATATTGTATTTGAATTGGAGCATTTAATGACTAAATATTTTAAATGATTCAATAATTATGAAAACAATTGAGAGCTGTTGGAAATAATTCAAAATGTGCACAATTTATTTCAGGGATTTTTTGAAATGAATTAGTATTTTTACTAATTCAAAATGAAGAAATAGAATAGAAAACAAAAAGATATAAAAAGGAGAGAGAGAGAGAGAGAGAGAGAGGAAACTACCTCGGCCGTCTTACCTGGCAGCCCAACAAAGCAGTCCAACCCACCAGGGGCATAGCTGTCTTCCTCTTCTCGCCACTAGGCAGAGGGGAGGCAGTGCACGGCGCCCGTGCGCGCCGGCACGCAGCTGCCTGCACGGCCCTCCCCATGGTTTGACCGTGCGCTGCTGAGACGCTTCGACCCCCTCGTCCATTCCCCTCTCCATCTGGACGCGCTTCGCACCTCCTCTGCTCTCTCCCCGAGCGGAGCTCGCTGACGTCGCCGCCACAACCATGGCTACAGGCCACCACTCGCCCAACCAATGAGAGCACGAGGTCCGCCACAACACCGTGGAGCTACACGCCAGAGCAGGCGCCCGCGGAAGCCCTGCAGGGTCGTACCCGACCTCATCTTCAACCTTCGGCCGCCCGCAACCTCACCGTCGATTCGCGACATCAGTTGCCTCTCCAAGCCTTATGAGACCGCCGTCGACCCTGCGATGAGCTCCTCCACCGTTTCCCCATGACCCCGTAGTCTATATCTCGCCGTAGATGTCGTCCCCGTGAGCTTCGAAGCTCGCCGTCACCGTACCTCATCGCCACCGTGGTCAGAGCCGCTGACGCTCAAAGCCGAGCACACCACTGCGGCTAGCGTTCTTCCAGGAGGCCAGAGAGCCCATTTGACCAGCTGCTCAAGCTCTGTAGCCCTGTCCCGCTCGACGCCGTAGCTCCGGCCGCCGCCTAAGTGGTTGCCGCAGTGGACCCCGGCCTCCCTGCACCCAGCTGCGTACACCCCTAGATGCGGGCGAGCCAGGGCTCCCTCCTGGTGCCCTCAGCACACCCATCCGCTGCCCGTAGTGCCACCCCAGCAAGCTGCCGCCGCACTGGATGGTCGCCGGCGGCCTAACTCCGGTCGTGCTGACGTGGCGTCGTAATTATAGCCTAATCACGTTTAGTTTAATCACCTGAGCCACTGAAAATAGGGACCCACCAACAAAATAACCTCGGGTTAAGTTTAGATTAGATTTAATCAAACACGGGGGACCCACACGCCATCATTGACTTTGCTGACGTGTCCGTTGACCGGTCCCACCTGTCTGTGACACGAGCCAGCACTGTCACACTCACCAATGAGACCCACTGGTCAGGTTTGACCTGGACCAGCCCTGTTGACTCACTGATGTCATGCTGATGCAGTGCTGATGCAGTTAATCTTTTCTGGAATTAGTTTATTTTCGAAATAACCAGAAATTCCAGAAAATGACTTAAACTTCAAAAATCCATAGAAAATAATTCATAACTCCAATGGAAATAATTTATATATGAAAAATGATCAGAAAGATCCAAAGAATCTATTTATGGCATTTGCATGCATGTTAGAGCAACTTATGTCCTCTGTTTAGGACAATTCAATTAAATGTCATTTAAAAAAGCACATATGGAGTTTGAATTTGAACCTAGTGTTTAAACCAACTCCATTTAACTTGTTGGTAGTTGCATTACGCCAATCAATAGCATATTGCCAGGTCACATTCATGCATCATATTGTTGCCTGGCATTGACTGTGTTTCTTATTTGTTTCTCAGTGGTTGTTCCCTTTCGATAGACGTGTTCCGACGATGTGATCAATGACACTGATGAAGAGCTATATCATCTTCAGAAGTGCTAGGCAAGCAAAACCCCCTTGTTCATTCCGATACAATCCCACTCTCTCACTCCTGCTCTCTTTTATTGCATTAGGACAACAACGATTCAACTGTTACATGTTGCGGTAGTTGAACCCCTTTCCTCTGTATGACCTGTCATTGCCACATTAAATAGATGAAACCCACTAGCATGAGTAGGATTTGTTTGAGCCCTGATGTGCCTACTGTTGGGGAACGTAGTAATTTCAAAATTTTCCTACGCGCACACAAGATCATGCTGATGCATAGCAACGAGGGGAGAGTGTGATCTACGTAACCTTGTAGATCGACAACAAAAGCGTTTGGTTGATGTAGTCGTACGTCTTCATGGCCCGACCGATCAAGCACCGAAACTACGGCACCTCCGAGTTTTGGCACACGTTCAGCTCGATGACGATCCCCGGACTCCGATCCAGCAAAGTGTCGGGGAAGAGTTCCGTCAGCACGACGGCATGGTGATGATCTTGATGTACTACTGTCGTAGGGCTTCGCCTAAGCACCGCTACAATATTATCGAGGACTATGGTGGCAGGGGGTGCCGCACACGGCTAAGAATAAGATCACGTGGATCAACTTGTTTTGTCTCTGGG